>NC_137695.1:56600039-57139724 GCF_964034855.1 Anser brachyrhynchus | reverse complement strand
AATCTAAATATAAATATAATATAAAATATAAATATAATAATATAATATATAATAATAAATATATAATATTATAAATATTATATATAAATATATAAAAGTAATAATAAATATAATAATAATATAAATATAAATATAATATAAAAATATAAAATATATAAATATAATATAAAAATACATAGCAAAAAAAAAGGAAGGAAGGAGGGAAGGAAGGAAGGAAGGAAGGAAGGAAGGAAGGAAGGAAGGAAGGAAGGAAGGAAGGAAGGAAGGAAGGAAGGAAGGAAGGAAGGAAGGAAGGAAGGAAGGAAGGAAGGAAAAGAAAAAGAAAGAAAGAAAGAAAAGAAAGAAAGAAAAGAAAAGAAAGAAAAAGAAAGAAAGAAATGATTTTAAAGAAAGAAATTAGAAGTTTAGAAGTTGCATATTCAATTCAGTGTTAAAAGGAAGACAAGGGAAGTTGTGGGCCCCCTCCAAAAGGAAACGGAAGAGCTGGATACAAAGGATATGGAGAAGGGTGAAATTCTCAATGACTTTTCTGCCTAAGTCTCACCAGCAAGTGCTCTAGCCACACTGCCCAAGTCCCAGAAGGCAGGGACTGGGAGAATGCTGAACTGCCCACTGTGGGAGAAGATCCTGTTCGAGACCATCTAAGGAACCTGAAGGTGCGCAAGTCCATGGGACCCAATAAAATATATCCAAGAGTCCTGAGGGGACTGGTGGATGTAGTTGCTAAGCCACTGTCCATCATATTTGAGGAGTCATGGCAGTGCGTTGAAGTTCCCACTGACTGGAAGGGGGGAAACATAACCCCCGTTTTTAAAAAGGGAAAAAAAAGGCAGACCCAGGGAACTATAGGACAGCCAGTCTCACATCTGTGCCTGGCAAGATCCTGGAGCAGATCCTCCAGGAAACTACGTACATGGAAAATAAGGAGGTGATTGGTGATAGCCAACATGTCTTCACTAAAGGCAGATCATGCCTGACAAACCTGGTGGCCTTTTGCGATGGGGTTACAGCATTGGTGGACAAGGGAAGAGCAACTGACATCATCTACCTAGACTTGTGCAAAGCATTTAACACTGTCCCCCAAGATATCCTTGTCTCTACATGGGATAGACATGGATTTGACAGATGGACCACTCAGTGGGTAAGGAATTAGCTGGATGGTCACACTCAAAGTGTTACAGTCAAAGGCTCTATGTGTAAGCAGAGATCAGTGATAAGTGATGCTCCTCAAGGGTCAGTATTAGGATTGGTGCTGTTTAAAATCATTGTCAGTGACATGGCCAGTGGGATTGAGTTCACCATCAGCAAATTTGCAGATGACACCAAGCTTTGTGGTGCAGTTGACATGCTGGAGGGAAGTGATGTCATCCAGTGCGACCTTGATAGGTTTGAGAGGTGGGCCTGTGTGAGCCTCATGAAGTTCAACAAGACCAAGTGCAGGTTTCTGTATCTGGGCTGGGGCAATCCAAGAACAAATACAGTGTGGGTGGAGAATGGATTGAGAGCAGCTCTGAGGAGTACCTGAGAGTGTTGGTTGACAAGAAGCTCAACATGAACTGGCAATGTGCACTTGCAGCCCAGAAAGCCAACCATATCCTGGGCTGCATCAAAAGAAGTATGGCCAGCAGGCTGAAGGAGGTGATTTCCCCCCTCTGCTCTGCTCTTGTAATACCCACCTGGAATACTTTGTTCAGCTCTGGGGCCCCTAGCACAAGAAGGACATGGACCTATTAGAAGGAGTCCAGAGGAGGGCCGTGAAGATGATCACGGGCCTGGAGATGAATACAGATGAATTCCTATGAATCCAGGCTGAGGGAGCTGGGGTTGTTCAACCTGGAGAAGAGGAGGCTCCGTGGAGACCTTATAGCAGCCTTCCAATGCCTAAAAGGGGCCTACAAGAAATCTGGGGAGGAGGGACTCTTTGTCAGGGAGTTTAGTGATAGGACTAATGGTTTTAAACTAAACTAAACTAAAAAAAAAAAAAAAGTAGACAGACTAGATATTTGAAAGCAATTCTTTACTCAGGGTGGTGAAACACAGAAACAAGTTGCCCAGAGAAGTTTTGGATGTCCCCTCCTTGGAAGTGTTTAAGGCCAGTTTTCATGGGGCTTTGAGCAACCTGCTCTACTGGAAGGTGTCCCTGCCCATGGCAGGGGGGTTGGAATTAGATGTTCTTTAAGGTCGCTTCCAACCCAAACCATTCTATGATTCTGTGATTCTATGATATTGCTGGCACAGCTCTCTCAGAACAGAACATGACTCATTCCTAGCAGGAGAATGTCAGCTTTCTAAATATTCAGCAGCACCTTGCACTAGCCTATGGAACTGCATTAATTCACTAGAAAGGTTGGTTCTGTTTTTATCATCTTTGAAAAAAACATGCCACAAAAGCAAAAATGTGACTCAAATGTGACAACAGCTTACTGCATTTTAAGATTTTGTTGTTGATGGTGGTTTTGTCCTTACATTATTTTAAATGCTCTATGATTCCTTTAAGTTATATTCTACCCTGAAAATGATAGCATATACAAGTTTCAAAATTAATAGCATGCACCTTTGTAAAAATTCACCAGCTTATAATGCTTTTAGGAACTGATAACATCTTCATGAAAGTCAGGAAATATTAGAATAACCTACCTGTCAAGCCTAGTAATGAATTACATAGTAAATTCTAGTCTCATGATAGCAATAAGAGAAAAAACTGCATCAAAGGTGCAAACTGAATTCCACCCATGTATTTACCTTAACATATTAGTAGTAGTGGATTGAGCAGGCCCAGGAGCAGGTGTATGCCAAAACATGTAGTTTAAGGACACAAGCACAAGATGGCAAAGCTGATAAAGAGCAAAAATTTCCCAGGTCTAGAATAAGTACTAATTTGTCTGTTTTCCTCTGTGTATGGACACATGGCAAAGGATAACTGGACAGCATCTCCTTCAACCACAGTTCCTTTAACCATTCCTGCAAGGTATTTACACAGTACTTTAAAAAAAAAAGGGGGGGGGGGGGCGCTGTTTTAGCATTATTATTTTTCCTACAGGCTTCATATTTTTACAAAGTGGCATGTGTAAAAACAGTTTAAAAATTCCTGCTGTGGCCCTCCTTCACAACCCTTTCCAGGATCGCTGTATTTCTGGAAGCAAGTATTGCATTTGTAGGGACAGTATCAAATGAAGGAGAGGGTGATTGCACCATCTTTCCAAGTCACCTTTGAGCTTTTTGCAATATGGCCATAGGTGTTTAGATCTCTTAAAACTTTGCATATGATGAAAGAAACAGCATTTTCCTGGTACATTACTTTATAAAGTAATATTTGATTCTAATATATTTATTCAGGAGTATGCCTGGATAGAAACGTACATGCGAAAGAGTAATCAAGCATTCATTCCTCTTTCCCTCCTCCCCAACCCCAAAAGAAACACTTTTCTTAAACTGAAATAATCACTAGACTTTGTATTAAGTTGCAGGAGAAAAGCTTATCAGAAAACACTTAATACCCAGGAAAAAGGTTGAAGTTCTATTGGTTTCTCCCTCAAAACATGCCACTGTGCAATGTGGGAGGAAAGCAAAATAGCATGAGAAGAAGTTAATAGGAAGCTGAGTTCTGGGGAGGTCAGATTTTGGTGTGATCTAATTTCAGATTTAAAAGGCCACATGTTAAAATAGTTTAATTATAGGCTTTGAATTATAACATCAAGTAGGAAGTAGTGACCCTGCCCTTGCTTTTACTCTAATACCTATCTCCTGGGATCATTTACAATATCCCTAACTTCTGGGAAGCTAGAAAACCTCTACCATTAACAAGAAATCAGTTAGCTACCCACAAAAAAGTTCCTTACTAACAGCTGCCTGTATTGTGAGATAGTAAGTTTGCCTTCCTTGGCTACTGTAAAGGAAGGTATCACCACATAATTTCATTAACAGAAAAAGAAACTCCATGCCATTAAAAATAAAAATAAAAATGTTTCCCATTCCCAGTAGCAATTTTATTGCTAGAGGATATTGGAAATTAGGCTTCCTTGTCAGTTACATCTGTAGAAATGGGAATGTTACTATAAGTGATTTTTAATTCTCTACCACATTATTTTCTCTCCTAGTCTATGCATCCTAATTCTAGGAACTTTGCCTATTCCAGAATTAAATTCTACTACTCAGCTAATCATTAACAAAATTTTAGGGGATTATATTCACTGTCTGTCGAAGAGTGATTCTTTTCTTTGAGAATTTGTCAACAACAGTGCATACAAAACATCTTTGTCTAAGATAAACTGTTATTGAAGCTCTAATAATTCGTATATCTCAAATACATATTCTGATAATATTGGAGTGGAAAGTTTGTAGATGTAGATGTATGAAATTGCTAGTTTTGAGCAACAAAAAAAAATCTTTCTTATAAATTATTCATGTTTAATTTGACAAGGTTCTTCTATATTGAAAAAATCTTCCACCATTCACTAATCTTGTTGCTCTGGTGAGTCCTATCAAATGTCCAGATTTGATAACAGCTAGATAGCACTGAAAATGAGCAAGGCTTAATAATTCTTCCTACAGAAATGACCTCATGAAAATGTAATGTGTGTACAGCATATTGGAAGATAATTTCTATGGCAGCATGTAGGTTTCAAAAGGGAAACAAAGATATTAAATAGCACATCAGAAATAGGTTCAGATTAAAAGTTATAGTTTGATTATACAGTCTTCCTTGAAAAGTAAGATAGAAATGGATAAAGATTAGATGGGGAAGAAAGGTAGAGGTGAATGGAAAGAGAACGGTTAAATCAAAAGAAAACTTGTTAGAACTAAATTAGTCTTTATAAATAATATAGTAAAAGGGCCCACCATGTGCAGACGAGGAGAAAAAAAAATGTATAAAGTGGAAAAAAAATCATAAGTAGATGGCAGTGTAGGAAGCCAGCTGCTAAAATAAAAATGATAATCTTATCCAGCAAGGAAATGGTAACAGCTATAATTAAATAAGAAAATTGAAAAATAAAAAAGAATGACATTTGATCCAGGGGGAGGTAGAAAACCTTGGTGAGTAATGACTTTGATTTTAGTTGCATGTCTGCGGTCTCCTTGTTGGAGGGCAGACATGGAAAAGTTACCTAGCTAAAGACAAAAAACTATTGCTAAAGAAGTCTGCCTTAATTAGGTTTACGTGTCATACATGGGAATAAGAAAGCTCATCTTTTCTACCAACATAAAATACCATTTTTCAGCTAAGGCACAGTGAGAGGTATAAAATGGGCAGCACCAGTGCACCTCAGTTCAACCTATGGTGTAAAGTGAGCTAGTACCTTGGTAACAGCAATAATTATTACTCCTTGAGAGCTAGATGATACACTCAGAACACTCATTGTACTCTTGTTGGGAGTAAAAGGGAACCCATCTCATACATGTACACAAGGATTTATTGTTAGTACAACTAATGTTTTTCCAAACCAACTAATACAGAAAAGTTTTGTTGATAATATAGTTTAAATTATTATCTTAAAATCTTCCCACTGTCTACCATTTTCTCCCTTGGAAACTTTTAATGTTCCTCTGGATCCTAAGGCTGATACTTCAGTCTTCCTCTTCCTCAAACAGAACATGGGGAGGAGAGGTTCACAATGAGCATCAGCATCCCAAGTCCTTCTCTTGAAAAAGTATGATGCTCATGATGGGGATTTCTTCCTCATTAGTCCTGGGCTCCATTTATTTGTTTCCTCATCACAGACTGCTTCTTTTTCATCACTTTGCACCTGAAGGCTGAAAATTGCACAACCACCTTCCCCACTCTTGTTAAACCCAAAGGGCTACTGCTTGTTTTGTAGACCACACATCTGTTAGCCCTTCACTGTCCATGGAATTCAGAGACCTAAAACCCGTCTGGGTCAGGTGCACTGGCAACTGTTATAAGCTACAACCAGCTCAAGCCAAGGCAGGTCCTGTGACTTTGGACTGTTAGGTTGAGACAGTTTCTTGTTTCTGGGCTACATGAGAGAAAGCAAGTGAGAAAAATGATGCTTTGGAACATATCTCTGTCTTAGTAATACTTCAGGCAAAACTACCTACCTTTGAATAAGGCTGTTGGATCAGCAAAAGTCTGAGATATAGTTTTAAAAGCCAAGGTGAAATGTTTTTTCTCATTAGTGAGAATCAACTTTTGCGTTTTAATTCTGGGAAGAGGGTGACTAGTGGTTACTCTGAAGATAGGCCTTGCAAGACCTAAAGTAATGTATGTATGTGCTCTAGTATTCTGTATCAAGAGCTGTCTTTCTATCATTCATTTTTCATACTTATAATAACCGAGATAACCATTATGCTGAAGAATGTTTTGTTTTGTTCTTGGTTGTTTGTTTTAAGGGGTTATACACCTTATTTGCATGGATAAGAAAGTATGTGTCCATAATGCAAGTTAAAATATTTTCAGATTGCATCCCATTTCTCACATCTCTTTTGTGTTTGATTCTACTATATCTGAGCTTAGTGCATGCAGTCCAAGTAGCCCTAATGTCCTTTAGTAATGATTAGTTAGGTGAAATGTTGGTCAGGATTTTGTGGTCTGATTTCCAAAGAGTGATATATGAATGAATAGATCAATAGTAATTAACAACCAATTTTATGAACAGTGGAATTAATGGATAGGGTTGTATCATGTATTATTAGTCCATCTCGCTATTATAAATCTATAGCTTCACCACATTTCCATTGATAAATCTAATAACCTACAGGCAAAAATGATACTATTAATAAGCATCTAATGATAAGTAAATGCTTGGTATAGAGCAAAAAACATAATGAAGCATTTCTTTTTCTCCCCAGCATAGTCATTATGCTCCTCTTCTCCTGCTCAGGTTTCACAAAACTTGTAGTACCTCAGCTATCTTGGAGACTTGAGTCCTCTTCAACTTTGGTTGATAATGAGTTGCAGATAGCCAAATATAAAGAGAAATCAACCAAATGATGAAGAGAAAATAAGACTGTACTATACTAGTCATTATAATTTCCGTATAAAGCTGCTTTAAAATCATCTCGATTTGTGATTTTTTTTTTTTCTGGAATACTTCAGACAAAGAATTAAATAGTATCTCTTCTAATATTCCAAATAGCAAATGTATAGAGGAAAGTGAGACTTATAGCTGAGTGTAATGAAAGGAAAAAATATAATAATAATAAAAAAGAAAACAACCCTGCAAATGAAAAGAACTGTACGATATTTATTAAAGCAATTGCAGCCAAAAGAAAGAGAGAAAGGGAAATAGTAATCACCTGATGAAAATATTTGAAAGTGTTTTGTATCATTGGAAAAAGACTAGCCCCAGAGAAAGAAAAAATGAATTCATCAATGGTTCAACTGTGCTTATAAAATGGAAGTAGTGCAATAATATTTTGCCTCTCACAGTAATTTAAATAGTAGCCACAATACTATTTTGGAACCAAACTTGACAAATGTGAAACAAAAAGCTAAGGGCATGTGTCATATTTAGAGATTTTATTATCTATTATTCAAGGTTCTGAGGTTTATTACTCTTACAAGAGCTCTTCCTCCATGGCAGAGTTCTCTCATAAAGCTATCCAAGAAGGGTCTGCAGTCTGTTGCATTTGGATCTTCTGAAGTATCATTCCATATTATTGCTGGTGTAAATGTATAGCAGAATCTGGGTCATTTTACTCACATCTCAGCATCTATCTGAGCCGAGCACCAGTACAATAAAATCCTTGCAGCCACTGAAACATAAAATATCTGAAAACAATTCAATTATGTGCAATATGTTTATATATTCAAATATCCATTAATCAAAACATTGCAAGAGTCCATTTTTGACTGGACATGCTAGACTGATCAGTAGAAATGACAGGTGGTGTTACTGAACTGAAAAGAGGGGAAAGAGCATAATACAGTCTTTATATATTTTAAGAAGCAAGACAATAAAACAAATGAAAAAAGTTATAAAAGTTTTGCAAAACAAGAGTTCATCCACTCAGCTGTAAGTCATTCATAATTATAAATGAAACAAATCATTTATGTTTCTTCAATTTATGACAGCAAATATTATCTTCATGCCAGCACAAATCCTGTAGACATTTCAAACAATAAAGTTTTGCATATTGTGAGAACAGTATACACTAACATTTTCATTAAAAAAAAAAAAAAGTTTACATATTCAATTAGCAATACTAGGACTGGTAGCAAGGTATAGGACTTGTGATTGTCCCTGTCATAAATAAGTGTGAACTTCATCCATGGTGGTTTAGATACAAAGCATGTGCCAAAACACATCTTTGAGGGCCATTGTGTGACCTGTTTATGATCTAAACACAAACTCTTTTAGGTAGGGTGTAAGTACTGGAATACTATTCATACTCCCAATGCACATTAGTGTAGGAAAATGCGTTCTCCAACACATTTAATGCTAAGCACAAACTGGATTATGTAGTATTTTCTTCCATTAATATGAAATTCAGAATTGGGAATATTAGGCTTTGTCTGATGGTTGTTTTTACATCTTTACAGGTAAAGTTTTACAGCTAGAACCTGTGATCCATTTCTGCCATTCCTCAGTTATTTTTCCTCTCCAGCCTTTTGTATTTCAACTTGTAATATAATCCCATTTTTTTCTCTTTGATTTTATCTTGGATTTGGGGTTGTTGGCTTGTTTCAGTCCTTTATATAACTGTATTAATTTTACTTCAAGGCAGTGTGAATTTTATTCTTTTACCAGGTTTTGTGTAATCTCTAGACAGCATGGTCATTGATTGTTTGGAGAGTTTGTTTGTTTGTTTGTTTGTTTGTTTTCCTAAGGGCACAGGTAAGTGCATACTGCTGTCACTCTGACCCACATTCTTATATATGTTACAAAAACTAATATCTTAGTAGATTTTGTTCTGTTAAGACTTAAGTACTCCAATAGCCTTTATAAATGATTAATTTGAAAATACTGACAAGAAAGACTTCAGGAAAGAGAGAATCTTAAAATGTGTATTGCATGTTCAGAAATGTAATAATTTGTTAATTAAGTAGTAAGAGAAGAATGTACTGTAGGAATTTCTGAATAAAGAATAAATCTGAATGATCTATCTTTGGTGAAGTACATACAATGGTTTAGACATAATAGACTATTAATACAGAAATGAAACAAACAGCAAATGATATTTGTCTATCCTAACCATCTAATTCAGTAATTACAAAACATAAAGAATAAATAGCAAGCACTATACAAGGAAAAGCCCATGGCAAGCACTACAACATTCCAAGAAAATACATAAGGTCAACTCTGATGTTATCATAGAACTGCACGACAGTTTGGATTGGTCATCTGGTCCAATCTCTCGCTAAATTATGAACTGTAGATTATTCTGCAATAATACATGTGGATTTGTTGTTCTAGGTGCTGTTAAAACACTCTGCTAGGGACTGTTTGTCTGAAAACTGCCTTGTCTTTTAAGTAAATATTCAAATCCCTTAATAAAAATAATAATAATGAAACAAAGTAAATAAATAAAAATTAAAAATAAAAATAAAAAATGAATTATATGAAACAAACTGATGAAACTAATGAAATACATAGATCAGCTCATCACAGAACTAGAAATACACTTCCATCACTCCTGCCCAGCCACATTCCCTGTTTTGTAGGGCCAGTCGACACTGGGGTCTGATTCAGAGCTCATGAAAAAAAAATGGGAATCCTTCTGTAGACTATAAGTCTCTACCTGAGCACTTGCTAAATCAAGGCTCACAGCACAGCTGTGGGATTTAGGTTTACAGTGATTTCCATGGCATTTAAGAGAGGCTCAGTATTATAAATGCTATACACTGAGGCAGAGGAAATAGTACACATATAAATATGTGTACATGTTTATGTTTATTGTACCTTTTGTAGAAGGAAGTAGTTTTTAAACCTCTAACTCTAGACCTCTAAAACCTCTAAAGTCTAAACCAGATACTAGAAAAGTTGTAGAATTTCCGTTTACTGTTTAACACATACATAAAGCTTTAATTGAAAGACAGGGCTGGGTTTTCTCTGAATAGGACTAACAGAACTCTTGGGCAGTCAGTAAGCCTCTAATTCCCACTGCCTAATACAAGTGTTTCTGATCATTTTCTGGGATTGCTGAATGTCCAAGTGTATCTAAACCCTGGCAAAGAAAATGCTATTTCAGATGAATGATGATCATGCTTGAGCACAGTCTTGGAAGTTGCTTGTGTGACTCTAATTGGCTCAGAAATTCATAAGAAATCAAGTACCTGATTTGATTGGTAATCTACCAATGGATGTTAAAGAGGGAAGGGATTTATTTCATGACATATGTGCTCTTATTCCCTAATTTTGCATGAGACAGGAAAGAGATATTATGCTAAAGGCTGATTTCTTGTGACTAAGAAGAGTTTTGTGCCTCTTATGGCAGCACATTAAGTGCAAAGACCAGGTGTCATTACAGATGCATTTCTATCACAACACCAATATATAGAGTGCCTGGTTTTGGTCAAAAATCATCCATTCATTCATCATCACTAAATATTGGATAAAAGGCTAATGAGTAGTATCAAATGCCAGACAGAAGGGAAAGCAAAGCCACAGACAAGCCAATGTGTATTAAGCTTTGGGAAAACTGATCTTCTGAATCTTAATTTGACCTGTGCTTTCGATTCAGTAAAGATACAGGGTTTGTACATATGATAGCCAACACAATGCATGTGTGAAAGAAATGTATCGAAGCACTGAGCCCTTCTGAACACCAGAATTAAAATCACATTGTGCTGGAAATCAGGAAATATTCTCTTGTGCACAAAGCAAGTCCTCATTTTGAGAGGCTTGGGAAATTTTAGAGAGAGATTGTCATGTATCCTCATTGCTGCTGTTATTTAAATTATTAAAAGTAATTGGAGTCTGAAGTCATATTACCTACTGCAGACCTATCATGTATTGATTTTCAATACTTTCTGGGCAGCTTCTTGAAACAATAAATTAAAATGAACACACTGAAGTACAAGCATTTCTCTCCTCTGTCATGCATGCTCAGATGGCCACTGAGCTGGGTTGGTGGAGGTGTTGTGGGACAAGTTTTCAGAAAATTGTTTTACTCTCCTGTTATTCATGCTGAACGTTGTAGCTGAAATGCCATTCTTTGTGCTGTCAGCTATTTCACTGGTCAGTATGGGGCTGCCAGAAAAGAAAGACAGGTGCTATTATGCAGTATAGAAATACCAGAATGAAAAATACCTGTCTCATAAAACAGACCACATGTTAGATGATAAAGTGAAATTAAGTATTTCAGAAATGTGCCCATGCTAAAAATACAAGTGTCTGTATATATGTAGGTATGCACCTACACACCTATATATACATGTGAACATGGTACATATATGGTGTTGTATATGTATTCATAATACATGCTCACATCTAGATATTGGAATCCACTGAGATCGCAGCAATCCATTTGAATTCTTGTTTTCTCTGCCTCATCTCTGAACTCCACACATAAGTTTAATAAGATACAGGGAGTGGTTTTTTGTTATTGAATTCATTAATCTTGTTTTGAATTCCTTCCACATCTTGTAAGACTCCTAAATAAATAAGAATAGAGCTATGACAAGTTGGGGGCATTTTTATGGACCATCTTTCTCCTGTTTACTCCATATGTACTGCTGACTAAAAAAAACCTTTACTAGCCAAAAGAGGCTAGTAGGAAAAAAAAATTATATATATATATATATATAATTTTGTAGTTAGATTTCAAAAAGAAAAGAAAATATTCTTTTTTTTTATTTGTATCACATTTTGAGTTGGAAGGAATGCTCAGTTTTGTCAGAGAGCTCTTATGAGCCATGAGATTACTCCCCAAAACACCTAGAGGTTCAACATTTTATTTTGTTTTATTTTAACTAAATGTTTTGATTCAAGTTTGCTGTGAACCCATTAGAGCTATTTCCACAATAGAATCATTGCAATTGGTGACAACTGGAATAACAACAGCTTCTATGCATCCTGAATTTGTGACCGGAGCACTGAGCAGCAAGAGCAGTAAATGTCCACTGGGAATTAACCGAGCTATCATATATAAATTGATGGTTAATCATCATTCAGTTACCATATTTTTATTTTTATATATTTAAATGCATGTTTTCATGTTTTCATGTTTTGCTTATTGTTTCCCTTAATTACAAATTTTATTTCCTATTGTTTTAATAAATCATATTACGGTGATTTAACAGTTAGATTCTGGTAATTTACTGGACTTGAAGTGTACAGAAAAATGTATATATGATATTCTATCTTTATTCTGCATTGTAACACAAAGAAAATATTGTCTCCTCCAAAAAGCTTGATTTTTCACTATCATCTATCTTAAATGCTTCAGTGATGCAGAGATTGTTCAGTCTGGTGGAACTCATCATATGTCAGAAACCCCTCATAATTCATTGTGCAGATATTTGTGTCATGTCCCTTGAAGCATGGAGGGAACTACTGCCTCATCTGAAATGTCTCAAAATTCCACTTGCAGAGATCCCATTGCGAATGGTGAGCTGTAGGGATTATAGAGAAAAATGATATCACAGAGGAAAATGATTCTGATTCCTTATATAAAAGACGTAAGTTGCATGTGTGTGCATCATGCCCCCAAAAAGAAAATTCCAGCCTCCCCCCAAAAAATAAATAAACAAATAAACAAATAAATAAATATTCTTTCCCCAAAAAGAAAATATTCATCTATTCTATGTTTCCAATAGCAAGTATTGGTCCAATTTCTCATTAATTAAAGTTCAGTCCTTTTGGAGATCAAAAGTATAACAAAGGTAATAGTTAAATTGAAAGATCAAGGCAAAGAACAAGTTTCTTTGCTGCTTGTTACAGGTCTATAAGAAGAGGAATGCATCATAACAGTTTGATAATTTCTTTCAAAATTATTAATTCACAAAACCCAAATATAAAGTTGTAATATTATAGTGTATATTTACTGTTTGGCATCTCACATTGTGTAGTTAATGTGCCATAGAATTTTCCCAGAGAAGTGTTGGCATATGTAGTCTTCTCACTCTTTTTACTTGTGTTGTCATTCAAAAGTTTCAGTAAACATCTGGTATGTTTCTGGAACTACATAAATGAGCTTTACATATATTTTACATATATTTTGTCTTTGATTATTTATAAAACCTACTAATTTGCCTTAATTGATGCTACTGTTTATATATAATCAAGGTATATAGTTTTGGAAACTTGGCAGAGTAGGTCTATAACTGTTTCACAGTCATTAATATCAGATCTGTGCAGTAATAGATGAGCCAGCAAAGTATATTTGATCTAGTTCAGGAATTTCTACATCACTGAATCTCTCCTGAATTTTTTGGAGAAGATAATAATGAAGAGTTTCATGCACTTATGTTTGTTTGTTGTCACCTTTAGGAGAGTAGGCATCAGATGATATCTGACCTAGCACAAAGTTCATGTTCAATACTTCATGACATCCTCATAGGCAAACTCATAAAATGTGGGATAGATGAGTGGACAGTGAGGTGGATTGAGAACTGGCTGGATGTCAGAGCTCAGAGGGTTGTGCTCAGTGGCACAGTCTAGCTGGAGGCCTGTAGCTAGTGGTGTCCCCCCAGGGGTTAGCACTGGGTCCAGTCTTGTTCAACTTATTCATCAATAACACGGATGATGGAACAGACTGCACCCTCAGCATGTTTGCTGATGACACAAAATTAGGCGGAATAGCTGATACATCCAAGGGCTGTGCTGCCACTCAGAGGGACCTGAACAGGCTGGAGAGCTGGGTGGTGAGGAACCTCATGAAGTTCAACAAAGGCAAGTTCAGGGTCCTTCACCTAGGGAGGAATAACCCCAAGCACCAGCACAGGCTGGGGGCTGACCTGCTGGAAAGCAGAACTGTGGAGAAAGACTGGGAGTCCTGTTAGACAGCAGGTTAGCCACAAGTCAGCAATGTGCCCTTGTGGCCAAGAAGGCCAACGGTATCCTGGGGTGCATTCAGATGGATGGGGGAAAAGGTGTTTTTAGTTTGCTTTCAGTTCTCACTGCTGTATTCTGTTAGTGACAGGCAATAAATTACAGTAATCTCCTTACAGAGAGTTTGTCTTGCCTCTGATGGTAATTGCTGAATTATCTCCCTGTCTTCATCTCAAACTATGAGCCCTTTTTCATCATATTATCTTCCCCTCTTCTATTTGAGGAGGGAGAGTGAGAGAGCACTGTGGTGGAGCTTAGCTAGTCATCAGTGTGAAGCCATCACAATTATATACCAAATTGCAAATAAAATTATTCTTAATTAGTTTAGCTCGCAGCTCCTTCTCAATTATTGTTTCTTCATGCCTTATCACTGGATAGCTCACAGATCAGAGCATATTCTGCTTCATAAACAGCTCCAAATATTTCAAGAAGAGTGCGTGGTTCAAAGCTGGATAAGCACTGGAGTTACTTCTGGAGTAACAGGTTATTTCCTGGGAATAACTGAAAAATTCTGCATTACAATGCAAACTGCTCTTTACTGCTTCACTCAGTTCTGCTCATTCTACAGTCTGTTTCTCTTTCTGAAATAAATGTCTGATCTGAAAACAGCCTCCCCCATGCTGATAAGACACAGGTGACCACAGTAAGTCATAAATAACAAGTACACTTGTTACAGAAAACACAATCAATTTTATAAGTAACTCATTAACAGGCTCACAGCTTGTAGACCCTTCTAGACCTCACCCACCAAGTACAGTGCTGTTTTTAGCTCTCTCACTCCCCATCTTCAAAGGGAAAGGGGGAGAAAAATTGATAAAAGGGGCTCAAGGGTTCAGATAAGGACAGGGAGATCACTCACCAATTATCATCAGAGGCAAAACAGACATAGGGAGATTAATAAAATGTATTGCCTATTACTAACAAGTTAGAGCAGTGAGAAGAAAAAATAAATAAAAAAGAAACACCTTTTCGCTCCATCCACCCTCTTCTACCTCTCCCACCCCGAGCAGTGCAGGGGAATGGGGAATGGGGGCTGTGGTCAGTCCCTAACACTTCGTCTCCGCCGCTCCTTCACAGTCACTCTCTGCCCCTGCTCCACATGGGGTCCCTCCCACGGGATGCCGTCCTTCTGAACTGATCCTGCGGCGGCTGCCTACAGGCAACAGCTCTTCAGGAAGTGCTCCCTCATGAGTCAGTTCCACAGGGTCCATCCCCCAGGAGCAAACTGCTCCAGCACGGGTCCCCCAGGGGCGGCAGCTCCCCCCAGACCCCTTGCTCCTTCATGGGCTCCTCTCCATGGGCTGCAGCTCCGGCCTGGGGCCCGCTCCTTCGGGGGCTCTCCATGGGCCCCAGACTCCTCCAGGCCACATCCACCTGCTCCACCAGGGGCTCCTCCATGGGCTGCAGCGTGGAGATCTGCTCCGTGTGGGACCCATGGGCTGCAGGGGGACAGCCTGCTCCACCAGGGGTCTCTCCACAGGCCGCAGGGGAACCTGTGCTGTGTGCCTGGAGCACCTCCTGCCCTCCTTCTGCACAGACCTTGGGGACCGAAGGGCTGGTTCTCGCTCCTCACTCTGCTGTAGCACAGCAGTTTGTTGTTGTTGTTGTTGTTTGTTTGTTTGTTTGTTTGTTTTTGTCCCCTTTCTTAAATCTGGTCTCACAGAGGCACAAACAAGATTTCTCATTGGCTCAGCTCTGGGCAGCACCAGGTCCCTTTGGAGCTGGCTGAAACCGGCCCTTACCTAACATGGAGCAGCTTCTGGACTCTTCTCACAGAAGCCATCCCTGCGGCCCCCACACTACCAAAACCTTGCCATGTGAACCCAATACGAAGACCATCACTATCTTCAAGCTAGCAGTGAATCATGTAGAGTCAGTCCAAATTTTTAAAACCTATCTCAAATTACATTCTTGTTTGTGATGGAATGGGATATGTTGTAGCCTAATTTGAGTGTAAACAGGGTACAATTGCAAGTGCATCTAATTCAAAGAGTACATCACATGGCCTAGGCAGAGACATATTGCGTCTTTGTATTATTTAGCACAAATTGAGAATATTTCTAAAAAATATTTCCATTAATATCAAGGTGAAATAGGTTACAAGTTTAAGTGATGAGTAAATGTCTTTATTTATGCAGCACAAATACCTGAAAAAGCTCAGTTGCTGTATATCCTGAAAGGGCTTTTTAAAATAATTTTTATGGCTCTTCTCAGGCTTCCAATGTATATGGAAAATTAACAGCTAGAGACCTGTAGGTCTATCTGAATTCATATTCATGAAGAGACTTCAAAACCTTGGTAATAGCATGAGTCACAAAGAAATCCTGGCTGACAGTCCATTGTAGGAAAAACATACTGGAAAACTTTGACATACACATTTACATATACAAACTTTACATATACATTCTAATCTAATCAGATTTATGGGATTCATTCTGTCAAGCAAAACATGACAATAGTCATACGAAAAGTTAAACAGGAGAAAAGGTTGCATGTGAAAACCTAGAACTTTTCAATAGCAGAACTATAAAAATACTTTGGATTCTGGGGTAGATAATATATAAGTAGAAACCAGAAAAGCTGGGTTTGTTCAGATTGAGGAAGAGAACGCTAGTGGGGATCTAACTGGTGTCTTCCATTACAAAAGAGGTGGTTTTAGAGAAAGAAAGAACAAACTTTTCTCAAAGGTAAGCAGTGAAAGTCTAGGAGAGGAGGCAGTGGGCACAAATTACAGCAGAGGAAATTCCAGCTGGTCAAAAGGGGACAATTCTGCACTGTGAGATCTTTTTACTATTGCAACAAGCTGCCCAGAAAGGTTGTGGAATCTGTCTTTGGAGATTCACAACCTTGGGAGTATCCTGATCAAGTCTGAAGTTAGCACTGCTTTGAGCAGCTGTTTGGAATATATGACCTCCAGACATCCCTTTGATTCTAAATTATTCTATGTTTCTTTGGAACCAATGGAGGAAGCAAATTCTGACCAGGAATTGATGGGTGGATGCAACCTGAACACACTGAAGAGAAGACTTGACAATATCAGATGTTGTTGGAGCACGTATATCCACTGACGAATCCTAAAGTTATGATAGTGAAACACGAGAAGAAAAGGATACTTTCAGGGGCAGAAGTCTGGTAATGTGGCATAACACAAAAATAACAAGTCTGAAATCTGCTTCCAAAAGCAAACAGGAATCTGGTGCTGTTTGCAGAGAAATGATGGAGTATCCATCTTATAAATTGCATAACAATTACAAGTAGAAATCCAGAAACATTCTGCCTCAGTAAAGCTTCCAAGTAGTTTTCAAGTTTTGTATTTTATTTGCAAAGGTGATTATAAAGCTAAAAGGGATTTTTACAATCATTTAATCTGACCTCCTGTATAAAACTAGCATAGCACTTTCTATTTACGTAGAGCATGTGCTTTAGAAAATATGTTATTTTTCACTATAGAAATTTGTAGTAGTAAAGAATCTAATATAACATTCAGCAAATGGTGCCAAAGGTTAATGAACTTCACTGAACTTGATTTCTGGCTTAAAATTGCCTAGCTTCATCTTAAACTGGTGGGTTGATTTTTATGCTTTGCCCACTGCAGTGAGAAATTTCATAATAACTCCTGAAATTTCTACTTTCCCGCTAGGTATTTACAGAGTGTAACCAAGTTCACTTTTTTACCATTTTATTCCAAGAATTCCAAGCTTTTACACCAAATGTCAAAACTGTCAGCGCCCTGGGTCTCATGGAGCCTAGTTGCAGTGGGAAAGCCCTTTAAATGTGTTAACTGGGATGCGGCAGGACAGCACACTTATAAAATGTTTCTGACTCACAAGTTGAGGACGGCTCCATATGATAAACTAATGATTCAAGCCCTTCAAAATGATCATTCAAAAACAGCTTTTTCAATTTGTTATTGAAATGAGGTTCAATTCCCTCCATTTTTCAACTTTTGTCTTGATAACAGGGGTCAGACATACTGTTTCAATGACAGTCACCTAACAGGCTATAAAAATTAAAAGAAAAAAAAAAATTACACAATATCTGCTTCAGATTTATTGAAGTCTGATTATTTTTGGGGGTGGACTGGATTTATTTGTTTGTTTGTTTGTTTGTTTGAACAAGGAATGGATTATTTATTCTGTGAGCTTTTTTACGCAGTTAGTACCACAAGGTTTTGTTAAATCTTCAGAACTGTTGCTTTCATGGACGAGCATGCTGTCCCCCTTTAACAGTATTGAATTCTTTGTTTTCAAGTATTTGAACTTTCATTTTTCTACGTAGTTTTCTTATTGCTGAGCTTGTGAAGTGTTCCAGCTTGTTCTATCTGTATCAGGGAGGTAAACTCCTGGCCCTGACAGAAGAAACTGCATGCCAGAGCAAAAGGAGGCTGAAGAATTGACCAAGGGAAAACCTTTTAATTTTGTTGACTTCTACAATATACCCTTCTCTCTCTCGAGTGTGGAATTTTATCACACAGAGCAGAGGAAATCATTCTTCACATCAGCATAGTAAGGTAGGGTTTTGAAATCAAGTTTTTCAGCAGCCAGTGGAACTGGAGTTCTGTTCCTACTGTTAATACAGCAGCTTGTACTCTATACAGTCCATCACTGTAATTCCTGTGCCCTGTGAGTATATAATGATAGTTAAGAAATGCCATTTCAACTCTATAGAGTAAGAGATTATCATAATATCTTATTAGGTCTTCAGTAAAGTGCATCATTAGCCAATTTCTATTTTCCCATAGAGAAATCTGAAACCCACATGTAAGAATTGGTATGCTTGAATAGAATGATGAAACAAGCCTCAGCGAGGAAAAAGAGTGCATTGAGCTCAGACTGTAGTAGGTGGTAGCTTGACAATGTAAAACACGTCATCTAAACTTTCCAGTTGTCATTCCTAATCAATGTGTGCCTGTTTCCCAGAAATCAATAGAGACCCAAGCTGACCTAGAAGAGGTCATCTAAATACCAAAACATAAGCCCATCATTAGGTCTGACAAATGATGGGCTGTGGATTATTGAATGAAAGGGCTGTGGATTATTGAATGAAAGGGCTGTGATTATTTTTGCCTCATATCCCAACATTTGATCCAAAGGCAGTGTTTTTGTAGATTAAACTGAAGATAACACATCATACCTCTGAAGTAAATTACCCCATTCACACTGATATTTGTATTTTTTTAGACTTCCTCTTAGCAACATCAGCATTATCAATGTCCTATACTACTTCTAAAATCTGCATGTACTAAGTATGCACTTTGAAAGGTTATTCATACATTTGTCTGATTTTAAATGATAGGATATAATAGTTTGTAACAATTTACAGGTTAATCTCTAACAACAAAGCCTTATGGTTTGAAATGGTTTGAACTACAGAAACAATAAGACTGAAAATGCATTTTGACAGCAGAGCGTGTTTGGGAGGGTTATTCATTTACATGTTCCATTTTGGTCTCAAATAGTCATTTCTTGGTGAAACAGATGGCTTGGTTTCGGACCTCTGGCTTTAATCTTTATTGGTCCCCATATGATTTTGTGTGTGTGTGTGTGTGTGTGTGTAGAGTAGCTACCTTTAATTCAGTTTGAATATGCTCAGTAGTCACCCTGCTATAAGCCTCAGTGCTGAGGCTCAACTAGACATTTTTTCCTAATTTGAAATCCATTTAGGGTGCATTGCTACTGTATGAACATAGCACATTACAAGTCATGGTAATGCACATTTCATGTCATTTTTATTTCTAAATGGTCAGCTACTTTCCAGATTTGGAATTGCAGACAATCTGGAAACAGTGTGTCTACCATACAAAGAGGCTAGCATCTGTATTCATATGTTTGTGCTAGTTGTGGTTTCAAAATTGTGCATGCACAATGTCATTAAAAAAAAATAATAATAATAAGGAAAACTTTTCTGAGTGTGATCTGACATTGGAATATTTTTGTTATTATCAAGTATTATAGCTCTCAATGCAGCAATGGAGGCACAACGGTATAGAAGAAGTAAAGCTGATTGTTTCAAGATTCCTCAAGGGTCAGTCAGGAAAGAAAATGGACAACAGCAGCAGCTGCTGCAGCAGCCTCATCAACCAAAGAAAACCCTTGTAATCCCCCAAAACAACTTCTGATTATGTCCCTATTCCATATGAAATTCCATTTGGAATACAGAAATTTACAGAATCTCCTTAAGTTGCACCAGGGGAGATTTAGGTTGGAAATGAGGAGACATTTCTTCTCAGAAAGAGTAGTCAGACATTGGAACGAGCTGCCCAGGGAGGTGGTGGAGTCACTGTCCCTAGGAGTGTTTAAGGAAAGTGTTTGGACATGGTGCTTAGGGACATTGTTTAGTGGGTGACATTGGTAGCAAGGTGACGGTTGGAACAGATGATCTTAAAGGTCTTTTCCAACCTTAATGATTCTAAGATTCTATAATTCTGTGAAGTGCCAGATATTAAATTCTAATCAGTGGAGAGAAGTCTGAACTCCTTCTGGCTCTCATAATGTCTTTTTTCTTTCAACTTAAACTACTGCTGTGCTGTGCTTGGGGCCAGGGACCAGCAGTTTGCAGACAGACATGTTTGAGAGAGGTATGGGACCTCAGAGAAAAGACTGCTTGCAGGAAAAGCTTTCAGCATTTCTGCTCACTCAGAGTGTAGCTTAATTTACCTTGGGATCTTGTTAATTTTAATTCATTTGTTAGCAAAATAATGCCATCAACTCTTAAGGAGTTGTCATGTTTAGTTCAGTGTAGACTGTGATTACTACAAATCAGAAAAATGGACCAGCAGGACATACTGTGCTGCATGAAGACTGAATGATGTAGGTAGACGTAAGTTAAGAATATTATCTATTTTCTTCTCTGTATAAGTTAAAAGCACTCCAGTGTAGGTGTGGAAAGCAAGATCCAAAGTACTTGGCTATTTTAAATTTATTTAAAGATATTTTGACTATTTTTATTATTTATGAACATCAAGGGAATTCTACTAAAATATGTGATTCTGTGATACCAGTATCATTTATTGAATATTTACTTATTTTTGCATTTGCCCTGTTTCCACATAACATATTGAATGGTAGTTAAATGGCCCTCTCTTTGCACTCATTCTGATAGAATAATTTGAGTTTAATTTTACAGCCACCTACAAATCATACTTGTAAGAGTTGCACCAATAACCATGATTTCTGAAATCTTTCCAATGGACCTCTGCTCTATGATGAGTCTGTTGTTACAGAAAACTTCAAAATGTACTCCCTTAGTGTTGAAATCAGTGAGTTTCTGGGCTTCTTAATGTCCTTTTAAAGAAGTTAAATATTTTGTGTGCTTATCTGCACTAGCTTGCAAATTATCAGTGGTAATGAGTATGTATATGTATGTATACTTTTTACCTGGCATCAGGTAAAGAGGTAACGTTACCAAGTGAGCACAAAATGACATTCCTCTAGCTAGATGGTGGAATTCTTTATCTTTAGTATGTTCTTTGCAAGTCCATAACATGGAAATGTGCGTTTTATCATAGTCTGTCTAGGCAAACTTCAGGGTAAGTTGTAAGCTCACACCAAATCTTCTACAGCTTTGCTGTTGTTGCTATCTGAGCTTTGGGAGTAGTGCTAGCTGAGAAAAGCCTGTTTGTACTGCACATACACTTTCTGACTGTGATCTGCATGTCCTCTTCCCAGAGCAAATAATATAAGCCCATTGTTTCAGCATACATAGTAAAAACTTTAATGAACTTTTTGGAAATATTTATGCATATGTTCTTTTTATCCCTTGAATGACACTTACTGTTTGAAAGTACTTACTTTTACTTTTCCCCTTAGCATTGCATTAGGCAGAGACTCTGTTCTTTGGCCTCAAATATTCCAGTGAATTTACCACATAAAGATATTTGTAACACCCACAAAGTCTGGCATACTATGTTGTTAGGTATAGTAGGAACTGTGGTGATTTTGTAATGCATTCTCTTTAAACCAAGCAAATAGTAGCATACAAGGACATCTAACAGCTGCTTTCCCCTGCTAAATATCACCACTGAGACTCGATTCCAAGAAAAATAACAAGTCAGGTTTCGTTAGTGGTGCTGCAACTTGGAATTTATCTTAACAAGGGAAAAATCATTTGTACAGTACTAGCTTTTCATGAGCTGGGGCGAAGAATAAATCTCTCCAATGGCAAAATAAAACTGTCAAAAAGCTTTTTCATAAGATGTCATCAGATACCAATGTGATAGCTATCCCTCCTGATCTCTTTTATATAGGTAGCTAATTCTGAAATAAAAGTCTTTTTTGCCTACATTTTTGTTGATCCAAAAAATTAAATTTTAAGTAGATATGATACAGACTGCTACTCAATAAGAGAGTTGGGAGTACTACTGTTACCTTACTGAAAAGATACTTTCACCAAATGTTTGGTATCTAGGAAAAGATTCATTATTTATTTATTTATATTTTGAAATTGATATATACATATCTGAAATGTGTTCTATGATAAATTATCAGGCACATATACAGGCACATGAGAACATTCACATGCATTGCTGTGCATGGCAGTGGCAATCAGCTTGAGGCATGAATGCCAGAATTTTGTATCTCAAGCACTTGATTAGGTTCTCTTTTTCTCTGTCTTTACCAAAGACAAGAAAATTTAGACTTTTCTCAGTTAGGCCAGTCTTTATAATTGAAGGCTAAGAGGTATGGTGAGGAGTGATCACAGGAGTCTTCCTGTTTCTGTGGGAAAGGCAGGGCTCCTGAGTGTGCATCTAAATGTCTGATTCCAGTTCCTGATACTGAGGGTTATGGAAGTTCTTCAGGTTTGGCTTATGGACATCAATAGCCTTGCCTTCACTGCAAAACAGGCTACTTTATGGCTGTGGAAGAAAAGAACAATAATTAATTCATTGGTACTGTTAAGAAAACAGTGAACAGAATGTTATGTTAACTTTACTGAGATTCAGTAAATAAATAAATAAATAAATAAATAAATAAACAAACAAACAAACAAATTAGGCCGTACTGTATGCTGCAGCTATCACTGCTTCTCTAACAAAATTTAATTAATTGAAATTTTTCTTTTGAACATTTCAATATAAAACCATCAGCAGTATTTTTTCTGCTTTTCACAATTATTTTCCAATATCTGTCTTCATTTTAAATTAAAATCTTAACATCATTTTTCATTTATATCTTACTTTTGATGTATGACATAATTCTGAATATCATAAAAAGAAAAGAAAAATGTCTCTTTTTAAGTATGTTTGCAGTAAGAAAACCTTGTCCATGAGTATAACATGTCAAACCATATAAATTCTTAAATTAACAAGCAGACTGAGACATTACATATTTCAAGGTTGTTTCTGAGCAGACTTCAAATCTTACATTTTCACAGTTTACACAGTTTTTGCAAATAAAGAGTACTGAGTACTGTCAAATAGAGCAGCTTCCTCAGTGGGCTTAAAAAGAAAATGAATGGCCCAGGTTAGTCATAGTAAATAAATAAATAAATAAAACGGATATCAGCATTATGAAAAAAAAATAACTAAAACAAACACACGTACCTACAGAATGAAAGTTACCATAAATAACAAACTAAAAGTTTCAGGCCATATAATTCCACTAAGCTCACAAGTAGTCATAAATTAAGTAGTCCTGGTTGCTGAAGTTGCGAAGTGTTCTTTTCTGCTGTTTTTCTTTTGTTTTTGAATCTGTTTTCCTCCCCTTTTTTCATGTTTGCTCAAATGCCCCATTTGCTTTGCCATGAAGGTTTGATTAATCTCACTCTTACTCATTAGTAGAGTGACAACCACTGATGCAACTTGTTTTCATAAGTACTAACCATTCCTTATCAGCCCTTTTCCTAGCGAACTGGAAGAAAAACTAATTTATCAGTTAACAAAATAATGACAACAATAATTTACTTCCCTTTAAAAATGTCATATATATATTAAATACATGGGTTATTCATATTAAATTCACAGTATCACAGTATCACAGATTTCTAGGTTGGAAGAGACCTCAAGATCATAGAGTCCAACCTCCGACCTAACACTAAGTACTCCACTAAACCATATCGCTAAGCTCTACATCTAAACGTCTTTTAAAGACCTCCAGAGATGGTGACTCCACCACCTCCCTGGGCAGCCCGTTCCAATGCTTAATAACCCTTTCGGTAAAGAAGTACTTCCTAACATCCAACCTAAAACTCCCCTGGCGCAATTTTCGCCCATTCCCCCTCGTCCTGTCACCAGGCACGTGGGAGAACAGACCAACCCCCACCTCTCTACAGCCTCCTTTAAGGTAACTGTAGAGAGCGATAAGGTCGTCCCTGAGCCTCCTCTTCTCCAGGCAGAACAATCCCAGCTCCCTCAGCCGCTCATAAGACTTGTTCTCCAGACCCCTCACCAGCTTCGTCGCCCTTCTCTGGACTCGCTCGAGCACGTCCATGTCCTTCCTGTAGCGAGGGGCCCAAAACTGAACACAGTACTCAAGGTGCGGCCTCACCAGAGCCGAGTACAGGGGCACAATCACTTCCCTAGACCTGCTGGCCACACTGCTTCTTATACAGGCCAGGATGCTGTTGGCCTTCTTGGCCACCTGGGCACACTGCTGGCTCATATTCAGCCGACTATCAACCAATACTCCCAGGTCCTTCTCTGCCAGGCAGCTTTCCAACCACTCATCTCCCAGCCTGTAGCTCTGCTTGGGGTTGTTGCGCCCCAGGTACAGGACCCGGCACTTGGCCTTGTTGAACTTCATACAGTTGACCTCAGCCCATCGCTCCAGCCTATCCAGATCCTCCTGCAGAGCCTTCCTGTCCTCGAGCAGATCGACACACGCACTTAGCTTGGTGTCATCTGCAAACTTACTGAGGGTGCACTGGAAGCCCTCATCCAGATCATCGATAAAGGTATTAAAGATATTCATTGCATAACACAATAGGTAGAAGTAAGTATTACTGGGAAAAAAAATGGAAAATTGAGAAAATATTTATTAAAAGAAAAACACCCTTGATACTATCACGTATAAATATTATATATAAATAATCATTTTATCTTAGAACTTCCCTTTCATTTAAGGAGTCACTTTCTTCACAGGTACTTTCATTGAAATCTGGAAATATGACCAACCAGCCAAACTCTTCTCTCAGCACTCTTCTGTCAGTTTCAACTAATTCAGCCTTTCAGTTGGTCACTTGCACTGACACAAGTTGCTCACAATCTGCCTGTATGCAAACAGGAGCAACATATAAGGATTAGCACCTTCCATTAGGACTTTCTACTGTTGTCATGAAACTACTAGCAGCTGCACATTCAGTCTAGGTGGGTATTTCCATGACATGAGGCCGGGACAGCAAACCTTCAAAGTGTCTCATCAGCTTCGTATTGGCCCTGAGCATAACTATAATAATAATTATGCGTAAAATATGCATGAAATGAATTAGGACAGCAGAGCCTACCCAGCTTTGACATCCTTGACTTAAAGAACTCTGCATTGGAACATGTGGATGCACTTAGTGCATGAGTGAGATCAGACCACAAATGTTTTTGTTTTTTTTTTTTCCAAATATTCAGTCTTCAAAAGATGACATAAATAGCTCACATTGTTGATAAAAATGATTTGACCTATATGGAGTAGATACTGCTGCTGCTGTAAGGAAAAAAGTTGTCAATAAAAAATGAGGTGAAAGCCGGGAAGTGCACAGACATATTAGCATACTGAACTTTTCAAACAATGACAAAATTATTCTTTTCAGAGCCTGTTTCTTTAGTATCAGGTAGAATTCCTGCACAGACTCTAATGAACCGTGACCTAAAACCAAGTTACCCCTTCAGGTTAAAGGTACTCTATATTACAATGTACTTTATTGTAAAGTGCACTTGTAATGAATGTATTTCCTTCAAAAGGACAAGAATTCTACCTGCATTTCTATGCAGATTAACATTTTTGAAGCTTTCTCTTTAATTTGACGTGTTATCCATATGATATAGCTTTCATTTCTACCTACGAATGGGAAGTCTATCTATTTCAGGCTTCCAAGTTGTAGTACATTTTAGAAAGATGTCTTTGGGCTTATCCTGCCAATAACAAGAAATAGGCAATTAATTCAACTCATACTGTTTAAATCTGTTCCATTGATAAAGAACTGAGAAAAAAAAATCTTTTCTGAAAACAATAACAATTATAATATAATCATTGACATTCCTTAGTATTTATTAGGGAATCTTTAATATTAGTGGATTATGGGATAGTCGCATTTAAGAAAAAATAAAAGTTAAATTCAAAGATATCCAGTCCAGTAAATTAACACTTAATTGCTTCCAGGGGATCAGCTAAATTTAGTTGTTAAATTTAGGCAGAGTCTCCAATGTGCAGTTTTCAAAGGCCTTGATTTTCAGAGGTTCTGAGCCATTGGTTTGATTTGAAAGTGTTCCTATCCTTTCTCTATTAACCATTTCCTTTTATTTTAAAGACAAGATAGAGGTAAAAAATAAATAAATAACAGGCAGAGGCAGGATCATCCTCATTCAGAGCAAGTTATAACCTGTTTCAATTCACCACAAATTTTTAATCTGCACTGTAGATGAAGATAGGATAAACAGGTTCAAAAAGGAATTAGGCAAATTCATGGAATGTGGGTCTATAAACAGACACTGACACAAACAGGTAGAAAAATACCCTCTGGTATCCTTAATGCCGTGGCTGGATGATGGGGGAGTGCAAAGGTAATGAACCACAAGTAATTGTCAAAGTCAGACCTTTCGTCTAACTATTGCCTCCCATTGGCACTGTCAGGCATGGAGTTCTTACCAGTGCTGCCAAAATTAATTTCTGTTTCTATTCTTCTAATTACTAGATTGCTAGGAATGAGAAAGAGATGAGAAAGAAAACCAAGGGAAGAATCTTGAATAGTTAATTGTGTTGCTCCTTTGATTCTAGAAGCTGGAAGGTACACAAGAGTAATTGAAAGCCGTGAACAGCTTTCTTCCTCTCAGTAGAAGCAACACGCTTCCACTCTTCCTTCAGTGGCTGTGGAAATCAAACTAGCTTTGGAGATCATTAATGCAAAAAGTGATATATTCTAGTGAAGGAAGAAAGAAGAGACTGGAGGAAAATTTGTTACTGGGAAAAGATGGTGAACAAAGGAGAAGTATATAGCTTCTTCATGTAGTTTACAAATGAGAAATTTGTATCACAACACTCTAAGGGTTGCATTGTAAATGGACCTTACTGAATGCTGTGGAGTAACTGTCCACTTTATTCAGTTACCTAGTTTGAACTGTCTCAATATTGTGGCTTTAGTTACTGGAACTGAACAGCTTTGAAACAGCAGGCCTAAAACACTGAAGTTAACACCATTTTTATTAAGGTGCAAAATAATAAAACACATAGGTTTTATTAAATGCTTAATAGAATATGAAGATACTTGCAAAAGTTATACATTGTGAGAATGTTCTGCTACAATAGAATTAAATTATTGACTGCTAAGAGATCTGTTCATACTACATTAACTTTGGCTCGGTATGTTTTTGTATTAAATGAAATGTTTCATGCAAATATACATTTATGACATTCAAAGACCTGTGAGAATACAATGCAGTTATCTTAGTCCTTTACTTTTTTTCTGAATTTTTTGTGGAGGAGGAACACTTCATAATAGAAAACACTGATGATCGGTTTCTTTACATACCTTGATTTAATAACTGCAGATCTGGGGTATCATTGTACAAGGATTTAAATAAAAACTAATATTTTGCATTAATGTTGACCATAGTCCTGCACTTGCAGAGCCATTGCAACCGCTGTTAACTATATTTGATGTAAATGTTAAAGGCTTTTTTGGGAAAGAGATATGAATCAGTAAAAATATGGTTTGAATCTGATGCTATAGCCAAACTTCTATGTATACTTAATCCATTTAAATGAGATCAGGCATTTTGCCCTTAAAAGATTGTTCTTACACCACAGGTATTAACTTTGGCTGCAGGGTTGGCAAGGGAAATGAAAATGCAGCTCATCATAATTTGGTACAGATAAAATTAAACACTTCTTACAGCACTCCTCAAAAGAGAGCTGTTTCATGCCCGTGGGGTACTTTTATATCAAGACTATTCAAACCAGAACTTCAAGGCAGGCAGTGAGTTTCTCTCCTGATCCTTATTGTAATGCTATTTCTCCACAAAAGCTTGGGGAAAAAAACTGTCATTCAACAACAACAGCAAAGCTCTCTAGTGACTCAAAATTTGTTCCTACATTGAGCAAAGATATCTTCAAAAACATAAAAATTGTCTTCTGGTATTTCTTGTCATCACAATACACTTGTCAACTTTTATATGTAACATTTTCCCTCCAATGTTTTTTCCTCCTTAGACTGAATTTATATGCTTTTAAAGCCATAAGACAAATAGCATTGATACCATAGCAGACTAATCACATATGATTAAATATTCTGATGTTTAGAATGATATCCATTAGTTATCAGTTTTCATACTGTAGTGCATTACTTCATTTACTTGTATCAGCCCTTTCCAACAGCTTCCAAAGCAGAAAAAATAAGCAAAGGGTTCTAAGGCAGAGCGCACTTCCACAAAAATAGACTATAGAGGTATAAACAAGGCAAAATGTGAGAGGGGAAGAGTGGTCCTGTTTCTAATTTTTTGTTTTGTTTTGTTTTTTTACATCCTTATCCCTTCCAACTTTTCTTTTCCATTGCCCTTTTAGTTTCTCTACTGCAGTGTTTTACTATTTGTTATACCTTGTCATATTGGCATCTGCAATATATTTGCATAATGTTCCTGATCTGGAGCTTCTGAACTCTAGACAAAACAGCACCCTTCTTTTTCTTGTCTGAAGTGAAGCAGGATGGACACAAAGGGCTGTTCTCATTTGGCTGGCACAGAGACAATGGGACACAGCAGCATCTCCCCACCTTTTCCTTGTATTAACTATAGAACATTAACCAGCTCTAGGGCCTCTGATATCGATCACCGTAGTACAGAATTGTCTGAGGTAAGGCTTGCCTTTTTCCACTGCGTGGGGTTATGTGGTAATGGAAAGTCCATCCCACTGCACAGTAACTGATGAAAGCAGTCCACTGAGAGTTGCACTGTTGCAAGCCCTAGCACAATATACTGGGCAATTACAGACCATTGGTGATGTCCACAAGGGCAGTGTGGGAATTCATGCTTGTAGGCATGGCTAGCAGTATATGTGCTGAATGCAGACTGAAAAAATCCAGACCTTACCTCCATGACCTTTCTAGAAATGTAATCATATCTTGTCTTAGTATCTTCCTAAATCAATCTGTGTTCCCAAACCTGCTGGTAGGTCTTTCCCTCATAACGAAGTAGCACACACCCTAACTGGGTCAGATCCCTAGCTACTGTATGTGCACAGGGAAAGCAACAGATGTGAAAAATGGCTCTGTCTAAGCTATAACACATTCTGGATTTAAAGCTGTATGTCATTTATCATTTCAATGAGTTAAAACACAGCCTGTTTTTGTCTATCATTTTGGTCTGTGACACCCACTACTGTAGTCTGCAGTTCTGCTATCATTTCATCCACTTTACTCATTTCTACCTGTTTCAGATTTTTTAATCCTCTTTTCAACTATTCCAAGTAATTTTATATCCTTCTGGTATTTTAATTGGCAGTTTTGCTTTCCAGTGAAATGATCACTGATTGAATCATGCAGTCTTTTGTTTGATAGCAAGGGCATAAACAGAATTTTGACTGAAGAGTCAAAACTAGCATTTCCATGATAGCATAGAAACTAACATTGAAGACAACCAAAAACAAACAAACAAACAAAAAAACAATAGGAGCTTCAGATATCATTAATGCTGTTGTTGGATGCTAGATCAATAAAAGTGATTCTGTGAATTGGGATTATGTGCCAAGGTTTTGGTAGTGGAGAGGCTTGAAGAGTGTCTTTTGTGAGAAGAGTCCAGAAGCTGCCCCATATCAGATAAGAGCCAATTTCTGCCAGTTTCAAAGGGAGCCTGCCACTGGCCAAGGTTGAGCCAATAAGAGATGCTGTTTGCACCTCTGTTAGAACACATTTAAGAAAGGAAAAAACTGTTGTGCAACAGCAGCTGTGAGAGAGGAGGGAGAAAATGCTGAGAAAAACAACCCTGAAGACACCAGGTTCAGTGAAGAAGGCGAGAGAGGTTATGGTCCAGCTGCTGGAGCAGGAGTTCCCTGGTAGCCCATGAAGAGGCCCATGGTGGAGCAGGCTCCCCACCCCCAGCCCATGGTGTACCATGCTGAAACAGATATTCATGCTGCAGCTCATGGAGGAGCCCATGGTGGATCTGGCCTGAAAGAAGTTGCAGCCCATGGAGAGCCCACCTTGGAATAGACTCTGGGCTGGAACTGCAGCCCGTGAAGAGAGACCCATGCAGGAGCAGGGGATCTGGGGTGGAGCTGCCACCCATGGGGGATCCGTGCTGGAGCAGTTTGCTCCTGACAGATGGACCCCATGGTACGGACCCATGTGAGAGCAGTTCTTAAAGAGCTGCTGCCTGTGAGAAGCCTACATGGGATCAGTTTGGGAAGGACGGCATCCTGTGGGAGGGACCCCACATTGGAGCATGGGCAGAGAGTGACCGAGAAGGAGCGGCAGAGATGGAGTGATATGGTCTGACCACAATTCTTATTGCCCATTCCCCTGCACCACTCCAGGGGAGGAAGTAGAAGAGGGTACACAAAGGATTGAGTGGAAAGAATTTTTAGTTTGCTTTCAGTTCTCACTGCTTTAGTCTGTTAGGGATAGGCAATAAATTACATTAATCTCCTTACAGTGAGTTTGTTTTGCCTCTGATGGTAATTGGTGAGTGATCTCCCTGTCTTTATCAAACTATGAACCCTTTTTCATAATATTTTCTCCCCCTCTTCTTTTCGAGGCGGGAGAATGAGAAAGCTCTGTGGTTGAGCTGAGATAGCCAGCAGTGCAATGCCATTGCATTCTGTCATTAGCTGTTGGAAATACATTTGTTATTAAAAGTTTGATAATAACCTTATGTAAGCCAGGGATACCTACACTCATAACTGATAGATTTTACTGTAGCTTGAAAATGCTGTTGCAGTCTTCACATAGCATGCTTTTCTAGCCTGCAAAACTTAGTTCCATGATAATCAAGTTGGGGAAAATAAAATGACCAATTTAAAGTCCAGAATCAAGTAATTCTGTTAGTATACCCATTGCATTAGTGGTCAACATAATGGTCATATTATGCAGCACAGTAATAACAAATAAAAACCTTCAGCAACCATGAATTTTTCACATTACTGTATTTTCAGTGGTGATATTTTATATGGTGTTTGACAATCAAAAGCATTGAACAAAGCAAGTGTTTTCAGAGAGCTGTGGGATTCTTGTTTGTTTATTTGTATTTTATAATGTCTGAAGATATTTGGTTGCTCTCTCCATCTCTGGAATTAGCTATTTTTAAGATTATGAATGCAGTTTGTTTTGGAAATGTATACTACCAATGCACAGACAGAAAATTATCAAAACCAGAATCTATTATTTAGTATTTTGTTTGTAAAATTTATTGGATTTCATGCAAATGGCCTTATTTGATTTAATGAGAAAATACCATGTGTCACGGTACAGATGGGGAAAAAGACATTGTAAAGAGACGTTTATAGGCTGAGTTCCATCATGTTTTCAAAATGTGAAAAATTGCTATAGATAACTATATTGCAATTGATTGAGTTACTCATGTGGGTGTGAAGTTAAGCTCATGTTTAAATGCCCTGATGAACTGGAAGCATAAAAAGAGACTTTTAAATAACGGTGGGGTTTATTTATTAATTTAATTGCATATAAGAAGCTTAGTTTGTCCCATAAGATTAGAAATCAAGTTATAAAAGTTTGTGAAAATATCAAGTTACAGACCCAATGCCAAGAAATAGGATTATATCAAAGTTCAGATTACCTTTGCTCTGGTATTAAATCAAACCTTTTTAATAGATTTTTAAAGAATTGTTAAGTAGATTTGGGAGTCTGCTAGTATCTCTTTATATTTCAGTGAAACATTTGTGGACAAATATTGAATAATCAATCTGATAGCTAACTATATGAATTAGAAATTAATCGAAAACAATATTGGAACCTGCCCATATATTTTCATTATATAAACTGAGAACAATTAAAAAGTTAAAACAGAACATGCAAGATAAACATATATATATATATATTTCAACCATTACAAGTCATGTGAATACAGAAAAGAAAATGTGCTTTGTTTAGCTGTCAAGGACCTTTGAATTGCTTGATAATAATTGAGTGCATTTGTTTGCCAGAAATACAAACAAACTGGACAGCCACCAGTTATGTGTTGTTAATATCATCATATTAAATATCTGAGCCCTGTTAATGCGTAATGGAGCTCTTCTTCCTCAATACATCATAACCTTTCATTTTCTTTCCTTGCAGAAGGGAATCCATATACATGGTGGGTTGGAAAAGCCAATGAGAAGCACTACTACTGGGGTGGATCAGGACCTGGTATTCAAAAGTGTGCCTGTGGCATTGAACGCAACTGTACTGATCCCAAGTACTACTGCAACTGTGATGCTGATTATAAACAATGGTGAGTTTTCTACAAGAAAGCAGACTACCAGAATCTCCTAACTCCTACAATTACTGCTGTTTCTCAGAATGACTTTTATTTAAATATTTCCTTTTTTTACCAAAGAATGAAGGCAAAAATATTATATTTATGATTCCTCTTTTGCAAATTATCTTCCCATCTCTTTGCATTTCCATTTTATTCGCTGTATCTGTGACTGTCAAATGTAGAGGATATGTTTATGTTTTCAAGTCAGCTAAGCTACAGAGAAGACAGCTAAACTTGCAAAGTCAACTGCTAACAGGAAAGGCCAGCATTTTGGCTGCCTGTGCAACTTTGTCTTCATTGTGTTCAGCTGTGTTACATCACAGTATTTAATTTTATCTCTGCATGCAACGTCATTTGGAGAAATTCTGCTAATACTAATGCTGCATTTGCCTGAAAAAAGTGAGAGAGATGAGCTCAAATCAATAATGTAGGGACTCTAAACCTCATTATTTATCTTTCATGAGAAAAAATGCATTGAAAACTAAGCCTGAAAAGTATTACAGAATGAGGCTCTGCATTTCAGGGGAAGCTATTGCACTTTTTAAGAGATAATTAAATACTCATTGGCCTAATGGCTGAGAGTACAAACCTATAGTCCTTTGGGGAGTGAGTGAGAACTGGTTCTAGTTTCTTCTCTAATAAATAGTTATTGATTCATCCCAGGTGGAACAACTTAACAGACAGACTGAGGAAGTCCTAGCCCAGAGTAGTTTACAGCCTGGTAACAGGGGCATTCTGCTGCAAGGTAATTGATGTGTGTTCAAATCCCTTCAGGCAGAAAAGAGAATTAAACCTGCACCTCTGATATCCCCCATAAATGTTCTAGCAATGAACTTACTGTGTAAAAATTGTCATTTTCTGTGAGATCCCATCTCTGCTCTTAGAACACTTGGTTTGTAAGCTTTAAGTGTTTAACACTTGGTTTGTAAGCTTTAAGTGTTTTGTCATCACAGGTAGTATCATATTTTAAATGGTATGCAATGTTCAGTGACTAACTGGACCCATACTTTTATGAGCACTTTTCCCATTAATAGCAACTTAGAATCAGAGAATTATAGAATAGTTTAGGTTAGAAGGAACCTTTAAAGATCATCTAATTCCAAACCCCCTGCAACGGACAGGGACACCTTCTATTAGACCAGGTGGCTCAAAGTCCCATCCAGCGTAGCCTTGAACACTTCCAATGTTAGGGCACTCACAACTTCTCTGGGCAACTTATTCCAGTATCTAACCATGCTCATAATAAAGAATTATATCTAACCTAAATCTACCTTGTTCTGAGGACCACAGAAATGGATGCAGTACTCCAGGTGGTATCTCATGAATGAAGAACAGAGGGGGAGAATCACCTCCCTCAACCTGTTGGTCATGCTTCTTTTGATGCAGCCCAGGATATTATTACCATTTTGGTCTGCACATGCATGTTTACAGTTCAAGTCCAATTTTTCTTCTGCCAGTACCCTCAAGTCTTTCTCTGCAGGGCTGTCTCAATCCATTTGTCACCCAGTCTATACTGTTGTTGGGGATTGCCCTGACCCACAGGCAGGACCTTGCACTCACCCTTCTTGAACATTGTGAGGTTTGCATGGGCACACCTCTCAAGCCTGTTCATGTCCCTCTGGATGGCATCCCTTCCCTCCAATGTGTCAACCACACCACACAGACTGGTGTCATCCACAAACTTGCTAAAGGTGCTCTTGATCTCATTGTCCATGGCACCAATGAAGATATGAGACAGTACTGGTCCTAATACAGACCCCTGAGGGACACCATTCATCAGTGGGCTCCTCCTGGATATCAAGCCATTGACTGCAGCTTTTTGATTGTGACCATCCAGACAATTCCTTATCCACCAAACAGTTCATCCATCAAATCCATCTCTCTCCAATTTAGAGACAAGGATGATGAGGGGGGCCATATAAGGTTTTGTAAAAGTGACATTGTCATATGCAATGCTACTGTAAGCTTTGAAATTGTTAGGGTAATTATCAGTGATGTTATGGTGTGAACTACAGAATAGCACAGAGATAAAGTCAATACTACAGACAGAGAAATCAGACATGGTGACAAACTTCAGAACTACTATTATACAAAAAGCGAAAAATATAGTCAGAGGACTCAAACTCAATCATAGGCACTATAGCAATGTAGCAGGAGGTAAATTTGGTTCTGTGAAAAAACTGTAACAATAAAAGGAAGATGTAATAATAATTAGGATAATGGAGCATTTACAGATTAGGAGCACTTACAGTTTTCATTGCTTCAGGCACTGGATGTGTATCCATAAATATTAGCCTCTGTACCATATGTTGACTGTTTTATTTTATGCTGTGGGAAATGTGTGGGTATGGGAAATATCATTGACATTTGGTCTCTTGTGGCTTCTCTAAGTGCCATAGGTGATAATTTAATGATCCTTCACTCAATAATCTTTTTCTGTAACATCTATGCCCCTATATACACTGAGAATATATGGAATCTATTAATAAATACATTAATATAATTAATAGATCCTTTAAAATCTAAAATAAGATTAATATCGTAATAGATATACAACTGTTTACTCAGAATTTTAATGTGGGGAAGTGTGGGAAGTGTGGCCAGGGTAGTAGCTAGAGCAATTAACTATATTAGGAAATGTAAAGAAGTAAAACTGGAAAAGAAGCCTGCATGGAAATTGTTGGAATGAAAGGGGAAAAAGAGAGATTCAGCAAGGAATTCAGGAAGGAGATTCAGTGTTTGAAGTACAAGGTATTTTCTCAAAGGAAACAGAGAAGTCACTGAATAGTGGGTAAGACTGAATCAGAATGATATAGTGTAAGTAGAATATTGTCCAGAAATTTTGATGCAGGAATTGGAAATCGTGTTAGAAATGAAGAAGGGGATTGCAGTTTGATGAACGATCTCATAACCAATGCAGGAAATGCTCCCTCGGAGAACTGGATTCTAACTCTGCCTCTGGAACAAAATTCCTGTGTGATGCTGGCCAAGTTTTGTAAGCCATTTTTTCATAGGGCGGTCATCAATTGTTTGATCCTAATTTTCTGTATACCTAACTGGAAACTCAGATGTCCAATTTGTAGAAATACAGAACATTCCAAGCTGCAACTGAAAAAAGTGAGCACTCTCTCTGAACGTATCTAATGCTGTCTTCTAAAACACAAAAAATAAAAGCCAGTAGGCATTTTTCACCTTGAGCACTAAAAATGTATGTATGTTTTTAATCTTACATCTTTCATCCATAACATCCACTCTGTAGAATGGGGATGATGCCAGTTTCTCACCTCACAGAGGTTTTTCAAAGATAGGTAGATTTATGAAGCAATCATCTTCTGTAGTAATGAGCACTACAGAAAATCCAACAAGGAGATGATGTCATTATAGAAAGAGTTAAAATACACATTCAATATAAGATGGGGTCCTCATATTGAAGTATGAGAATAAATTAGAATAGTAAGTAGTGTTTTACTGTAAGAGTATTGTACATGTCCTATAATGAATGACGCTGGAGTCCTCCAGAAAAAGAGAAAAAGAAAGACAGTGACCAGTCAAGGACTATAACATGGTGATAGCTACAGGAGACAAATTAAAGATCTTTAAGCAGTATGCAATATTTGTTTTTCCTAAACTTTGTGATTGATTTTATTTTTATTTTTTTAATCAGATATATGAGTTGTTATTTTTCGTAGAATTATAGAATGGTTTGGTTTAGAAGGAACTTAAGGATCATCTAATTCCAATGACCCTGCCACAGGCAGCAACACCTTCCACTGGACCAGATTCTCAAAGCCCCATCCAACCTGGCCTTGGACACTTCTAGGGATGGGACATTCACAATTTCTCTGGACAACCTGTTCTAGTGCCTCAACACCCTCATAATAAGACTTTCTTCTGAATATCTAATCTAAATCTCTATTTCAGTTTTGAGCCATTACCCATTGTACTATTACTTCATGCCCTTGCAAGAAGTCTCTCTCAAGCTTTCTAGTAGGCCCCCTTTCGGTATTGGAAGACAGCTATTAGGTCTCCCTGGAACCTTCTCTTCTACAGGCTGAACAACCCCAACTTCCTCAGCCTGTCTTCACAAAAGAGGTGCTCCAGGCCTCTGATCAACTTTGTGGCCCTCCTCTGGACTTGCTACAACAGGTCCATGTCCTTTTTGTAATGGGGGCCCCAGACCTGGACACAGTACTCCAAATAGAGACTCATGAAAGCAGAGTAGAGGGGGACAATAACTTCCCTCAACCAGCTTGCCACTCCTCTTTTGATGCAACCCAGGTTGCAAATGGCCTTCTGGACTGCTGGCTGCATGTTGAGCTTTTTGTCCATCAGAACCCCCAAGTCCCTCTTTGCAGGGCTGCTCTCAATGAATTCTTCTCTTAGTCTGTACTCATGTCTGGAATTGCCCTTGACTCAGGTGCAGCACCTTGCACTTAGGCTTGTTGAAACTCATTAAATGGGCCTCACTCAACATGGGCCCACTTCTCGAACTTGTCCAGGTCCCTTTGAATGGCATCTCTTCCTTCTGTTGTATCAACTGCACCACTCAGCTTGGTGTCATCTGAAAACTTCCTGAGGGTGCAACTCAATACCATTGTCTATGTCACTGATGAACCAGTCCTGAGACAGACCCTTGAGGGACACAGCTCATTACTGGACTCCACCTGGACATAGAACCATTGACCATCACTCCCTGGGTGTGGCCTTCAAGCCAACTCCTTATCCACTGAATGGTCCACCCTTCAAATCTATCTCTGTCTAATTTGGAGATTAGGATGTCATGTGGGACCATGTCAAAGGCCTTACAGAAGTCCAAGTAGATGACATTGGTTGGTCTTCCCTTGCCAACTGATACAGTCACTCCATCATAGAAGGCCACCAGACTGGTGGAGCATGATTTGCTCTTGGTGAAGCCATGCTGGTTGTCCTGGATCATGTCCTTGTCCCGCATGTGCCTTGACATTGTTTCCAAGAGGATCTGTTCCATGATCTTGACATGCACAGAGCTGAGGCTCAATGATCTGTAGTTCCATGGGCCTTCCTTTCTACCCTTTTAAAAAATGGGAGTGATGTTTCCCTTTCTTCCAGTCACCAGGAACTTCACCTGACTGCCAGGAGTTTTTAAATAAGATGGAGAGATGCTTATCCATTCCATCAGCCAGTTCTCCAGGACCCTGTGATGCATGTCATTAGGCCCCACAGACTTGTACCTGTTCATTTTCATCATGTGGTCTCGAACCTGCTCTTCGCTTACAGTGAGAGGGACTTTGCTCACTTAGCCTTCATCTCCAGTTTCAGGGAAATTAGATACTTGGGAAGTCTGTCTGACAGTGAAGACTGAGGCAAAGCAGTTGTTGAGTACCTTAACCTTCCCCATGCCTGTCATCACTAGCTCTCCCTTCTTGTCTATCAAATGCGGTATATTCTCCTTGGCCTTTCTTTTCTGGATAATAATATAATAGAACTCCCTTCTTGCTATTTTTTGTATCCCTTGTCAAGCTCAGTTAATCCAGTTAAAATCTTTTGAGATAGCTCAGGATACAGTTGGCTTTGTAGGCTGCAAGTGTACATTGCTATCTCATGTTCAGCTTCTTATCAATCAGCACCCCCAAGTCCTTCTCTGCAGGGCTGTCTCAATCCATTTGTCACCCAGTCTATACTGTTGTTGGGGATTGCCCTGACCCTGCACTTGACCTTCCTGAACTTCACGAGGTTCACAGAGACTCACCTCTCCAACTTGTCCATGTTCCTCTGGATGGCATCCCTTCCCTCCAATGTGTCAACCACACCACACAGACTGGTGTCATCCACAAACTTGCTAAAGGTGCACTTGATCCCATTGTCCATGGCACCAATGAAGATATGAGACAGTACTGGTCCTAATACAGACCCCTGAGGGACACCATTCATCAGTGGGCTCCTCCTGGATATCAAGCCATTGACTGCAGCTTTTTGATTGTGACCATCCAGACAATTCCTTATCCACCAAACAGTTCATCCATCAAATCCATGTCTCTCCAATTTAGAGACAAGGATGTTGAGTGGGACCATGTAAGATTTTGTAAAAGTGCAGGTAGATGACATCAGCTGTTCTTCCCTTATCCACCAACACTCAATCCCCATCGTAGAAGGCCACCAAGTTAGTCAGGCATGATTTGCCCTTTGTGAATCCATGTTGTCTGTCTCCAATCACCTCCTTATTTCCTATGTGCCTTTGTATAGTTTCCAGGAGGTTCTGCTCTTTGGTCTTACCTGGCACAGATATGAGACTGACCAGGCTGCAGTTTTACAGGTTATCCTTGTTACTCTCTGTAACATTTCCGCTTTTCTAATCTTTGAGTACCTCAGCCTTCTCTGTATCCTATATCCCTGGTCTCTCGTTTCCTTGTGGAGGAGGCACAGATTTTACCTTGTCTTCCTTTTTCACCAACATACCTATAGAAGCTTTTCTTCTTTCTCTTGATATCTCTGGCCAGATTTAATTCTATCAGGGCTTTAGCTTTCCTAACCTGATCCTAGGCTGCTCAGACAATTTCTCTATATTCATCCCAGGCTACCTGTCCTTGCTTCCACCCTCTGTAGACTTCCTTTTTGTATTTGGGTTTGTGTAGGAACTTCTTGTTCACCCATGCAGGCCACTTGGCATTTATGCCTGACTTCCTTTTTATTGGGATGCATCGCTCCTGAGCTTGGAGGAGGTGATATTTGAATATTAACCAACTTTCTTGGGCTCCTCTTCCCTCAGGGCTTTATCCCATGGTACTTTACCAAGCAGTTCCATGAAGATGCCAAAGTCTACTCTCCTAATGTGCAGGGTAGCAAGCTTTCCATGCACCCTCCTCCTGTGCCTCAAGGATCTTGAACTCCACTTTTATAACTTGTGATTTTCATAAGTACAGAACTAGCTATGCCAATTATGGACTCAATTATAATGTAATCTTTCTCATGTACTAGATTACACCATAGTCTTGATATACCTGAAATCTGGACGGTGTGTATTAATGTTTTTTAAAAGCTTACAGAACACCTTTTCAGATCATTCTCTCTGAATAGAGAAAAAAAAAAGAGCACTCTGTAAATGGTACGGGTATTTAGCATATACTAATGTGTTGATTATCAGACCCTGAAAACAGGGGGTATATAGGCCAAAATGGTAGATATTGTCAGGGAATTCAAATTTATGTGTGTTTGCACAATGCATCTAAAATAGAAGTTAATTCTTAGAAGAGGCCCATGTTGTTGCTGCAATGTAAATACTAAGTAATCATTTTTGTCACAGCAAAGCTTTATGGATAAGAGGGAAAAAACAGTTGGGAAGAGCTTCACCCAGAGAAATCCCACTAAAGTGAACCTTAGTCCCAAATTATCCATTATTTGTGCCCAGTATGAAATTAATCCAGAAGTAAGTGAATCAAATTATATTTAAAAGGTTAGTTTTACCTGGCAACAGAGATTATTTATTTAAGAGCATGGTCATCATTCAAAGTCAGATTGCCTCAAGCTTGAGAGAATAAATGCTTCTGATATTGCTGTTATTAACAACGAGAAACTCCTTGGGTCATTGTGAAACCAAATCTGCTTCAACTGAACAATGTTATTTACACATGACTATTTATGCTTTTCTGTGAAAAATACTGGCACTGCAGAGATAGACAAACTATATGAATTAAGCAGTAAATGTAAAGATCTACAAAGAAATTTTGGTTCTTACTCTTTTGACCATAAACTCAGTTGTAACACCCAGATTGGTCAAAGCTTCTAATCCAAAAGCTGTTTACTTCTTATTCTTTCTTACTTTTTCCACAATATGTGAAAAAAACATGATGTGATTCTGCAGGTGGATTTACTGAGAAAAGGGTTTTCCTTTCAAACTTCTTCGTGAGGATGAGCTTTAGATTTCTCAGTAGGGCACAGAACTCACTGCTGACTATTACTATGACTGCTAATATTTCAAGAAATATTTGATGGTCCTATAAGATGACTGAAAGGGATTAAAGGAGAACTTGAAGATAATAGTGGTTCAGACAAATGAAGGAAATCAGCAATGAAAACAGAAGGAGGGAGGGGAAATGTAAGTTCAGAAGCTCCAGTGATGTGGTTAACATGGGAACAGCAGTGCTCCTAAGCAGACAATGATAATTGCCAGATGGAAAACAAAAGAAAGAAAATAACATTGGTATGCCACTAAGGCAAAACAAAAATGTTGATGAAACAATTCAGGACTACTTTATCATCACAGATCTTGACTTCAGGAATAAATCAGATGACTGCAGACCACCTCATTTTTTTGTTTATCCTCTGCCACAGTTTGGAAATTAACATTTCCTTCTCCAGAGTCTGCAAAATCCCTTTATTTTTGTGAGATGTTTGCCAAAGTGGTCCACAAGATACATTTCCCTTCTCTTTGCTACTTTTCTCCTACATTGAGGCTTTCAGAATAAATATTCAGGTGGTGAGAAAAGACAATTAAACGGGGATCAGTCTGATACGACTTGTTCTACTGCACAGGACTAGGGGTGGACAATGAAATGCCAGCCTGTGGCCATGGCAATGACAGTATGCCTGATGCTGGGCAGGTCACATGTAGCCAGATTTAACACAATATTAAAGGTTCCTGGAGATACTGGTATGCATCAAGGCTTAAGTATAGCACGTCAATTCCATTTGAAATCAGTAATAGTTCAGTTCCTTACTCACTTAGGCACTTTTGAACATCTATCTGTCCTTTAACCTTGTGTGCTCTCAATACCAGAGCTGCTGATGCAGTGAGAACTGGTGGGTTACATGACTCTGGCTTCTCCTATCCATTAGAAGCTGCTAAAGATGTATTTGGGTATTTTTTTTATTTATTTTTTTTCAGTGTTACTTTCTCATCTAGGAAGCAACTGGAAATTCCACAGCAATGGTATGTGATCAGAAGTGGTTAGTTTATACATTCTCTGAAGAAAAAAAAAAAAAAAAAAAAAAAAAGACCAGAGAATTTATCATTGGCTCTAATTAGTTACATTTTCCTGAAATTATCTTCTTATTTGTAACAGTATATAAATAAGCACTAAAGAAGTAAAAGGGATCAAATATGAATAAACCTAAAAGAACCTGAATGACTGTAGAAGTTGCAGTAAGGAATATGCATGATTACATTCAATATATATTAAAAAAATTACAATTTATCCACATGGATTGACTGCCTATAAAGGTCAAATATTTAAATAATATAGCAATATGTTTAAGCAATACCTTGCAAAATAGGCATTTTTGCTAAAATACAGAGGCCTGTATTTGACAAGAAAACATACTCTCTTGCATTACATGAAATAAGGGAAAAGAAAAAAAAAATATCTAGTAAGATTAGCGATGTCTTGCTGCTTGGCCGGTCATCACATATACATGACGAATCTCAATTTCCTAGAAAAGGGGAACATTTTGTAGAATGGTTGCCACTTCAAAAACTGTATTTGCACGTTTTAGCATAGCTTAATGACCATCTTTGAAATGATTGACCAGAAAACAATTGGTAATTGTGTTGTGCTGTAACTGTGTGCAGTAATTGCATCTGTTCACTTTATAAAATCTGAAATATCTAAACTTATTTTTTAGTTATGCTTATGGAGTAAACTAGTTTTGCAGGTGAAGGTGGGGAAGTTTAGCTGCCAACCTGCATTACTTAACAAGGCTGGTTTTTTTTGTACTTTGTAAATCCAGACAGCCTTTTGTAGTTTTTTAGAGTTTCCTTTCAGATTTCCTCTGTATATTAACATTGACACCTCACATTAAGATAATTTCAGTCAATCAAAATTTAGCACTATGTCAGTATGTAATGACACAGAATAATAATCTACACTAGGAGGAACACTGAAGACAGAAAGTCAAGCATTCAAACCTTAGGAAATGTTAGATTTAATGCAGCTATTATTACTTTTTTTTTTTTCCTGAATGATTGATAGTTTTGAGCTGAAACTTTCAGCAAGAGAAAAACAGATAGCCAGAAGCCAAGAAGTTCATTCCTACTAGTTATAGTTTGCCCATTAAAACTACTCTATCTGGGAGAAGGGTCAAGTGAATGAGTATTAAACAGGCTGATTCCTCTTCTGCATTTCTCAGCTCTGCCTACCTGTAACTTGTGTGCAATATTGAAACAAAATGTGCATATAAAAATACAGAATCTTCCCATTAATTGAATTTTGTCGTCTTTTTTTCATTATCTGTTCTATATTTTCTTTTATAGAAATTATGTATACCTTGTGTTTGACTATTATACATTCCTCTTTTCTGCTTCTCCCTTAAGAGAAGGCTAAATGTTTTCATTACTGATAACAACAGATTAAAATTTTGAGAAAGATGGAAACAGTAAAGATGAAGGGATGAACTCCATCCAACACTCAGCCATGCTAGAGATGTGCTAGGCAAAGTAGCACATTTCAAATTCTCATTTACTTGTACCTCAATACCACCATAGGACTCTGGCCTCAGACTGGGGCTTCATTAGACAAGGTTGGCTACAAACACAAAAAGGATGTCTTTCTCCTCAATGTTCATATGACCACAAATACGTACATAAGACTAATGAGAGTGATTTATAAATTAAATTTGTGGAAGATGAAGGGAATAGTAAGTCTTTCACAGCAAGTGTTTAGGCCAATAGTTTTACACAGGCTTTGAAGGACAGGACCTGTTGCCTTGGAGTTATCGTGAATGTATGTGGTTTATTGCTAATGCATAGCCCAGAGCCAACAGCTCCATCCTGGAATTCAGGTAAATCCATGATCACTTCGTTTACTCTCTCTCCTTTACAAATGTTCCATGCAAGTACTGATAACGTATATACATAGCTCAGGGAACCTGACAGATTTACAGTCTGAAATAATACAGGTTAAGGGCATTAGGAGTCTGGGGGTTAAATTAGTCATGAAACTTGCAAACGTCCCTGCTGTTTTCTCTCTTTTCCCTCCTGTGTTATTCACCTTTTTGTTTTGATAGTGGCCTAATTTATAACAGGCATTTAAACCACTTGGTGTTTAGTTGTCATCCCACTTATCGATGTTAAAGTAAGCATTTCCCTTAATGCTTGTGGATCATGGCAGCAACCAAACAGCTGAGGAGACAAGTCTTAGCCTTCTGAAAACTGAACTGAAAACACAAGAAAATTTGTGCATTGATGATACATGAAAGAACTGTCTGTCTTATCTTTGTTTAAATAGAACCTTCTTGCATGGTGTTATTTATTCAGTCCTATGTAGCTCTTCTGCAGTTATTTTTCATTCCACAAGGAATGCAAAACTAGCATATCTGAGGATGAGGGTACAAGAATCTGTACATCTTCATGCATATTGTGCAGTATCTTTTACCTTGCTCCATATTTAAAAATAGTTTAGCCCTAGCAACTTCCTAAGGATGAACAGGATGCCCATTCGGCAGCAAATTGAACATTAATATGAGTCAATAGTGTGCCCTGGCAGCCAGGAGGGCCAGCCATGTCCTGGGGTGCAACAGGCACAGCATTGCTAGCCAGTTGAGGGAAGTGATTTTCCAGCTCTACTCTGCACTAGTGCAGCCTCACCTCAAATACCGTGTTCAGTTTTGGATGTCACAGTATATAAAGAACATAAAACCATATTTTTTTGTCCCCAGAGGAGGTCTACAAAGACTGTGAAGGGTCTAGAGGGCAAGACATGTGAGGGGTGGATGACATTGCTTCATCTGTTCAGCATAGAAAAGAGGAGACTGAAGGGAGAGCTCAGGGCAGTCTACAGCTTCCTCACAAGGGGGATCAGAGGGGCAGGCACTGATCTCCTCTCTGGTGACCCGAGATAGAACCCGAGGGAGCAGCATGAAACTGTGATATTCAGAAAATGTTCTTCACTGAGAGGGTGGTCAGGCACTGAAAAAGGCTCCCCAGGAAAGTGGTCACAACATCAAGCCTGACAGAGTTCAAGATACATTTGGACAACTCTCTCAGACATATAGGATGATTTTGGGGTGGTCCTGTGTGGACACAGGAGTTGGACTTAATGATCAGAGAATCACAGAATCACAGAATCGTCTAGGTTGGAAGAGACCTCCAAGATCACCTAGCCCAACCTCTGACCTAACACTAACAAGTCCTCCACTAAACCATATCACTAAGTTCAACATCTAAACGTCTCTTAAAGACCTCCAGGGATGGTGACTCAACCACCTCCCTGGGCAGCCCGTTCCAATGCCCAACAACCCTTTCGGTAAAGAAGTTCTTCCTAATATCCAATCTAAACCTCCCCTGGCATAACTTTAGCCCATTCCCCCTCATCCTGTCACCAGGCACGTGGGAGAATAGACCAACCCCCACCTCGCTACAGCCTCCTTTAAGGTAACTGTAGAGAGCGATAAGGTCACCCCTGAGCCTCCTCTTCTCCAGGCAGAACAATCCCAGCTCCCTCAGCCGCTCATAAGACTTGTTCTCCAGACCCCTCACCAGCTTCGTCGCCCTTCTCTGGACTCTCTCGAGCACCTCGATGTCCTTCTTGTAGCGAGGGGCCCAAAACAGAACACAGTACTCGAGGTGCGGCCTCACCAGAGCCGAGTACAGGGGCACAATCACTTCCCTGGACCTGCTGGCCACACTGCTTCTTATACAGGCCAGGATGCTGTTGGCCTTCTTGGCCACCTGGGCACACTGCTGGCTCATATTCAGCTGACTATCAACCAATACTCCCAGGTCCTTCTCTGCCAGGCAGCTTTCCAGCCACTCATCTCCCAGCCTGTAGCACTGCTTGGGGTTGTTGCGCCCCAGGTACAGGACCCGGCACTTGGCCTTCTTGAACTTCATACAGTTGACCTCAGCCCATCGGTCCAAGTGCCGCGTGATGACACTCAAGATAATCTGCTCCATGAGCTTCCCTGGCACTGAGGTCAAACTAACAGGCCTATAGTTCCCCGGGTTTACCCTCTGGCCCTTCTTGTAGATGGGCGTCACATTTGCTAGCCACCAGTTGACTGGGGCCTCCCCTGATAGCCAGGACTGCTGATAAATGATGGAAAGTGGCTTGGCCAGCTCCTCCGCCAGTTCTCTCAGTACCCTCGGGTGGATCCCATCCGGCTCCATCGACTTGTGTACATCCAAGTGGTGTAGCCACTTCCACCAGCTCAGGGTACTGGGTATCCAGAGAACAACTGGCTTTGCCGCTAAAGACTGAGGCAAAGAAGGCATTAAGCACCTCAGCCTTTTCCTCATCCCTTGTAACTAAGTTTCCCCCCGCATCCAGTAAAGGACGGAGATTCTCCTTAGTCCTCCTTTTTGTGTTGATGTATTTGTGAAAACATTTCTTGTTACCTTTAACGGCAGTAGCCAGATTGAGCTCCAGATGAGCTTTGGCCTTTCTAATTTTGTCCCTGCACAGCCTCTCAACAGCCTTATAGTCCTCCTGAGTGGCCCGCCCTCTTTTCCAAAGATCATAAACCCTCTTTTTTCTCCTAAGATCAAGCCACAACTCTCTGTTCAGCCAGGCCGGTCTTCTTCCATGCCGGCTCGTCTTTGGGCACGTGGGGACAGACTGCTCCTGAGCCATTAAGATTTCCTTCTTGAAGAGTGCCCAGCCTTCCTGGACTCCTCTGCCCTTCAGAACCACCTCCCAGGGGACTCTGCCAACCAGTGTCCTGAACAGCTCAAAGTCAGCCCTCTGGAAGTCCAAGACAGCGGTTTTACTGGTCTCCTTCCTGACTTCGCCAAGAATAGAGAATTCTACCCTTTCGTGGTCACTCTGCCCAAGACAGCTCCCGACCGCCACATCTCCCACCAGTCCGCCACTGTTTGTGAACAGAAGGTCTAGCGGGGCACCTCCCCTGGTAGGCTCTCTAACCAGCTGCGTCAGGAAGCTATCTTCCAAGCTCTCCAGAAACCTCCTAGACTGCTTTCTCTGGGCTGTGTTGTGCTTCCAGGATATGTCTGGGAAGTTGAAGTCCCCCACAAGAACAAGCGCTGATGATTTCGCAACTTCTGCCAGCTGCCTGTAGAACTCCTCATCCGTCTCCTCATCCTGGTTCGGCGGTCTATAACAGACCCCCACCAGGATGCTTGCCTTATTGGCCTTCCCACTGATCCTAACCCGTAGGGATCCTTGTAGGTCCCTTCCAACTCAGGATATTCTATGATTCTATGAACTTTAGGGTCATTCATCTGTCAGTACCAGCAGTGATGAATGAACCTAAAGGAGAAAATTATGACATTATCTCTATTCCTTATTTTATTAAACTTTATAATTAATGTGTGAGTGAAAAATCAAGTGACCAAGAACAAAGATGTCTGCTACGTCTTCCCTAGAAACATAACAGATTTTCTATCTGAATGAAGAGCTTATGGTCTTAACTTTAGAGGACCTCCTGTCACAATTTGTCAGGTAAGGACAGAGTATGCTGAGCACTGCACACTACAGAATTCAGTCTTACTGTTGTTTTCTCCCCTTCTATCTCATTTTGTTTGTGTGCTAACTTAAAGAGTAATGACTCAGCCATCAGTGCAGTCCTAGAAGATGAAATCACTTCTATGCTGTCCAGCCTAAGGTATTTCACTTAATGCTTGACACTGCTTAGCTCTTGAAGAGAGTGGTTATCTTTTCTTCTTCAATTGTAGGGCCACCCCCTATACCACCCTGACTTTTTTTCTAAATCAGTGGAATGCTATATAGAAGACATCCTAAATCTGTCACCCCTTCTGTTAGATGAAAACTGCAGTCCATGCTTGTCTATTATTACTACTAGCAGTCATCTTTTAGCTGAAACACAATCACAAGAGAGTCCATGTGGCTGAAAGTATTACGCCTCCAGTGTAAACAAAAGATGTATCTACTTTCATTGTTTGTTCTTCAATGTGCAGGGATATATGCATGTATAGAAGGGAGAAGGAGGAGAGGAAATAATCATATACCAAAAGAAGCGAAGGGAAGATGGAAGGGAAGATGGAAGTAGTAATATTTTGGATGGATGGATGGATGGATGGATGGATGGATGGATGGATGGATGGATGGATAGAAAAAAAAGAGAAGGGAAAGGAAACTATTATTATATTCATACTGCATTATTTTACCTCAAACAGGAAGGTTGCTTGCATATGCTATGATAAACACTTAAAGAAATCCAGTAAGCTTGGATATACTCTGCAATATTACTAATAAAGGCAATAGCTCTAATATGAGGAAAAGAGGCAAAAACTGCTACAAAAAAAAAAAAAGTTGTCAAACTTGTAAAAGAAGATTAAATTCTACAAATTTGTTTTAATGCACTTTTGTCATAGTTACCGTTCTTGTTGGGCTGCTTCATGTCTCCCTCCTGTTTTGTTGTTGTTTTGTGTACGTGTGTGTTGCACAATCAGTGAATGCCCCAAGCTTTCCAAACTACTTCTCATCTGTCACTAATCATGGTTTGACATTTTGTCCCTGCCATAAACCTCACAATTCTTCTGTTATTTTCCTTTTATTTCCTTTGTTTCCTATTCATGCTTAGAATACCGTAGTGATGCAAGTTGAATGAAAATAAAGAAGAAGCCAATTTCCAAGGAAGCAGGCAAATATAAAGATAAGACAGAATCTGCTGACAACGTTAGAAAATGTGATGAAGAAAAACAAATACAAAAAAAAAATAAATCTATGATCCAAAAGCTTTATGCTGTCATTGGAAAAGTATAAATTTATTTGCAGTTATTGCTATGAAACAGGACAGTTAAAAATGCTGTCATGTAAACATGTAATTTCATGTCTAAGCCAGTATTTTCTGGGTATGACATAATGTGTGGTAATAACATTTAATGGTCCACAGGTTGACTGTAAAGTTAAAATATTTTGCAAGAGTATGAATTTAAGTATCTTATGTCAAATCTAAGATATTTATCCATTTTTCTGAAAGAAAATGGTATCAGAAATATTAAGAGGGTTTTATAAGATCCAGAAATCAAATTGAAACTTCTGTTTGGCACAGCACACCTACAAATAATACACTTAAAACTGACAATGTCTCCTGCTGCCTTTTTATTTAGTAAAATAGTCAAGAACAAGAAAATTTTAATCACTAACATTAAAAGCAAAGAAACTGTGAGATCCTTTAAGGATTGTGACAAAAATTCCAACAAAATAAATAACATCGAATGATGTAAATGCCTTGAATCAAGATAGCAGATAAATAATGACAATACATGAAGAGAAAGCTCAAAAATCTCATTTATTATCTTACTTTATTAATATAGCTTTTTTAATTGTTAGATTACCATATGTAACGATTGTGAAGCAGAACAGAACAAAAGGATAAAAAATAAATATCTTCAGGTTTTGTCCTAAAAGCTGGAGAATAGCAAAAGGATCTTCAAAGTAAAGATAAATATTGGGCATAGTTAACTCAGATCATTGAGATCAGTGAGCAGATCATTGAAAAAGCTGAGCTGAGGAAAAGAAGCTTAAGTTTATTAAATGCTTTTGCTAAAGGCAGATCAATTCAGAGAGTCATTGAGAGCAGTAAGGTTTTGCACTGCATTCATCTATGCATATGAACGCTCAACAGATCACAAAGTAATTCTGTCTGGAAGCAGCCTCCAGGGGCTACCTAGTCCAACCTGCTACTCAGGGTAGATCTAATTAGACTGGGTGGCTGAGGGCTGTGTACCCCTGAGTCCTGAACACCTCCAAGAAGGTGTTCAGAATCCCTCTGGACATCCTGTGCAAGTATTTGACCACACTCATTATGATTTTTTTTCCTGATATGTAATTGGAAATTCCCATGTTCCAACTGGAGATGTTTACCTCTTTGTATGTACATGTAGATCTACAAGCAAACATATCTCATACTTCTAATGTGGGACTGATGTAAGGACAACAGGCACGCTTCCAGACCAAGTCTGGAAATTTTGGTTTAAACCAGTTATTGCTGACTAAATCAGCCACTTCTAACAACATTTTGTAGAATCATTTATCTCCTATCTTGCCACCAAAGAACACTACAGTTATTGAAATGATGAAATATCCTGAAGTAGGTAAAGACATTGATAGTTACTGAACAATCCTGGCTCTCCTGTGAAGAGAATTCAAAAAGTGCACTTTTTAAATCTCCACTTTATAATGGGAAAAAAAAAAAAAAAAAAAAAAAAAGAGAGAGAGAGAGAGAGAGAGAAAAAAGAAAAAAATGACAATATAGTTTAACTGGGAGATAGGTGAAAAGTGAAAAAGCTGAAGAGGGAAAAACATGGGGCTTAGGAGAGAGTGGAAAAACAGGAGCAAGACACTGAGGATATGGTGTGGGAATTCAGTCACAGGGAGATCAGTTTTTGCCAAAAACTCATCATAAAATATCTTCTACCTCTAACAGTTAATTGTTATATTTGGCATTATTTGACAGTTTCTGTATGTCATTTCATCGTATCATATAGACATACCCTGAAAAAGTGGAGAATTTGAATATGATATCTTTGTGTTATTTAGAGGAGGTACTGCCTTTCCTTTTGGTCATGAAAGATCAAATATAAAAGGGCATTACTCCTTACTGGGATCTTGGGCTGCGCTGTGTTAAAAGAAAATTAATAACTGTCACTACAGGTAATGCAACTTTTTTTTTTTTTAATCAGAAAAGAAACAGTTGTATTGACAATATATCATAAAACAACTATTCATTATAAAAGCAATTTATTTCTGGTACTTTACTTTCATTAAAAGTATTGTTTCATAACAAAGTCTCAGGACTGATATATATCACTTTTTGAAGGAGTGGAGGAACAGGTCTCATCTACTATCATCTTTATTTTTGTAGAGTATAGACAATATTATACAGACCTTTGTTCTCTAATTGCAGTTTTGAATATGTGCCATTTCTGCTTATTTTCTAGCAAAGTCTATTAAAATTATTTTTAATACTCATTTTAAAGCAAATTTTTAGTGGCTATAGACGAAGAGATATCAACAGCATATTCTGGCTTTTATGAGTTTTTACAGCTAAAAACACAAAGATCACAATACTAGCACAAAATGTAGTGAAAATCAGAAGCTGGTTTTAATGAAGAGTTTACTGTCTGCATGGACAACAAAGAAACTCAAATATGTTGCAACATGATAAAAATTTTTGTTAGACACTCTGTAAAACACTGGCTAGCTGTGACCAGAAATATGTATGCAAATCACTTGCATTTGGAATTATCAAAGATAAGTCATCAGGTGTTCAATGATGAATAATGCTCCTTGTACTATTGTTTTGGGTTTTCTGTTATGGTCAATCAATACCATAGCATGAGAGTGATGCAAATGGAGAACTCAGAGTTCTTTTTTGTCTAGTTACAGTTATGAGCAGAAGTTACAGATGTGGCAGTGCCAGTTTTTCTCTATCTCTTTTCCACTTCCACAAGTTACACCTTCAGTTTTGTCACAGTTGTATTACCAAATGGAAAGAGGTTTGTTTCACCTGGAGGAAATACAACAGTATGGAGCTTTCTGAAAACTCATACAGTAGTTCAGATATAATGTACCTCACTAAACACTGGTCTGAAAATATTTAGATTAAAAAGTTGTATTTTGAAACTATCCCTAATAATATAAACTATATAGTTTAATTTGTAAGAAAAGCATCTTAATCCAAAGAACAGCATAGCTAAAACATTTGGAAATTGGTTTCATTTTCTATGGAACTGGATATAGAAATGCATAGTTAGCATGTAGAATGGAGAATGCATTTCCCCACAACTGGAGACTTTTTGGAGAGGCAGTTTCCAAAGCTGAAGTTTTTGAGGGAGATTGTATTAACACTGCTGCATGCTATTACCCTATTACTTGTTTTAAAAAGGGATTGCCGCTAAAACTGTGGGGGAAAAAAAAAAAAAAAAAACAAGTTCAGGATAATTTTGTGTTTCTTGTTAATATGTAAACATTAATTATTTTTCTTAACCTATGTTGTCATATAAATCTTCTCCATCAATCTGGACACTATATATCTATATATTTCTAGTTGCTATCCTTGTCAACTTTATCCATAAATATCCTCGATTTTTCTTTGCAAAAAATACCTCAAATATATAGTTTGACAGTAAGGCCTGTCCTCCTCACAAACTGCAGATTATTTTTCTGTAGGCACACAGTTAAATAAGGTATCAGCACTTATTTTATACTTACAATGTATCTGTAAGGATAGTAGAATGAATTACAGTTTGAAGTATTGTCTGCTGTCACTCCTTTCCTGGTAAACAGGATGACTTATCATATCTTAAGGGTTCTCAGCTCAGAAAGAAAATTTAAATAATGTGTAATAGAACTGCCAGAATACACACTGAGTTATTTTAATTACAACTCCCAAGAAAAGACCTAATCTCAAGGAAAAGAAAGTTTAATGGGGTACTAAATCATCTAGTCTTCTACTTTGTTATAGCTTTTTCATCTTCAGTCAAGAATGAACACTAAAGAGAACATGGGGGAATGGAGGCAATTGTTACAGAATAAATTCAATGGTGAAAACTGAAGACTGCGTGTGTAAACAAAATGGGAAAGTATTTTGAAAATTCATTAAATTCATGTTTTCTTTCTTTATAGGAAACTAAACCAAAGTAAAACAAAAAAAGAAACAAAACCTTATTTTATTGATCTGAGGAATATTTTTTGAAGACTCAATCAGTTGACCAATTGATGCTTACTCCTGTTGATGATCTATAAGTAATGTTATCCCAGAATCCAAGAAACATTAAACTGTTTTTATTACTGTTAACATGATTTTTTTACAAGTTTCTCTAATGAAGGATAAGCAAGGTAGTTATTCAGCTGTTCCAGAACTGAACAAAACAATTGAATTTTTCTACCTGCCCTTACTTAAAACTTTCTTAAGAATGTCTAGTGATGCATTTGTGATTTTTATACATCATGATTTGTACATGATTTCAGTTTCCACTTCTGATACATGAATATTTGCAAATCACTTACAACCATGCATAAATCCTTATAATAGTTTATATTATGTTTATACAGTTGAAGAATGTGTCTGTAGACCTCCAGGTTCTATTGCATTTATTAACAGTGTGTCCTCTCTCTCTTAAAGCAGATTATTATTGTTTGCAAACAATTTGTGGGATTTTTGTGTGTGTGGATTTTTTTTTTATGTTTGAAGATGTTGGAAAACAGTTAATTCATACATTTCCATTTCTGAATTCCACTTCCTTAATGATATGTAAACATAGTTTCCTCACTGAATCATTTTCTTAAGACGTTCCTTCAAACTGTGTGTTACCTTGCTCAGAAAGAACTGGGGTAGTTTCACCCAGCATTGTTATTGCATGCACATAGAGCTCTTTTGCTCTTTTTTTTTTTTTCCCCATTTTATAAAGAAGAAAAATAAGGGATGTTAATATACAATGGAACACTATTAGTATACCTATGCAGTGCACTGGAGCATAACACAATGACACTCAAAGCTAGATATAAACAAGTTAATTGGCATGAGAACTGTTTAAAACAGATGGGGGAAAAAAAGTACTTCTTTACACAGCTGGTTGTAAACTTCTGCAACTTGCTGCCACAGGAGGTTGTGCAAGCAGACAATGTAAGTATGTTCAGGAAAGGACAGAACAGATTCATACACAACAGGTCAATAAATGGTAAGCACTGTGCACCCTGTAACATTTTTAATATGATGATGGTAGCTGGTGGGGGAGTAGAAGGTCAGCAGATAACAAAAAGGGTCAGGCTCACACACTCATCCTTACTAGTATTTCTTATTGCCACTGTCTGCAGCAGGAGGATGAAGCAGGTGGACCATTGTTTTGATCCCACAGAACATTTCTTCTGTTCATGTATCTCAGAAGTCTTTTGGCAAGGCTTATTTGCTCAGGTGTTGTCCTTGCCAGTGTAGCCAGAATGCTTCTCAGGGCAAAACTACAATCTTTGCACAGCATTACATGCACTAGATGGGACTGGCAATAGCTTATTTGTCTCTGCATTGTGTTCCCTCTCCTATGTGCTGAAAGGTTGTGACACCATTTTCCCTAAAAATACACTGCAGTAAAACAGAACAAGGAAGAAATATTTATTGTGACATTTCCGAACACAAAAAAGGAATGTCCTGTGAATCGAGTATTTGAATCTGGAAAGCAGACTTTATAGCTAGCATGAATGTTCCGGAACAGCTTTCAGATATGAGTATTGGGGTTGAGTAGCCAAATTCTTCCTAATTTGAGATGTGATCAGATTCTAAAGAAGATTGGGTAGTGTGGCTGCTTGCAATAGCAGAGAGCTGTAATCAGTGACTGCAGCCTCTACAATGTTGCTTGTGTAGCCTTTGCTTACAGTTAGAAGTGGTAGATATCTCAGTATCCCTTACATCCATGGGGCAACTTTTATCTCATAGACTTTCACTTTAAGGCAAGAAACACCTGCAGTAAGCTACATTTAAGCCATAAAGAAAGAAAAAAATACATCAACATTTTGCAAATTAACATATTTATTGCATTAAAGTGCAGCACAACATTGTCAAGGCTCTGACTGCACCAGATGCAAACACTTTGGGCCCTAAGCCTTTGCACCCAAACTATTACATTTTAATTTCTGTCTTCACCTAATGCTGATAAAATTGCTGCAGAGCCACAGCTTGGAAGATTAGAGAAGCACAGCCTGGCTGCTTCAGGGTCAGCTTCCCCACCAGGCCTACTCAGGACTGCTTGGAGTCCTGAAAAGCGCTGCTGTTATGGATAAGGAGGGAATTAGAACTTCTCAGCCACTTCATCATCACTTTGGCCATGACCACGTTGTCATCGCTTCTTAGAAACTCACAGCCCAGAGCCTTTTCAATCCATGCAGTCAGGGTTGTGACAGGCCCATGCACAAATCAGACAGCATGCTATGTACTAAAAAGTCTTGGATGGGTTCATCAAGCATTGTGCTAGGAAAAGACAGTTTGAGCTCAGAATTAATTGTGTTAGGAAAGAAAGAAAGAGAACAAGAGGAAAGAAAGGAAGGAAGGAAGGAAGGAAGGAAGGAAGGAAGGAAGGGAGGGAGGGAGGGAGGGAGGGAGGGAGGGAGGGAGATCATTGCCATGATGGAAAAAAAATATTCTGCACTTCCTATCACTAGGTGATGTCCAGATATTTCCCAATAAGCAGGGCCAGGGCCTCAGTACATGTAGCAGTTGCATGCATGGAAGATAAACACATTTGTAATAAATGAGGGGGCCTCCTCCTCCTTTTTCATAATTTTTATTGTTTAACATGATGTCATATGGTATGGAATAACCCTTTAGGTGCTTCAGGTCAGCTATCCCAGTGATGTCCCCACCAACACCTTCCTAACCCAAGCCTGCTGACCTTTGCAGCAGGTGCATTCTCAACAGCATTCTAGCCACATGTGCAAAGCTCAGCAGTAAATGGGCTTCTGTGAGGACAGTTAACTCCATCCCAGCCAGACCCAGTACACTTGTATAAGTGAAGTCAACAAAATGTTAGACAAATATTTGCCACTCTGCAGTCAGTAGAACTGACAGCAAAAGTCAGATTTTTCTAAGCAAGGATGTCTGCATTTGGCCTGATATTTAGGAAAAAGTATAACGTCATTATCTTCCCTATAGCTCAAGTCCTAATTTCAGTCACTCAGTTGTCTCATAATGCTGGGAGTAAATGCAGTGCCTCCAAGATATTCACTGGCCACAGCCCTGCAGAACTCAACTGCCTCTGGAGGTGACACATTTGTACATTTTACACAAATGCAATTTTTTAAAACTTTAGTAAATATCCTGTTTAACATTCTGACTGATGTCAACTGTTGCTGTAGTACATGTGTGTGGATATACACATATGCAAACAAGAGGCAATGGTATAATAAAAATATGAAAAGGTCATAAGAAAATTAATCTATGGAAAAAATTGCATATCATTATAAAATAAGGTTATTTGTCTTTTTAGCAAGAGCACTAAAAGAAAGCAGTTGCAATGCAAGTAATTTTCAGATGCGTGTGTTTACAAGCAGAGGGAAAGTGACAAGTATTCATGTTTTACTTATACTTTATTCCAGAGTGTTTCCGTAACAAAAAAATAAAAAAAATAAAATCTGTTAATTACCTCTATACTGCACCATTGCTTTAAATGTGCTTGTATATCCTGGAGCATTCAGTTTCATATAATTATTTCTGATAACTGTGGATACATTTAAAATGCTTTGTAGATGGATATTTAATTCTTCCTCTAAAGCACTTTCATGATATTAGACACCACTTTCCTTCCCCAGTAGATGTAGAAACATTATACATCATTTTTATAACACAATTTGTAGTTAATCCTTCACTTTTGTTGTTGTTGTTGTCGTTGTTTGTTTTTGGTTTTCGTTTTGTTTTGTTTTTTGGCAATGGCTGTTATAAAGTCCTTCTTCCATTTGGCTCTAGCATAGCTTAAAGTTTGAAATAGCTGTTTGTTCCTGACCTCTTTTGTAGTTACCAGTTAATTTGAAGGGTTTACCTTTCATAGGTCAAACAAAACAAACAAACAAGAACAAAAGCTGATGACTGCTCTATTGAGAGAATTTGTTTGGAAACCACTTTTATTAAGAACTTCACAGTTAGAAGCAACTTTTCTATTTATTAGGTAAGAAGGAAGTAAAAAATAATATATAGGATCACTAATTCCAACTCTGGAAGGCAGTCTTAGCTAGTCTTAACCTAGAGGTCCTCATGCTAAGTGAGGAGCTACAGATGTATGCTACATAATACAGACTAGATAAAATTGTCCTGTCCTGATGGGGTAAGCGCTCCTTTGAGAGCACTCACTCTTATGGGTTTCTGTTCTTCCACACACCCACAAAAATAAATGGGAAGCAAACTTCTGGGGCTAAGACTAGAGAAAAATGTAAACTACAATGTGATAGTTACCTCTGACTAAGAACTAAAGGGGACCCGAAGTCTACTGAGGAGAGACAATTAGTAGATCATGTGTAATACCATGAAAATACAATGTTTAAAGAATGAGAATTGATTATAGATAAAGAAAACAAGATTTGTGATTATTAGAATTAAAGCTTGAGTTCAGTTCAAACCAGAAAGAACTTACTGAAAAATAACCTCAAATACCTAACTTTTCCTAAAAATCAGTCAGTACCTGGTTGGCGTCCTTACAGAAAGGAAATAAATAGCTGAATAGCAAATTCTCTTGGAGTTTTACTTGTAATAGTATATAACATTATTTCTTTCCCCATTTTTTTTTTGTCTCTTTTCTTGGCTATTTAAATAGTTTATTATTGAGAAAAAGGATGCTGATACTCTTACTTCCCACACGATGATAGCAAGTAATGTAATTTTTCTGTTTCCCAAAATGTCACCTGTGATACAAAAGTATGATAACTGTAATTTTTTACAGAAAGCAGAACCAAACACACCTGAATACCACATTTTTCATATGAGACATCTTTATGCTTACTAACAATCTTTATTTCACAGGACCTGAAAAGTAAGGGTAAAAGGGCTGGGATATCATCTATATTAAGACTAAGCAATCCCAACAATAGTTTGGAATATAAAGACAAAAGAGAGGATAAGCATGAAAAACGCTTACCAGAAGATGCAAATTTGGAAGGTAGAGCCTACCTACTTAACATATGCACGAAGATTTTATGAAGTTATCTAATAGAGCACTCTGTTCCAAGGTGTGCTTAACTTAGATTTTTCCCCAGAATATGTGTATTGTAGCTATAGAAGCAATGAAGAGTTTAACTAAATCACTGCGCTCTTATGTTCTGCATGGTAACTTTGTGTGAAGCATAGATTGGTTTAAGTGTTGTAGGAGGAATATGCGTATGTGTTGGATGAACTCTACAGGAAATGCTAGTGAAAAGGTGGGAGGAATGGTAAAGTTTATGTAACCATTTTTTTCAGAAATGTTCTAGGTGCACTAAGTCCCATTCTTCATTAAGTTTTCTGGACCAAATTCAACACTAAATTATGCACTTTAGAACCTCATTGAAGTCAACAGGCTTACATGGGCTGAAGTCAGCATTAACTATAGCCATCTGTTATTTTGTCATGCCATACTCAATTATTTTTATTTAGCTTATTCAGTCATACAAAATAAAACTGTCAAAGTTGTGAAGAAGTCCAAGAAATGAAACCCCCAAGCTGCTGCTCTGAGATTTTTAACATTTTTTCCAGTACGGGTCCTTGTGCCTTACAAAATGCTGGCTGAAGCACATTTGGTCTGAGTTTGATTGGACATGATCCAAAGGCTTATAGACAGTTAGTAGAATAAATAAAGAATTCATCACATATCTGCATAGGTCTTACAGTAATATATTCGATAGTACAGATGTTAAAAATACATTTCATTAGATAACTGCTTTTAGCATTCATACAATAAAATGTTACAGTCCTTATTACTGAAAGTCACTTACAGTCCTTATTACTAAAAGTCACGATGTTAACTATAAAGCATTTGGATATATGAAAATGCATGCAAATGTAAAAAACAAACAAATTAACTAATAATGTTTCAGTTTAAATTAGATTTTTTTTTATTAGAAAACTAGAAAATCACGTACTTTACACATCACCTAATCACCAATAAAACATATAATCCCCAAAATAATGATTATAATAACTCAAATTAACTTGGATTTTTTAATTAAAAGGGTTGGTGTTACAGGATTATAAAATGTGAGACATGTCCAAATGGGCAAATTTATTTTCTAATACAATTTTAAAACTTTTTCAGCCAAAAGGCCAGGGGAGGGATAGATGGTCTATAAAGTGGGGAAAGAGATCTAAGTCTCAGTCCCAGGAAAAAGTGTGAATTAAACCTGCCTTTGCATAGCTAATTGGAACTGGTAAATTTGATAAAGTAAACTTTGAAGTTCTTCAAAGGAACTTAAGTGACTTGTGCTAAATGCATTTTTTTTCTTGTACAGTTAATTATCAGTGAAGATATCTTAATTTAGCTCGTCATTCTCTTGGTGTGATTTTTTTGTGAATATGAGGCATGTGTATTAAGATCATTTAACCTATTCAATCTTTTCTAATTTCTAGCAGGGATTACCTGTGTTTGCTGTACCATCAACATCATGCCTTCAGTATAATTTATCTTCAGTAATAATGTCAAAGAATGGACTTGCTTATGTAGTCTGTAATTTTTTGTAATTTGGGTGCTAGGATGAGATAGTCTTTTTTTTATATAGTTTAGATTTTCAGGAAGTGACAGCTTTCCAAAAAAATATATATATAATAACCTGAACTGCTTCCCTGTTTTTCTTTTGCATTTACCACTGAAATAGCCCCTTAAAAACCCTTGTTTTGCCCATCTCTAACAGTCTGCACATAGGAGTTGCTTACACACACACACACGCACCAAAAAAAAAAAAAAAACTGTTAAAACCACCTGTTACTAAATGTTTTGTTTGGTAAATCTGACATCATCGAAACTAAGTGCATGATGCAAAAAGGTTGATGGCACTTTGCTCCTCCATTTTTTGCCTGTATGCTGGAGAATAAGCTTAATTATCTTAAGATCAGTTTTGATTGTAAGAGTTGAAGCTTCTTCTTCTGTTATTAGGAATATGAGAACAGCAAATTTCATAGGACCTCAGCCTTTCCAATGTCAGTATGAAAAAAAAAATAGAATTGAGTTATGATTCTCCATCAGTTTTTATGTTCCCATCTAGTAATGAGAAATGTTCCATAATACCCCTTGGCAGCCAAATCAGAGGTGTTATTAGCTCCAACTTAATATATAAGGGTGCCTGCAGTGACAAGACGTGGGAAAGGCACAAGGGATCTATAAGAATCCATGAGAACAGTCAATTCAAGTAAGAATAGAAGTTTTCAGCCTAGAGTATATTGTTATCACTATACAATTCGTAAATAGGGCAGAGCCCTTGGAATAGGGTGAATCTGAAAGTACAGTTCTTGTGCTGCTTAGTATGCACATAAAGCAGTTAAGTAAATTTCATCAAAACCTTTCCAAAGTTATCTAGTTCCTCTTAAATCGTAGTTTTTGTTTACCATCTTTTTAATCCTGTTAATTACAGTTTGCATATTTCCAAGTAACTCACTTCCAGTTTATTAGTGCTGCTGCCAAAATTGCATTGTTCATGAAATACTCTGTAATATTAACTTTTCTTAGCGGTTCTAGTGTAAATAAAATTATTGCTAGATATTTTTGGAAGAAAGCATTAATACTTGGCACATCTGTACCCTTTCTGATCTTTTTTTAAGAGATATTCATTTTCAGATATTTTCTGGACTAAACTGCTTAATGTCTCTCAAATATATTATGGAAATTCAGCTATTACAATATGGGTTCTTGTGAGAGGTAGACAATTATATATTTTCTAAATTTGAATACATGGGAGTTTGTGTTCTTCAAATCACTACAAATAATTAATAAATGCTTAACACAGCTGTTTCAATCCAATACGTGTTTTTTTTTTGTTTGTTTGTTTGTTTCATATTCTCAAAACAATTCAAGTTCCTCGGGTCATGTAAGCATATCTGTATAAGTAAGTCCATTCCTACCTGTAATATATTCTTTATGTTTTCTCCTGTGTAGGACTGGACTGATAATTAAGTGATGTCTAACAAAATTGGAGAAAAAATAAATAAATAAAAAATAAAACTCAGGTATCAGAAGTCTGTTTGTATAAAATCATTATATAAACAAATTAATAGTAATACAGAATTTTATCATTACTTTGAATATGTCATTTGCTGATACATGCATAATGTATTTCTTCTTTCCATACCACAGAATGCTTACAAAGAGTAAGTAGATGATCATAATCAAAACAATGATAAATCTTATACTAATATCTTCTGCTTTCATTCAAAGGCACCCTGAAGCACTTTGCAGACTGTTATATATAGGAACAAAAATTAGAAATATAAAATTACACAGAGATTTCATTGATATCTCCTGGTAATAATTACAGGATTTGATCAGATTCATTCATCTCCCATTTGGCTATTAGCAGGAATATGACACACTCTGAATTCAATCTTTATTCTCTTAAGGGGATTTTCTTTGGTGAGGAAAAACTTCAGAGTCTTTCTTCACCCTCTTAATGTGAAAAATCTTTAGATACTGGCGGAAGCATTATCACTTCTTGGAACTGAGTATTCCAGCTGTGATTATTTCTAAATATGTAGTACAAAGACGAGCATTATAACCAGTCTTCGGTTTATAACTTTTTTGACTTTGTCAGCAGTGATTAGTATGTCCAGAGGAACTACAAGTACCTTTGAAAATCATAAAAGAGCCACTTAGTTTCTCAAAGATATTTGTTTTTTTAGTGCATGGCTGGGGTGACAAAAGCTATCATTATCGTTTTTTTTTTTGTTGTTGTTGTTGTTTTTTAACAGAAAACAAACTACACAGGTTCTGTTGAAGAAAAGACAAGTAATTTTTCTCTACTCAGACTAGTACTCCCACCACTCAATAACAGTTCTTTTGCAGGGGAGAATGCCTAGAATGCCTTTCCTACAATGATGAGACAAGAAACCAATTGTCAGAAAATAGAGCTATTCCAGAAGATGGCTGTAATATTTAGCTTTATTTTCATGACAACAGTTTTAAAATGACCATATCATTAAGTGCACAAATAAAATATTAAAATGAGTAGAACATGATCAATGAAGAAGAGGGTGAAAATCATTACTACTTTTTATTTTCTTTAAAGGAGGTAAGAGTTACTGGCAATAAGAAAAGGACTGCCCTCTGACATCCTTATTTGCAGCAGAAATATTAGCTCTTTCTGTGAGAGGAGAATGAAATAAGAAGAATGCCAATACTTTTTACTACACTTTCAAGAATTCTTTGTTTTAAATAAAGCACTCTTTGAAAGAGCAGCAATCAGCAGAGAAAGCCAGTCTCAGAGGAAGATCTCACAAAATGTGAAGTGATGATATACATGTATCCTCTATTAGAAGGGAGTGGTTCCTATGGATATCTGTCTTTAACAGAGATGGAAGATTAGGACTTCATACCTGGCTTTGTTACCTCTTTTCTTTCTTATATGGAAAGTCCTTTAATCTCCTTTTTCTTATATCTCTGGTCTCCAAATTTATGATAATGAAACATCTGTAAAGCGTATTGCAACCTATAGATGAAAAGTGCAACCTAGCACAATCTGCAAAAGAAGCTGTGAGGGTTTCTCTCCATTTTCCTTCCTTTTTAGCAGTCCCCTGTAACAGCCTTGCTGACCTGTGTTCATAGCACCTGCTCTAGCTGTGTCCAAACAGAGTTAATGACCTCTGCAATATAAAGGTTCCAGGGAGAAAGGCATGTGCTCTGAAGGGGGAGAACATACAGCTAAGGAAAACAGACATGTACTGTTTGAAAAGCTCGAGTAATTAAATCTCTAATTACTCCCTCATCACAGAGAAGAGACACCACTTCCAATTAACTGTCACTCAAAAATGTGATGATTTTTTCTTAATTCATATCTTCAGAAGGACCTAGTGAGGCTTGTGACTGGAGACTGTGCTAATGGAAAACTCTGAATGTTACCACAGATCTTGAAATCCCTGCAGTGCTTCCCAGTTATTAGCAATTTAATGAGTCAGATCATGGAGTCATCTATGTTAGAGATGAAAGACTTCCAGGTTTCTGAAATCTTTACCAGTTACCAGTTATGTTGGTACTTTACACTTCAGTATCTTTTCCAGATCCTGACTTCATCCTTCATCCTGTGCTATTGTTGGTCAAAGAAACTGAACTTTAGATCAGAAAGTTGATTACTTCAAATACTCGAGAACATGGCAAGGTACAGCTAGAAACAAAGCAGGAAAAAAAAATGAATTAATTACACTTCCTCTTACTTTCTTTTTTGTTAAAATGTATAGTGCTTTTTTTCCCTGTGTGGATACTTTTCATTTTCCATGTGTTTATGTTAAAAACAAACAAACAGACAAAAACCCAGTACTGAGAGTTGAGGTATCTAATTAAATTTGGTTTGTTTTATTTTCTATTTGGAAGAAACAGCCTTCAACATGCCAACTGTGTTCAGCTCCTGAAATGATAAAGACTAAATGTTGTATCAGTGCATAGTGATTTGAACTAGGCATGAAAAAGACATTGTGTTACCCACTGCAGTTGAGACAAGGAGTTTCTACACAACTATAAATCAAATTTTAGAGATCTTACCAAAGGAAATTGGATTTGAGGAGTAGCTGCATACTCATGGTTAGATTCACAAATTTAGATTTTGGGACTTAGTCACTTATTGTTAAAAATAACAGGACAAACATGATAAGCCTTTTCAGACAATTAGCCTTCAATATCTCTCTTTTAGATAATACTAGAACATTAAATTTGAAAGAAACACTATTTCCTTGGTATGTAGAGGTCTTATCATTAGGATAGTAACTGTCATCAGCTAGAGCAAAGACACCTGAGGAAGTCTTACTTGTGTTCCCATTCACAGCAAAGAAATCAACAGCAAACTGTTACCCACTACTATGGAGCTGGTCAGCCTGGTAAGCAGGAAGACTCAAAGAATTCCAGTTGAATCCAGGACAGGCCATGCCAAAAACTGCTCCTCTGACTGTGTACCTGCTATCCATTCATTTTCCAGTAAACAAATGCATTTATTGATATATTAGTCAAACGGATGTCACCTGGGACAAATTTTTAGAGGATAGCATTTTACTGGTGTAACTATTGCATTAGTTCATTGGCAACGTGATGAAGCAAACTACTTTTATGTATTTCACAACTGCTTTCTTATAATTCAGGAGAAAAGACACTGGGATGTTGTCATACAAAGAGCACCTACCAGTGAGTCAAGTTGTTGTTGGAGACATTGACCGGCCTGGGTCTGAAGCCAAGATATCTGTGGGTCCCGTGCGTTGTCAAGGAGATCGTAAGTTGGCTAATTTTCTTCCACTTAATCAAGGGTAGAAAAAAAAAAAAAAGCTAAATTTTAATTTAGTAATATTGTAGATTCCCTACGCAAATTTTGGCAACTGGTTGTCTGGTCAGAGACCTTTTTCTATGGAAACATGATGTGTTTTGAGAATTTTTATCTATGTAATTGCATGTATAGTTATTCATCTTTGCTTTTAAAATATGGATATTTGTCTTTTTTATGGTAAATGTTGCAACTTGATTATTCAACTAAGTTTATGTAGATATAAACAGTGATATAGATTGCAAAAGAATATCTTTCAACATCTGTGCTTCTGTTGAGTGCTGTTGTCAATGCCATTAGCATTGCTAGGCATATCACTGTAAACTGTGTTTATGGTGTATAAACAGTAGCATGATGGCCAAACTTTTCACTGTAAACTGTATTTACAGCTGTATAAAGTTTAACAAGATTGTTATCAAGTGTTAACCATATCAAAGCTAAACATTTATTTGTAAAACGAGGGTTTGTTTTTGTTTGTTTGTTTGTTTGTTTGTTTTTATAGATATCCCTGATTTTCAGGCTAAAGCTGTATAGGAGATATACATCCTCCAATTTGATCGGCAGGTGACAGAGTAAATCAGTATAAAGGATGAAATTTCTACTTCACATACACAAAAAAAGTGGGGATGCAGTTAGAAGGATTGTATTCTTCCTTCAGTCTATTTGAATACTTCTATATATTTATTTCAGAAGGTGAAATTCACCACTGAAAGCAGAGCTTAAGGTCATTTGAAACCACACTTTAAAAACTTAATTGTGCAATTGGCACAAGGATTATACTCATCCTTTGTATTTGAAGATTTGAAGTGCATTCTGTTACAAGAGGTGTAGTAAGGAAAGGTTGCCTGATTTAATTACAAATATTTGAATGATCTATAACAGATACAAAATCCAACCTCAGATGTCAGTGAAGAGCCCATTTAAATCAACCTATGGGATTGCAGTAAGGTAAAAATATTGAAGGAATGGGCACAGTACATGCAAGCTGAACAACACTGTGCTAACCAGCATCCAACATGACTTGATAGGGATAGATTTGGTTTGCCCTCCCTCATCTGCCTTATTACAGCTACGTGCTTGCCATTTGCCTATTTCTAAGTACTTTAAGGCAGTATTATCATCCCTGCTTTAAAATAATGTATTTAATCCTAGCTGAAGACATTTTTGCTCAGTCACAGAACAAAAACAAAAGACAGTCTTCTGGCTCCCAGTCCAGTGCCAGAAAACCGTAGGCCATTGCTCATTGATACACTTGAGTTTGCTTATCTTCCTTTTTTGTTTGTGGTCTTTCTGGAGGAAATGATCCCTCCAGCTTTTGCTAATGAATCCAATGTCTAACAAGCACCAAAAAAAAAATATATATATATATATATATATATATATAAAATGAGATGTTTTGGCAACTTTCACATCACCTATATGGTGCTTGTTATTTATGGTGTTTTATTAATCACAGGTCACTGTTTCCCAACTATGTCTGACAAACATTTTCATAAGAAGCTCCTACAACTGACGAGTAAGGAATAACAAATAGCATCTTTCTTGCACCTTTGTTCCTCATATCCTAAATATGAGTTCTATAAATATCAGTCTCTGAAATCTGAGCCATTTCTAAATATTCATACATATGAAACCTCATTTGAGAGGACAGTAGCCTTTATTATTTGGGGAACTGAATGGGTGTACTCCTAACACCCTGTCTAACTGAATTTTCTGTTGGAACTTTACAGATATAATATGTAGTTTTAAAGAAATTTTGCCTATGAATAAATTTGAATTTAATTCCATGACCATGTATTATTGTCAGGAAGCCAGTATAAGTTTTCTCACAGGAGATAATACAAATCGCAGTCCCTTGCAGTTAGTAAAAGCTCCCATTTTATATTCTCTGTGCATTCTCCTTTATGTTCTTTCTTGACCACATACAGCAGTTGCTGTACCCAGGCCACTGCTGTCTCAGCATAGATTACAGCTTACTGGAATACAAGTGTTTTGTCCTAGGGAAAATTTTAAAATTTTCAAAATGTGTCCAAGGGAACAAAGATCCAAAATGTTGAGTTTGTGGAAAGGAATTTTATAAAACAGAATTAATCCATGCCTTGATGTATTACATACATCAAAACTGACATTATTTATACTCAAGATCTTGATATTTTTTTCACATCACAAGTTCATTTGCATGCATTTTCTATGCAGCTATCATGGTATTATTTTCAAAGGTAGTAAAAGAAATTCAAGAGGTATGAAGACTAGGGAAAAAATACAGTTTTTTGGTCTGGTTGGAAGGAAGGTGTAAAAGGTAAGAGTGCCTTACCAGTTAAGTCTATAAGAACAGCCAACTGGAACCTTTGTATTTGAGGGCAAGAAGTATTAAAGAAAGTAAAAATCTGTGTTGTGTCATGCAGTTACCTTGCTCCCATACCCATACTGCCTAGCCTTTGATCAGCAATGTGAGAGATTTGAAAGGTGATTTTTTTTTAAGGAATTAATTAAACAACTGTGGTTACACCATTTAATTGTTCTTACACTATTGACTGACCTAAGTAAATCTGAAAATCATTCATCTCAGTGCCATTTGTCTTACGCAAACCAAGAAACTTTAGAAATGTAATGCACTTATTGCTGAATTATAACTGTCCTCCTACTGCAAAAAAAAAAAATTACTAGATTGAGATTCTTCCTTCAGAAATATAGATTTTATTTTTGTCCCACAAATGACTATTTCATTTTTCTGTTCCCTGATTTATGACCTGATTAAGGTTGTTCTGGGCAAACTTGGACTGTGGCTATTCTTGGAAATAAAATCAGAAAACTTAGCCATACATCATTATCTATCTTTGTGTTACAGAACTATTTTTCATAACTGACTGCACCTCACAATACACTACCTGTATCCTAAAAGGTAGTCAGGAAAAAGGGCCTCATACATACAGAATTGCCCTGACAGTTTCTTAAATTCCTCTAAGCTGAGCTGGAATAAAAATGAAAACAATAAAAACGCGTATCTAAATAACTTAGAATTTCCCAGTCCTTAGACTCCATAGCAATATTGGATTAGGGTAAATTTTTGTTTTTCTCAAGTGAATGTTTCCTGTGCAGGACATAGATAAAAAGGGTCAATGTAGAACCACTAAGTAATCAGCTTTATTCTTCAAGTATCTTTGAAACATTGATAAAAATCCTTTGACAGACCTATTTCAGTTGTATTAATACTTAAGTAATAGCACCTAGACTCCTCAGTCCCACCACATTTGTCTTTGTCCCAGTCAATCCTAGAAAGACTCTGCCCATCTGCCATCTGTTTGTTACTCCACTGTAATGCAAAGAGGCACTTCAAGCCCTCTCCCCTTAGAGAAGAACATTAGTATTGCTGAATTTTCTCTGTCTAAATTCAGCCTGAGGTGGTAGCTCAAGGCTGCAAAAATGGATCTAGTGATTACCTGAAGAGCTTAGTTTATAAAGTTTGGGGCTATTACTATTGGGATTTCATCAGTAATCATATTGAACCAAAATTACTTTTGTGACTTTTGGTACCTTTCCAAGACTTTTGGTACCATTCAAGAGTTTCTTTTCAGTCCACTTAGGAAAATACTGGCGTTCTCATATCTCCTATATTTATAGCCTGCTAAGTGTATACTTTTCTCAAAGACCTCCAAGCATTTTAATTTGAGTGTACTCTTTCTAAGCCCAGAGGAAAACAAGCTAACTGTTCTGCTCTGGATTTGCCTTTCTCTTAGAGTCAGTTTTCCTTTTGTCTCATTTCTGCCATAGCAAAAACAAAATTTAAGGGGATGACGTTTTTTACTCATCTCAGATTTACATTTTTTTCCATCTCCATCTTCAAAATGGGAAGAAGCAGCTGCATTGACTACGGTTCTCTATAAGCCAAGGTTTCATAAAGTCCAGTAACAGCACTGTTCACATAGGATCTGCAGTGACAGACAAAAACGTCTCCTTGACAGATGACAGAAATTCAAGAACTAATCAAAACTTGATTCTTACATCAGTGCATTGATTTTGTTTTTGTCTGTGTGCATTTGACTGCTCGTGTGTGTTGTCTAGGGAAATATACTTTGAGCTCTTATTCATTGATTTTGAGTATTGTTTATCATTACTCCTTTTGCAATTTGATACTTTGTTTCTTTCACTTCTAAAAATCACTTTTGGTTTTACTCTTTTATTTCCTGTTGAAGCATTCTAATAGAGTTGGCTTAATTAATCAGATGGTGGTTTGAACATAGGTATTTTTGGTGACTATGGATTTGTGTTAAAACCCATTGTTGGTGACTATGAGTTTGTGTTAAAGCCACCTTATAGATATCTAAAAAAGACAGCAACTGCCAGGGTCATTACTCATATGCTTTGGCAATGTGTCTTTAGTATTCCTTCAATAAAATACTTCCTATGTACCACATGTTCGGTTTGTTGACTCGGAACTGTTTTTGTCATGAAAAATAAACTTAGTTATCCATGTATATGCCAAGCCCATTTTCATTATATTCCGAACTAACAATAGGTTTCCCAGAACACTAATGAACTAACCTTATATTGTCCTAAGGGCAGGATATCTATTCCAGCTAGTTTCAGCTGAGTCTGACATGTTGAAAAAATTTGAAAACTTTTTTTTTTCCAGCAATTTTATATTATTTTTTATCATTGCATTCTGTATGCGGGGTCAAACAGAGTAGCTCTTTGTCATAGAATATCTCTGAAGCAAGGGCTAAACAGAAACATAAATTAATAGCAGAAGGAATCTATTTAACAAGGATGACCTAATAATTTGTTGTCTTCTCTTTTTCCTCATGTGTGTTCTTTCAACATCTTGAACTTGTTTTTCAATGTTAACACCTAATTTTCAGGAGAAAATAACACTGCCTTTCTATCAGCTTTCAGTCTTCAGGAACATGTTAAACCTATGAACAAGGCCAATTCTCTAATAGTATATGCAATGTGTTGACATAATCAGGACAGCAGTGGTATTATTGTTATATACATAGGTAAGGTAAGCTGGAGAGTATCCCAGAAAATAAAAAATAAAAATAAAAAAATGAAATAAAATAAATAAAATAAAATGAAATAAAATAAAATAAAATAAATGAAATGAAATGAAAATTATAATAGGTAAAAGAGACAGCTGTAATTTCAGTAGAAGATAATTATTCCTACTCTACCTTATACAACGTTACAGTAACACAGTGATTTGTATTACAGGTTTCTAGAAGTGAAAATGTTATCATATGAAAATTAACATGAATGATTTAAAAAAAAAATCAAGTCTGAGTGCTTACAGTTCCTCTTTTATACAAAAATACAAAAATTTCTTTTTGAAACCTTTGAAGCAATGATTACACTGGAAGCATGATGGGATTAAATAACTGAAATTTAAGCAATTCCCATTTGAGGTGTTAGTTTCTTCTTTGTTACCTGGGTTAGAAAACTAATCAAAATCTCCACACTTTTCTGTATATCCCCATATTTTGCTTTTATTGCTAGATATATGTATATACATTTATTTTTATGAACTTTTTATGACTTCCCAATCAGCTGTAATCAGTGTGGTAAATACAAGTCAACAGTTGATCCGTTTAAGAATTTAACTGTTTTTTTTCCCAGTAACTGTAGCTGCATTTAATAATCTTAAAAATTTGTCTGCTGAATTTTCTCAGCTATTTGCCCCATCACGTATTTATTTATTTGTTGCACTGGACTGTACATAGTGTAATTCAAGTGGGATACAAATACATCCAAAGAACACTACAATATTGTTCTCACTGTATGTTACAGTCATTCTGATTCTACTAGCAGAAAGGAGAAGTGGGTGTTTGTTTTTTTTTTTTTTTCAATGAAAACAGCTTAAATAATAATAATAATAAAAAAGTAATTCATAGTTATTTGATTTTTCAGCTGAATTTATTGAAGTTGATAAAATAAGTAACTGTGTCCACTCATGATCTGCATAGGGATCATCCAGTTCAGTTAATCAAATTGCTGTGATTATTCTTCATATGTGGTTGCTTTCCTCAGAGACGCAAGAGAAGAGAATGAATCACTAGGTCATCCTTCTAAAACTTTCTAAGTAAGCATACATTCCATTAGGTGTTTAATAACTGATTGTTGTTTAATAACCGAGGCAAATAACTTCATTTCCCGTGGTTAAGTCTGTCTCTTTCTGTTTACCTCTAACCCTGTTTTGCTTTGATTATTTATTTGCTTTGATTATTTATTTTAACTTGAATTTATTTTAGTATTGGTGAGGAAATGTTTTTAACAGTACCAAAAAGATTTTCTGGAATTCCTGTATGTGTCTAAGAGAACTCTTTCTTTTCTTACCTCACAGTAAATTTCAGACTATGGCTGGTTGTCTCATAAAACTATAGGCTATTTCTGGTCCTATGAATAAAACTTTGCCTGCTCTGAAAATAGGAGCTGCAAAACTTCCATTGTTTGCATAAGACATTTCTCTTTCTCACTAAAATCTATCCAAAGGTAGCCATAGGAAAGAGTATTTCCTCCAGTGGTTTCTCTTACACATATTCTCATACACTTCCTAGGAAGCAAAGTGCTCCACATGCTGGCATTTGGGATGATAGTTTTGTCGTCCCTTTTTACTTGCAACAAACTCTCAGGCACACTATAATTACATTCAGAAAGAATTCTCTGATGTCATAAATCAGAAATATGCAAGCTGAATTGATAACACTGTTACGTACATTTTCAGCAAGATAATATTTGAATTTGTACATCTGGAGTTATTTAAATTCCAAAAAATATTTCCTTCTTTGTGATAATCTTAATCTGAGTCAATCATTCTAGATACTTTGCTCATGTTCCTTTGTATTTGTATAATGGGAGGAATTTTGGCTTAGAAAGTTGGGAGGAAAGATGGGAGGAGAGTTGGGAGTCTCTACAGCACTGTAAGGATCACTGAGAGTTCTTTCTACATACAAAAATAATTGGTAAAACTCATTATCACTGCGCTCATGCACTGACTATAAACTGTCAACATTTTCACCATAAAACATTGTTTTCTGAGGTTTATAATTTGTCCATAAAGCTCTCTTCCAGTAGAAACTTTGCATAAAAGTGTATTCATAGAATAAATACTTGTGACACGATTTATCATAAATCACATTGACTCACAGGTCATATGTGATATTCTCTAATGTACCCCACTCACTGTCAAGTTTTATTCTGTTATTTGCTTTCTGAGAGCAAACCTTACCCTTGAGCACTATGCATTTTACAGAGAAGGAAGAAATACAGATCACATAAAATTTAATCATCATCCTTTTTTTGACATGTCTTTTTTGTCTACCTGAAGCAGCAGGATGCCTACAAATACTGCAAGACAATAAAGGAAAAGTAGAGTGAAAATTATGATCTTGGCAAACCGGAAAAAACACTGCCATATACAGTCAGTAATCCCCAAATCACCTAGTCAATAATGCAGTGCAGACAAACAAAAATAAGAAAGAAAAAATAAACCCTTTATATAAGATTGATCTTGTCAGAATATACAAAAGAGAGAACCTTTTAATGGCAGGCATTGACTCTTGATGCAGCTTAATCCCTTATTTTTAAAACCTTTTCAAGCTTTGTCAATATCTAGTAGAGTCTGAGTGTTTGATTAAAAGCAAAACTTACACCACTTTTGCCCACACCTGGTGATGGATGAAAGTATTAGAGATTACGCTGTCATTTAGTGTGTATTTTCATTACGTGTAAAATTTATATTGCTGTCCCTAAGGACCTGAAAGGGGTATGCCCTGAGTATTTATTATTAGTGGATATATATTTAATCCTTTACTGCATACTTTCCTGCCAGTTACTTTTTGTACATTCTCTACTGTCTTTTAGAATGCAAATTACATCTGTTTTATACATATATTGAATTTAGGTACAAGGAATCAATTGCTCAATTTACATCTCCACACTTCCCACAGTTGTCATGAAATTTAAACCAGACAGTGGCAGACACATTTTACCTGGTAGAAGTTAGGAATAGACCTGCCTACTATTAATTAAGTCTCCCATGCATTCAATCCTTTGTAAATATGTATGTTGGTATAATGTACAGAAGGCAGTTTGTTTGTATTTCAAGGCCCTAATAAATTATATTCTCTTTATGTATTTGGTGAAGTAATGAGAACATATGGCAGTCAATGCCCATGTTCAATTCTCCAACTGATCGTAAAAGAAAAAAAGGGTGAAACTCCATAGAGGAGGTAGGAGCTTTATGTTTCAGATATACAGAATTCAATGCAACTAAGAGCTAATTTTATTCAAATTCACATCATTATTATGATTATATACAGGTTAATTTTATCTTCTTTAATACGAAAAAACAAGTATCTGAAGCATTTCACGTAAAGTATTGTCTCTAAATTCCCAGGGAATTTAAGCAAAGACTTGTTAGTCTGATAGATGACATACAGTAGCTGTTCATATTAAATTCAAATCCTGTTAAAGTTATGCTTTAATTATAATTTCCAACATTTTACCATCTATATGACTGTAATGCATATTAATATCTTACCACTTACGTACAGCAAAATAAGAAAAGAAACTGTGCAGGGTACAAAACCTGAAAATGAAATGATGAAACAGTTCCCAAAGTGCAGAGAGATGTGATGAGAAGGAAATGTCAGTAAAGCAGTAAGGAACTAAGAGAACCTTAGATTAAATTGGGGAATGATAAGTTACTGGAATCCTGTCAATTACATGCATAAACTTATAGTCACCTTTAAATTTCACCTCATAAACCTGAATAATCTCAGAAATTAGGTTTAAAATGGAGAAAAATATCTATGCTCATTTTTTAGGTGAAACTTTTTCTCACTTTAATACTTTTGGCCTGTATATTCCTGCAGTACTGACTGACATTTAAAAAGCAGAAAGAGCAGAAAAAGGCAAAAAATGATTGAAGGTGAAGTACAGTAAGGTCAGACTCTTTCATCACCATGTGTCAGTATGCAAATTCAGTCTCATTTAAACATAGAAAAGTGTGTGGCAGCAGAGCAGAGGATATCCAGTTATAAAGGATCTCTTCTAACTTCACAGCACCTAGCATCTAGCACAAAACAGAAAGCAACTCAGTAACACTAAGAAACACCCAACCACCAAAGAAACTAATTAAGAAGAAGCTGAGGACCCTCAGTGCTTTTTAAACTGGCACCAATGGTCTCTCTACTAGGGAACCATGTTACATCTAATTATGTCTTAATACAAGACTTGGAAGGGGAGAGGGGAAGGGGAAGGGGAAAGGGAGAGGGGAGAGGGGAAGGGAAGGGAAAATACTGATTATTTTAGTCAAGGTTTTAACTTTTAATCAGTTCAAGTGGAATTAAATGGAGTGAAAAAAAAAATCCTTTAGTTTCTAAAACCATATTTTTCTTCTCATTAAAGGAATTCAAAACAGTTCTATCCATTTACTCTTAAGACCTTACAGCAATCTTTACTTGGAAAATCTTAGCTAAGCTTTCAGAATCATGAAGCTTTTAGCTTCATAATATCAAGTAGCAAATTCTAACATTTTTATATGCCCATATTTCAACTCTCATTTGTGCAGAATCTTCTGCACAGGTGATTTAATCAAATTGAGAAAAGCAACTTTCTTCAATAGAACAGCCTTCACAGATACAGTTATGGAAAGAGAAGCAGTAGTGACTTATGTGTTCAAAATCCATTCAGCCTTTACTTTCATTAATCAATTTCCAACGTGCATGCTATATCCGTATGCTATTATTTACCCTTGGTTTCATGAAATCCTGTAGATGGAAACTTTTGCCTTACCATTGTAAATAGTTCTGCTTTCTAAAAGTGAGGAACTAAAGTCGCTGTAAGATAATTTTTAGCCCAAGAATAGAGTTCATGTTTCTACATCATTCACTCATATACAATTTATTTTAGATTTTCTATGATGATTTATTGTTATGAACTTTTATTGTACCTTCTTATTTAATATGCAGGCAGGCAGACTTGACCCATAGTTGGTAGGATACCTTTCAAGAAAGCCAAGATGCTTCCAAAAACATGGTAGAAAAGGGATTTTTGCAATGTGTTAAGTTCCCACCCCAAAAGGAGAGAAACTCAGAAACACTTGCCATACCAACACTGAAAAACATACAAAGTTATCTGAAACTGAACATGTTGTTATCAAGTCCAATGCTGATTGATACTAGGACATCATTTTGACTTTGATTTTCAACATTTCAAAAAAGAATCTTTATGTCACTGTTTAATTCTATTCCATATATAAATAGGTGTTGAATTAAAAAAGACTTTTTAAATGTCCAAAACTGGGTAAAACTTTCCCAAAAAAATCAGCTGAATGTACTTATATTTCATGAACACTTTGAAATAAATTCAGTTTCTTTCAGAACTTTCAAAAGCTTTAGTGTTTTGCAACAACGCAAAAGTTTTGTTAGAAAATACATAACTAAATGAAACATTTGATTCATGGGAGGGACACTCTTTTCCTTTCTTTAAACAGAAAGTAATTACTTTCAAGAAAGAGAATTGCGAGCTATAGCTTTTGTAAACTGAAAATAAACATTTTTTCAGTATCTTCACTACAGCTCAAATTAAAAGGTGAATAACTGATATTTTACCTCTCCATTCTGAATATTCATACGAATATTTATATTCTGAAGTTCGTCTCTGTATATACTACCATGTTTGAACTCTATCTTATTTTCTGTGCGTACGTTATATTTCAGGTAGCTAATCTGGCTGTTCTCCATAATATTATAAGGTAACTTTGGGATCCTGGAACAGTGAGTTACTAAATAAATATATTATTGTCATATAGTGCATTGCATCTAACCCAATCTCAGAAAATCTATAGTAGTCCAGGATACAAACAAATAAAATTAAGATATTTAAGCAATAGTCAGGATTTGACAAGAATGGAAACCAGCATATGAAACTGTTAGCTCAACAGATAGGTATACTGTTGTTACCAAAAATAACAACTTTCCCTGGCAACAAGAATGAAATGTGTTTTGTTGAGGTTTTCCTTTAATCTGCTGATGATCTGCTTGAACAGTTAAATAATCAAAATGTCTGGACTTCCATTATTTTACTTATTTCTGTTTTTACCACTTAGTTGATAAAAATTTTTCACCATCTTTTGTATTTTATGCATCATGTTATTCAAAGGCACAGGAGTGGGAGTGAGGGAGGATCCAGTTGTTCAAAGAAGATGTACAAAAGCCAACAACAATAAAGCAATTAACACAACAATAAATCAATTATTCAAGAAGCAGAGAATATTCCACCTTCCAGTCAGAAAAACTATAGCATGATGACACAAAATAAAAGCAACATTTTATTCTATTGTTGAGAATTGCTTTATATCTTTCTCACAATCCAGAGCAAGACATTAAATTCTTAAAGATCTTGAAACATAAAATGCTTTGCAAGAATCATAGAATCATAGGTTAACTGAAGTTGGAAGGGACTTCCTGAGGTCATCTAGTAAAAATCTCCTGCTCAAAGCAAGACTAACTTCTAACCCAGATCAGTTTGTGTAGGGACTTTTCTATTCATTCTATGAAAATTTCTGAGGATATAGTTTCTGCAGTCTCTGTGGGCAACATGTTCCGGTGCTTAACTGCTCTAACTGTGAAAATATTTTTCTTATATCCAGTGGGAATTTTCTGTGTTGTAATCTGTGACTGTTATCTTGATTGTTTGATTTGCAACTCTGAGGAGAGATGGGAATTTTCCTTCTCTGGAACTACCTATCAGGCAGTGAAAGCAGCAACTAGCTCCCTTCCAAGTCTTTCTCAGATTAAGCAAATCCTGTTCCCTCAGGCTCTCTTCATACATCACCTGCTTCAGTCCCTTTATGCTTGTTAAATATATTATATCATTTGAATCAGGAAAAGGAATGAACAGTCACATGCTGATTGTTTTTTTGTGAGTAAAGATCTATAAGTCAGACCTTTCCTAGTGCTGGGTAGTAAAGGACAATCTTGATAATGGTGTTGATACCATTGTTGTCAGTGTCATTTAGAGAAAAAAAGTATTTTCATCTTTCAAACATACAGTAGTCTAACCTGCACAGAAGGTTTCCCCATATGGCAGTTCTCTCTAGCCACTGACCACCATCAAGTCTTCTGTTTCCCTGTAAGGCCAGAGAGGTGTTAGCAGAGAGGTCAACTACAAGTTTATCTTAATTAATGTCCCACCTAGCATTGACAGAGTAGATGGAAAAAAAACTACTCATCTCCCTAAACAACTCTGCAGCAGTCAATGCTATTGATTATGACACTCCTGTCCTGTCAGTAAATGTTGGCAGGATCCCAGAAGATAAACAGTTTGATTAATTCCTGAATGAATACATCCTACGACTAGTGAAGGGATCCATCTCCTCTACCCATTCTGGAGTCATGAATTGCCTTTGTATTGCCCGTATTGTCACCACAGGTCACGCAGCAATGACACAAATACTTGAAAAATGTAGGGGGTACTTAAATTTATTACTACTGTGTTCATTACTACAAACAAATTATTATACGCAGATGGTCTTATGTTTGCATAGCCAATCATATGTGGAGAACAGATAGCCTAAGATAAATATTCTCAAAAGCTTGCAGCCACACAATCAGACTTGAAACCTCACCTATAAACTGGCAAAATCAATCTATATTTTATGACTCTTTGAGATTCTTTGATTATGCTATTGTATGAAAATGATTCTCATCATCGAAAATGTTTGTATATGTTGAGCTTATCCATGCTTTCTCCATCTCTTTCTTGAATTACAGCAACGTAGAAAACTTGAACATGAAACTTAGGAAATTGAAGCTAGTATAAAACAGGTTTATTATATTTGTTATTCAAATTTATTATATTATGTATTTAATAATATTATTAATTTAATAATTGATTATAATTAATATTGATTGTAATGGTTGATAATATATAATATGTATTGTATATTATTATTATATTTGTTATTTATATTTATTATATTACAGGTTGGAATAGGAAAAAGGACTAATTGGCTAATCCTTGCACTATGAACTGGCTTATCTCAAAGTCAAGTTTTGGTACTTGTTTCCAGAGGCCCTAGCAATCAGGCCCTAGGGTGTCTATCTGAAACTCCCATGTGATGTTGCCTGTTTAGAGAGGGACAGTGTTTTTTTTCTGGGGCACGGACATAATATTTATTGAAAGAGAGGCCACTGAGACCAGCTTGAGGCAGTTTGGAATGAAACATCACTAAAAAATTCCCTAACATCTTTTCCAGATGCAAGAAGTACTTTTGGGCCTTTGTTCTTCAGTCTCTCCCATAGGGGAGAAAAAAAAAAAAAGGCATACCTGACATATGGTAGTGCAGTTACTAATGAATACATGAATACAACATGAGAACCTGAGCAGAATAGCCATATTAAATTCACAGTATATAGGAAATGAGAATTTCCTGAAGAAAGATTTCCTGTGATTATGAAATATGAATGTTAGACCTGTTTCTTACTGTCTAGTGCTCCTTAATTTCTCCTGCAGCAATTCAATTTCTTTCCAGTACATCTGACCTCTGAATAACAAGCCCATTCCATAAGAGTTCAAATGAAAGTTATAAAATTCTTAAAAGTGTAATGAACGTGGCTTGAAAGAGGGTTTCTTCTTGACTCGGTATGCTCAGAGAAACGTGATTCATTGCTGAAGGGAAGAATCATTATGCAAGAGTTATTCCTAAACTTTCAGGGGGAGATTTCTACAGCCACTTTTTTTTTTTTTTTTTTTTTTTTTTTCTAAATCTGAGAATATATTAAGTGAATGAAGTGAACACTATTGCCATACTTGTCTCTCCAACATCTTACTGAAAGGGATTTAGGTGATAAATAAATATTCCAGAGTCAATAAAACTGGTATACAAAGTGTTGTTATCCACCATACACCATAAAATGTTTCTCCTTGTCCTGTCACAAAGCTGAGAGCCATCATAAGATATAACAGTCAAACTCCTAAGAAAAACAAAAGCAGGAGAAAGGGCCGGGGACATCAACAGTATCTAAGGTTATTGATATAACAGGGAATCTGTTAAATATAGAAAACTCCAAGGTGATCCTAGAATGGCAAAAACAATCTAATCTTGTGGATTATTCCTGTCCCTTCCTATTCCCTAAATTTAATTGACTTAACTTTGAGTTGGACACATAGCCAAACAGCTGAGATACTTTAGCATGATTCAGAGTTCTACAGCACTTCATTTGTGTGTCTAGCAATCACAAATCTGTAGTGTTCAGAGGAAGGGAAATATCAACGCAAAAATAACCCCTTAATGGTCCTCAGCAATCTGGAAACAATGCATTATTAATACATTGTAAAGAGTAATTCAATCTCTCCTTAACATCTCTTGGGCATTCTAGCAAACCAGAGACCTGAGGATATATATCAGGAGCTTCATTTCCTTTCTCCATCAATTATCCTACAATCGTTTCCATAAACTTAACAAAATCCCATCTTGTAAGTCTCCTGTTTGCAAAAGTATTTCAGAGCGTCTCTCCTTAGACAGGTAGAAAACAACTTCTAATTTGCAATCAGCATGTATTCATATCCAATCTATACCCTTTTGGTCTTGTACCTATACTAATTTTTTTCTCAAAAACGTCTTACTTCCTAATCAGTAGTTCCAAAATACATTCATGAAGTGCCATCTTGACTCCTCACAATGTTTTGTTTATCTAGACTAATGTAGCCAAACTCTTCTAATTCATTTTTTGTAAAATGTTTTCCTTTTGTTAATCATCCTGGTAGACTTTCCAAGTACCAGTTCCATTTTTCTACAAAAATCCGATCACAATCATTCATACCATTCAGGTTACTCAAATGCTAAATATAATCATTCTACTTCTACATGGCCAAATTTAGAATTTACCTGAAGTCAATCTCAAGCATTTCTATTCCTTTATAATTAGCAGCACGGATACTGCTAGGGATCCACAAATCGGGTTAGTAATCTCCATCACATCAAAAAATAAATGAGCAAAATCCCAAACCAAGAAGAATCCAACAGAGATACAAAATTGCATATGTGATTTATCAAGGCATAACAAGAAAGTCTCCTGACTCCAACAAATACTTTTAGATGCTGAAAGAAAATGTAACATGTAAGGCTATCAGCCTCTATTTATATCAGTCTTATTCTATGAAACACTGTGCAAGGAGAGAAAAATTATTCTATGATTTTCCACACTTTTTTTTCTGTTTGTGAGTTCAATATGTAAAAATTAAAAATATTCGGAAATAATATTCAGATGTTTTCAGAGTCCACCTGTAAAATTTATTTTTCTGGGATCCAGAAATTCTGAATTCTGGTGTCTGTATTAAATATGCATGGTAAGAAGAATGATTAGACTAGACGTTTCCCTTGAAATCTTTAGAGAAATGATGGCTTATGTTGTAGATTTATTTCTCTACCTCATTCTTTGTCCCCTCTTTCCTAGTTGTACTCACTCTCTTGAAGAGAGTTAGGCAAGTAGACATCATCACTTATCACAGAAAACAAGCCTGGGGCCCTCCACATCTCCTCCCTTTTATTTACATATGAAGAGTCAGTAGTTCGTAGTGGCTGAGCTATGATCAAGGATTTTCCTGAAATTAAATTCATTAGTAAAACAAGAAACATTCCAGACATGCACTGCACAGCTTGAAGTACTCAGCTGAGGAACTAATTAAAGACAAATAGCTGAGTGGGTAATGAATAAACACACATTGTGGGTAGAAACAGCACAATAGGACAAATACGCATACTCCCTGCAATATTTGATGGGAAATTAAATTATCACATATACTGAAATAAATTGATCAGTGAGAGCTCTCATAGAGCTTTTAGACCATCCTTGGGGGTTAGCATCAGGCAATGGGATTAGCAAGTGGAGCCCCTGCAATGCTGCCTTCTCCTGCCTTCAGGCAGTGCCCTGACACAAGAAGGGTCTGTGCTGCACACAGCTCTCACACAGCCCACAAGTTCCTCTTGCACTTCAGTGGGGTCAGATCCTTCCAATTCCTCCCTAACTTCTCTAAACATGAGCGTGTTCATCCATGTAAAAGAGAGGCTTTAAATCACATTTTCTTTATGCAGCTCCTTCCCTTACTTACCACCCTTCTGTGCCTCCTCCCAAGTGATATTTCCCCTAGTAGCACACACTGGAGCAACAGGCCTGCCAGGAAGTACCCAGTTAGGGTAACCAAATAGGCGATAGGAAATGTCTGGTAGCATTGGAGATGTTTAACTTCTCAGTTTGAAAGGCATCAGATTGTTTCTGCAAGGAACAGATGCAAATAACAGGGCTTCCTGTAGCTTTTAAAAGGTTTAATGTTATCTTTTTCTATCACATTTGTAGACTACTATATGCTGCATGTCAGCCATTTCCAGAGGCTGCTTTTTGCACAGCAGTCTGTAAATGAACAGAGAAAACACTGTTCATGACATGAAGGCGGCCAGAAGAGATATGAGCTTTGAAAATATAGAGAAGAGCTCCTAGGGGAACTCAAATAGCCATTACTTGATGAAAAACATCATTAAGCTCAAGTTAAGATTTCTAATGCTTATCACCAAACCGAAAGTTGAATTCACAGTTTTAAAAATCCCAAGCACTAGGAAGCCTGATAATTTACAAGATTGCTTTAGAGAGAACCAAGGGACTGAAAATAATATGAAGAAGATTTAGTTCACAATAGGGTTATTAGTTGTAGCCTTCCCTGCACACAGAGCCATAGGACTGCTTCTAATATGATGCATGAAAGTTTTCCAGTGTGACCATATTCCTGGTCATACTAGTGCTGAATCCTTAGACATAATTTTGTAATATATCCTAGAGGAGGCACTGAGGTTTGTTGTTCTGCCCCCATAGCAGGTCCAGACATAAAATTTATGGTTTCTTTATGAAAGAAATCACTCCACCCATTAAAAAAAAAAAGTTTATTTTTGCTGGTATGTTTATGGAAACCAATATCACAGCCAAGACATCTTGCACCACAGCCTGCTTCCCCTCCTTCTTTGCTTGCATCCCACTTGATTTTCTCTTCATCCTGACCCCATCACTTTCAAGTCTGGTCACAGTCATGCAGAAAAGAAAGGGGTTTAATGCCTGCTCACTAACACTGTGTGCCAAAGAAATCACTGATAATCAAATCCAGCAAGTTCTGCCTTATTTTGCAAATAATTTACTTCAGCATAATTATTAATGGTATAGGATGCTATTCAATATGATAATAATTCTTACCATCTTAGATATAGGTGGTACAGATTACTGAATATTTCTATTACATTCAACCATGTATCAGGACATGGGGATGGCTTGTATAGGAAATAGTTTACATACTGATGGATGAGATCAGGGAGCAGGCAAGTGAGTTGTAATGTTTAGCCTACCTAAGTCTATATTTCTGTACTCTCAGGTATTTAGAATTTTACTTTTCTTTGGAGTGTTAGGTCTCCTGTGAAAGGTTCAAGAGGTAGAGAGAAGGGGGATCCAGGGATCATCTAGGATCCTGCTGTAGGTTAAGCTGAGCTAAACTAGCAGTTTGGAGACATGTTAGGTTTTGCTCGGTTCCATAAAATGGAGGAAGAATTTCATGTAAAGGTTGACAATTGAGCATGTTTGATTGCTTTTGTTTGCTTGTGTTTCTTTTATTTGTTTCATCTAATAATTTTGTACAGCATGTCATGTGAAAACATAGCCCTGTTGATTCTATGCTGCCTGTAAAAAAAAGTACTATCTTACTTCTTATGCCTATGCATTTATTAAAGATAGGTATGCATAGCCCCATTATTCAGCATTAAACTGATTTATTATACTAATCTGGATAGAGTCAAATAGAAGTTGTTTTAGACTACTCTAAATAGGTTTACCAGGTGTAAAGCTAGAACTGATATTGTTGGCTTTCCAATAGCCTTACCTTTTGATATGTATTGATTGAGGTATTTTGTGGTTTTAACCCTGTAGTTATACTGTTTCCTGAAGCTGCATCTACAATTTATAGAAAAGACATGCTCCAACAAAGCTAGTTGACCTACAAGTACCATTTAAACTCTAACCTCTTTTTAAAATGTGTACTAAGTGCATTTTGAATTACTCATATTAATGCTATTTTAAGTCTTCTACTACTACAGTAACAGTTTAAAGAAATCTTTTGTCATAAAGATTGCAGAATCACAGAATGATTTAGGTTGGTGGGGATCTCTGGAGGTCATTTTACTCAAGCACAGCCACTTAGAGCAGGTTGCCCAGGATTATGTCCAGGTGGCTTTTGAAGATCTCCAAGGAAGGAGACTACACAACCTCTCATGGCAACCTGTGCCATTGCTCCAATACCCTCACAGTAAAACACTTCCTGATGTTCAAAAGCAACCTCCCATGTTTCACTCCGTGTGCATTGTCTCTTGTCCTGTCACTGGACACCACTGAAAAGAACCTGGCTCTGTCCTCTTTGCACCCTCTGTGGTGTTTTCACCCTGACAGGCAGCTGAACTCCACCACAACTGCTCTCTCCCTCCTCAAAGGAAGAGTGGGAGCATATACAACAGAAAAGGACTCAAAGGTTGAGATAAAGACAGGGAGACCACTCAACAATTGAGCAGGCAAAACAAACTCAGTGTAGGGAGATTAATATAATTTATTGCCTAATACTAACAGACTAGAGCAGTGAGAACTAAAAGCAAAGTAAAAGAACATTACCTCCCATCCACCCACTTCTATGTCCTCCCCCTGAGCAGTGCAAGGGAATGCGGAATGGGGGTTGCAGTCAGTCCATAGCAATTCATCATTCATCTCCACCGCTCCTTCACGATCTCTCTTTTTCTTTTTTTTCTCTTTTTTTTTTTTTGTCTCAGTATAGTTCATTTTTACAGAAGAGTAAACCAGTAGTAACAGAACATCCTCTGACTTCTCGAAAGAAATGAATACTAATAGAGAGCTGGAGGGCAGAAAGGGCCTCGTGGTTAAAAAAAACAGTTCATATTGTTGTGCTAAATCTTCTCCTGTTCTCAGCCTTGTCTATAAGGTGAGAAATCACCTTCAGGACTGACATGTTTTCATCAGGAGAGACAAAGTGTAGCAACAACTTTCAATTCATCAAGCATCAGAGATGAACCATCTGGAGACAGCTCTATTAGCTCTGCTGAGCACATAACTTTTGCTTAGCCTAGCAAAAAGGAAGATGAGAAGGGTGAATAGAACATAATAGAATAGTTCAGTTGGAAGGGACCTACAAAAGTCATCTCAGCCAACTGCCTGACCACTTCAGGGCTAACCAAGAGTTAAGCATTTTACTAAGGTCATTACCCAAATGCTTCTTGAACACTGACAGGCATGGGGCATCAACCACATCTCTAGGACTCCTGTTCCAATGTTTGACCATCTTCATGGTAAAGGAATTGTTCCTAATGTCCAGTCTGAACCTTCCCGGTGCAGCTTTGTGCCGTTCCCTTGCATTCTATCCTCTATTCCATCGCATATTGGGATCCCTTTCTTCAATTGGTCTAAATTTGTTTTAAATAATAAAAAAATATACTAAAATTTTCTGGAATTCTAATTTCAAAAGGAAATGGAAATCACTCAGTGTCATGCTGCTCTTATGGTTTTGTTTAGGATGGATGAATACATGAAAGCAAATTCACTGGCAGAATTTCAGATTAGAAGAATGCAGCTTGTCAATTTTTATTTTAATATGGAAAAAAATGGTAAAAGAATACTGTTTCTACTATGAAACTGTTTCCAGGGTAGTATATGAATTTAATTATACATTGTGCAAAGTGCAGATTAATATGTTTGTTTTTTTTTTCACACACAAAAGCTCCCTGAAATGTAGGAAAAGCTATGAGAATTGTCGAGTTCAACATGAGTTATAAAATAAAAATGTAAAGCATACTCACCATAATGTACTCACATGACATTTGTATACTGTTAGCAATATAATAGCTGTAGTTTTGTATTTTTAAGCTGTAGTTTTAATCCCAACATGCTCCAAAGCTATTTTTTTAAATACAAGCAAGTTTACTTGCTGCTGACTTCTAGAGCTGTAGTACACAGTGTTCAACAGCACATGGAGAACTCAAAGTCAGATGAGCAACATGAAGTTACTAGGTAAATTTATGAAGATAAGTTGCAATTTCCCAAATTAATATATGAACAGTATTCTTTCTGAAAGTATCTTTTGATTTTTCATGAGCCTCAGTAGAGGTAACTGCAACACAAGTATTCCCTCACAGCATAGCCAGTGGGCGTGGGAATCCTTGCCACAGGACACTGCAGATGCTAGGATTGTACATGATTAAAAAAGGGATCAACAAATAAGAAATATGCACCCACAGTTATTAAATATACTGATGCTTCTTCTGGATCACAAAGTGCTTGAGCTACAGGTCTCTGAGTGTTCAGAAAGTATTCACACAGATTATGGCTATCAGCTTGTCCTAGCCTTGTACTCATTCCTAGGCATCCACCACTGTCCTGAGTAGAAGGATGCAAAGTTGGATAGACCTTTAGTATGACATAGTGCAGCTATTCTTATCTTCTTAACTTCTTTATCTAAATTCATGCAGGAGAGGTTATCCCAAATTGACTACCTCAGAGGTAATAATATCAGAACCAGTACAGCAGAGTATTTAATGGCCGTTTTTAACATTAACCAAAGATTTAAATGCCATAATCTAAAACAGAATGTAATGATTTAGTGAACTAATAGCATCAATATTATTCTAATTATTTCTTTGTAAAATACGTGAACCATTTAAATAACAACAATATAGTCCTTGGCTCTGTGGTGGTTTTACCCTGATGGGCAGCTGAACTCCACCATAGCAACTCTCACTCCCCCTCCTCAAAGAAAGAAGAGGAGAAAATATGACGGAAAGGGCTCAAGGGCTGAAATAAGGACAGGGAGATCACTCACCAATTATTATCACAGGCAAAACAGACTCAATGTAGGGAGATTAATATAATCCATTGCCTATCACTAATAGACTAGAACAGTGGGAAGCTAAAAGCAAACTAAAAACACCTTCTCCTCCATCCACCCTCTTCTACCTCCTCCTCGCAAGTAGCACAGGGGAATGGAGAGTTGGGGCTGAAGTCAGTCCATAATGTTTCATCATCTACTACTCCTTCATGGTCACTCCATTCCCAAGCTCCAGCGTGGGGTCCCTCCCACGGGATGCCATCCTTCCCGAACTGATCCTGCGGGGGCTGCCCACAGGCAGCAGCTCTTCAAGAACTGCTTTCATATGGGTCTATCAGCCAGGAACAAACTGCTCCAGCATGGGTCCCCCACGGGCGGCAGCTCCCCCCAGGCCCCCTGCTCCTGCGTGGGCTTCTCTCCACAGGCTGCAGCTCCAGTCCGGGGCCAGCTCCTGCGGGGGCTCTCCATGGGCCCCAGACTCCTCCAGGCCACAACTACCTGCTGCACCGGGGGCTCCTCCACAGGCTGCAGTGTGGAGCTCTGCTCCACTGTGGGACCCATGGGCTGCAGGGGGACAGCCTGCTCCACCAGGGGCCTCTCCACAGGCCGCAGGGGAACTTCTGCTCCATGCCTGGAGCACCTCCTGCCTTCTTTCTGCACAGACCTTGGGGTCTATAGAGCTGATTCTCACTCCTTGCTCTCTCAGATGCTGTTGCACAGCAGTTTTTCCCCTTTCTTAAATCTGCTTTCCCAGAGGCCCAATTGACACCACTCATTGGCTTTACTCTGGCCAGTGGCAGGTCCCTTTTGGATCTGGCTGGACACGGCTCTTATCTAACATGGGGCAGCTGCTGGGCTCTTCTCACAGAGGTCACCCCTGCAGCTCCCCACTACCAAAACCTTGCCACATAAACTCAACACAGCCCCACATGCCCATAACTTTTCTTTGGTTTGTATAGTGATATTCTTAATAGATTTAAATGTAGAATCTTATTTGCAAAGGAGCATTTTCTTTTATTTTTTTTTCTGCAAAGGAAATGATAAATTTATTTCCTATTAGCCTATTAGCTCGGTCTTGATGCTCGTTGTTACTTTAACTTGAAAAAAAAAAAAAAAGTTTCTCTGTTTCTGTGTGCTTCTGCTTTTAGTGAACCATCAGAAATACATTTCTTTCCTTGTTCAATCGCTTTAAATAAACTACTTAATTAGTAATATCACAGTGAATATTTGATCCAAAATAAGCACCAGGATACCCTTTTCTTCTGTATCTGCTGTCAATGCTGGTTTTCTTTTTCAATTCAAACACAGTGACATCTGCATTACTCCTAAACAATCTTAAGAACCCTTTTTCTGAATTTAGTTTAAAAGATTTATAGTTTTAGTACCATAAGACAATATGCCATATTTGTAAACATAATGTGATGTGATTCATAGCAACATTTAACTATTCACTTTTGATGAGTAGAAATTGGTAACACTAAGGAAATTAGTGTATTTAAAATATGTCACTTATGTTTAACTCACCTAAGGATGTGGCATAATTGAAAAGGGAGCTCTGTTCTTCTGCAGGCAACCATGATTGCTTTGACATTCTTACTTTGTAAATGGGGGATCTCAGAAAAAGGTCATTACTAAATAGTGAGTGAAATCTGTTAGGTCAGGTAAGGACCCTAAGACCTGTGGTCCTCAAACAATTTTTCTATTGCTAAGAATAAAAAATGGAACTCAATTTTGTGAATTAACCACATTCCCTACCAGTCTTTGGGAACTTTGTGAACATTTGCATTCCGTGGGAGAGGGCAATGCTGGTATCTCAGCTCATTGAATCCTAATCGAAATGAATAGAATCAAATTATGATTCCCTAATCTCTTATGGATATGTTGCACAAAAGCTTGTAATTGAATGTCAGATATAGCTTTTACTCTCCTCGTTGCCTCCATACTGCAACTGTGATGTCAAACAAAGGCCAGATCTAGAGAAATAACAGTATTTGTTTTCCAATGCGTATGATATATCCACATAATTGTAGATTTTCATATGGATTATTTGCCTGAAAGCAAACCTTTTCATGCTATAACTTGTGTACATCTCAGTCTGCAATTGAAAGAGAGTCTGCTCCCTTGGCTCCTGTGACATTTTGGAGTGCGAAAGTTTGTATGTTAAGGACTCATCCATTTCAAAGCAAGAACTCTGATGTGTACTGCCTATGCAGTATAGGTGTATTTCTGTGAATTTTAGTCACTGCCATCATAACCTATGTGGTGCTATCTGCTTACACGTGAGTCAAATTTATGTACCTGTCAGGTGATATGTGGCTGAGTTTAGGCATTCATTCTACTATGTCCTATGATTGTGTGGAGATTTCTTTTCCTCTACTTTTGTCTTTAAGAGCTCACTTCCTAAATAATCATGAGAAACCTGCACAGTAGAGGAGAAATGAAGGGCCAATGACATTGTAGAATGCAAGTTCTTATTAAAAAACAAAGGCAGAAAATGATAACAGTGTAAGAAACATGTGAATGAATGCTGGTTTTTTTGGTTGTTGTTTGTGTGTTTGTTTGATTTTGTTTGTTTGTTTGTTTTCAGAGAATATTAGTACAATGTACCATTTTTTTTTCTTTCTTGGGTCATCTGATGATTTGGGAATCGCTTTCTAGGATCTGTTTAAGGATATAGGATTCCTCGGGGTTGTCTGGAGCGTTCAATTCTAGTTCTTTTTCATGCTGTTCCCACACTTCCCCACCAAAACCTTTGAGTTAAGTAGTGACATTAGCACTTGAATGGGTTGAAACAAAACCTTCTAAATACTGAGCACATGGCAGTTTGCACTTTGTTTCAACCATGTTGATAACAAACTAGGCATAATCAGATAATGAAATTTAGAATTGGAACATGAAATAACATTTTTTATTTTAATAGATGAAAACACAGGTTACGAAGCTGCTGTTATTAAAGCTGTTAACATGCTTAAATGTTATTGCTTTTGTGCATATGCCTAATTACCACCCTCAGTAGTAAACAATTGGGTATTATTGCCATCATAATTTAAATGCATGCATTGCAAAGAATGACCACAAATTCTAATTTTAATTCACATTTATGGAAGTTTATCATTCCTTATAATGAAAGAAAAGAGCAGCACTTTCCTCAGGAAAGACTTCTGGGAAAAAACAGTTTGGGAAATTACAATGTTTATGTGAGTTTATTAATATCAAATATGATTGGGAACCCATCTAATATATTGCAAACATCTTTGCTGGTAGGATGTGGTATATTTTCTCCCAGACTCAGAGAAGAGATAGATCATTGTCCGTACCACCTGCAGAAAGCAAGCCTTATAATTTTTTAGAGCATCCCTGCTGCTCACTTCTCATTTCACCAGAATGTAGTTTGCTTATGGTTTTGAGAGATGGAAGAAAAAGCCATGGAAACTTTGCAAACAAAATTTAAAAAATGCTAATCTCTAAAAAATGAAAAAAAAAAAAAAAAAAAGAAAAAAAATGAAAATAATGAAAAAAAAGTTTTATCACAGAATCACAGAACTGTAGGGGCTAGAAGGGACCTCAAGAGATCATCAGGTCCAACCCCCCTGCCAAAGCAGGTTCCCTAGAGTAGTCTGCCTAGGTAGGCGTGCACACGGGCCTTGAATATCTCCAGAGAAGGAGACTCCACAACCTCCCTGGGCAGCCTGTTCCAGTGCTCCATCATCCTCACTTTGAAGAAGTTCTTTCACGTGTTGGTGTGGAACTTCCTGTGCTTCATTCAGTGGCCATTACCCCTTGTCCTGTCCCCGCAAACCACTGAAAAGAGGTTGACTAAATCCCTCTGTCTCCCACACTTAAGATATTTGTAAACATTGGTCAGATCCCCTCTCAGTCTTTTCTGCAGGCTGAACAGACCCAGGTCTCTCAGCCTTTCCTCATAGGGAAGATGCTCCAGGCCCCGTATCATCTTTGTGGCCCTCCGCTGGACTCTTTCCAGGAGATCCCTGTCATTTTTGTACTGGGGAGCCCAGAACTGGACACAGTACTCCAGGTGAGGCCTGACCAGGGCAGAGTAGAGGGGGAGGATCACCTCCCTTGACCTTCTGGCCACACTCCTTTTAATGCACGCCAGGATCCCATTGGCCCTCTTGGCCACCAGGGCACACTGCTGGCTCATGGTCAACCTGTTATCCACCAGGACCCCCAGGTCCTTCTCCTCAGAGCTCCTCTCCAGCAGGTCGCCCCCCAGCCTGTACTGATACGTGCGGTTGTTCCTTCCCAGGTGCAGGACTCTACACTTGCTCTTATTAAACCTCATTTGGTTTCTTCCTGCCCATCTCTCCAGCTGGTCCAGGTCTCACTGAATCAGGCTCTGGTATAGTCAAAGTTTAAAAAAAATAACAATAATCTGATTAGAAACTGCACAATTCTATTCATTCAGCTCTCTGCTAATCATGGACACCTTGAGTTTTGTTCAAACCATCTTTCCTTCCCTCACCTTCCTGAAGGAGGATTGTGGCATCACAGTCATGAACATGTTTGAAAATATTTCAGGAGGAATTAATTTGAATAACGACATTTTGCATCTTTTTAGTGAGCAAGTTTGTCATGACTATTCTAGATTAATGAATTACACATTAATACTGATTAGACACAAAGGTCAAAGAGTGGCTGTGCAAACTTTTGGAAATGCATTTCTGAACTATTCCTGTTTTGTTTTGTTGTTGTTGTTGTTGTTTTAATCAGTTGCTATTCAGAAAGAGAAGATATAACATAGATGTATTCTAAATAACACTGTAAGGTTACACTTCTGAGGTTTTACTATATAATTCCCCCCAAAATGTAACACTGAGTTGAATTCTCATGATTTGTAAAAGTAGTGAATATGAAACATTTTTCTTTTTTTTTTTTAATCTCTAAAAGTTCTCGTCTCCAAGTCCTGAACTTTAATTTCTTTGTAATTACAAAGAGTGATTTTTTTTTTTTAATTTCATAATGCCTAGAACTGAGACTTCAAAGAAGTTACATATATTAAATGTACTTCCTGACACATCGGGACTGTCATAAGACTTGATGACAATGAATGTTTTTGTTCAGCCTCTCTAAGACTGCTAATTTCTGATTTGCCACTTGTGGAAGATGAGGTCCCTGAATATTGATAATCTAGAGAAAATGGACTATGGCACAGTATTGACTCCCCACTTCCCTTCAGAAACTGATGGCTGCTGGACTAAAAACTTTCTAAATATTTACCCAATCAAATATTTTTATTGTTACTAACTGCTGGCAGCTGCTAAACGGATATCACATGGTGATAGATGGAAGGGCATATGGAAGTAGCTACCATGGAAGGTATGGTTCCCACAGATAATCCTAGGAAGTTAAATACTCATGAGCAAGACTTCTTTTTAGGAAGTAGTCTTTGTTGTGAAAAGACTAAGAAACCCTGACTTAATTTGCATGCAAGAATAGTAGAAGATATGAGAGGAGGAAAGACACTGTTTAATTCAGCCCCGGTTTGAAAAGCCTCAGCCAGTTGTTTTGCTCTCAACTGTGGTGTAACTCTCAGCCGCACAAAATTTTTTAGAAAATGAGGGGAAGGAAAGAACAGTAAGCAGGCTACAGGCATCCTTATTCCAGAATTTCATTTAGATGTGTGAACTAGCACTGTTCCTCAGAAAGTACATAAAGAGTTTTAGATGTTAGTTCATTGAAGAACAAAAATGTATGCTGGGGCCATCCATATCCAGAATTAATTTGGCTTAATTACAGGCTTATGTGATGATCATTTCTTTTCTGAAGCCTTGATAATTGCAGTTGACCAGGTCTTTGATATTAAGTCTTATTTAAAAAGCAACAGCTTTAACTGTACCTTCTAATATTGTTCCAAAGTATTTTGTTCACTGCTGATGTGACTATCACAGTGCTAAACACCAAATAAATACAAACCTACAGCTTTTATTGGCAAATATTTCTGATAAAAGCCTCCCTCCCTTCATGAATCATAAGCCAGCTTTCCTCTCCTGAGCTCGCTTAGGATAACATCAACAGATCACATCACTACAAAAGTGCTTGGTTGTTTTAATGTGGCTCTGATTTACAAGATGGAGTGTATCCTTTAATTTGATATGCAACTCAAAGCATTTTTGGCAAGATATTTGATTGATATATTTTACAAGCTAGAGCTTTTCTGGTTATTCTAGAGGACATTTAAATCACATAACTATTTTAATGCTATAAGTTAAATTTTCAGTTAAGTTTTGCAGTCAACTGATATGGAACAAATATACATAATAGAGGCCTACAAACTGATGGTCATTCAGCATATTCAGAATACAGTATATATAATTTTATATGCAAAATTTTTTCATTCTAGCAAACTTGAAAGAGTTTGTTTGGATTAAGAAAGGAAACAAAGGAAGACAGATCACTTGTCTCTCTTGTGGTGAAACCTAACAGGTAGTCTACTGCTATCCACAATGCTCATACCAACATTTATCATGCAGAGGTGATCAGTGACATTGCATTTCAGAGCTGCTTCTATTACCTCTGCCTCTAAATTATTCTTGGATAGATATATGGACAAGTTTCAGGGTAGAACTGCACTACTGAAATGCCTTTTCTCTCTAGTCTTCCTGAAAAATCAACATATTCATAGCATTTTAGCGTTACCTCTTCTAAGAGCAGAGAGGTTAAAAGGTTTGCCCTAGATGTCAGTTTTGTTTGCTCCTAACATATTTCAACACAAGTAGCCTCCTAAAACTATACAATATATCTAAAATATTTTTAATTTTTTTCCACCATGTTTGTTGCATATCTTTTGTATCACCTTAAGCCACCCCATCTACATCTTCTTTTCTTTCCATTGCTGGCAGTAGCAGTTTTCATTTCTAAATCCCATTTACATGAGTAATGCTTGATGTGTAGAAACTGAAGTGCTTGTGTCCTAGCAAAGCACTTAGAAAGGATACAATTGCAAACACGTAAAATGTCAACTAAATCAATTAAAACATTGGTTGGTTGGTTGTTTTGTTTTGTTTTATGACAGTGACAGTGAAAGCAGAAATGGAAAACTTTAGAAATGCATAGGTGTTAAGAATAAATTTCTGAATTACTATGTTCTTCTTTACTCCTTCGGTTGCAAAGAAGGGAAGAGACGTTGTTACTTAAGTTTGGATTTGAGCTGTTTGGGAAAGAAACACGTTTTTCTTTTACTCATATACTTCAGCTGAACACATTTGATATGGAAATTCTCAAGAAAATAAGCTCTGTACTGCCATTTTATAAAGCCATTTTTCAGGGCAGCAGAGGGGGGAAGCACTTTGCATTTCAGCTCAAACATTATTCAAATGGGACATGTTCAACTCATATTCTAATGCAACTTGTAAGTCACATATCCTGCAGCACTTACGAGAAGTGTCTGTGAACATTAAACTGCTGAAGTTGAGAAAGAGTGAAAATAGCAAAATTATGTACATAATCCCACAATATCCTACATTTCACGTGGTGCTTATGTAGAGTGGAATGCATGTGAATTTTCATATACACTAGTCTAAAATGATAAATATTTGAGCAGTATAAAACTGGACTAACTCCACATTTCAGGACTAGTTCAGGTAAATCCGAGCCTTCCTTAGAGCTATTATTGTCTTAACTTTCTGGGTATGTGGAATTCAAATTTTCTACTCATAATGAGATCTTAGTTTTGGGCCATGCTTGGAGGGAAAGTCCATAGTACAGAGATATTAAAAGGAAAATCGTAGAAGGTCTGTATTGCTTCCCTGCTGCTCTCTCTGAAGCCTACAAATGAGCCTGGCAGGAGCAGAACTGAAGGGGATTTAACTGGAGCTTTGGAGCAGCTTCACAGGGAGATGTGAGCAGCCATCCTTGGAACCGCTTTAATTTATGATACTGAGTGCACAAACCCATACATCAGTGCACTGTTCAGGAGACATGATAGGATATTCAGATCTATTTGCTGTATCTCTCCTTCTCTTCACAGGGCACGTCTCAGAAACAGGAAAAAATGTATATTTATTCTTTGCTGAAATAATGGAAAAAATATATATTTATTCCCTTAATTTAGCTATGTGCTTATAAATAGAAGTAGATAAATGAGAACCAAGAACTGAAGGACATTTGTTTTTATAGGTTCAGTCTGCTAAAACAATGGCTAGTCATAGTTCATTACTTGTTGAATTACATTTCATTAAAAAGTTTATCATTTTATCATAAATTCTTTTGGAAGGACTTCGCGACACAAAATGATTCAAATATCCTTTGGGGCAGTAAATAGAAAATGTTAATTTAGTGAATTCTACAGCCTTTGTGAGTTTTCCTTTTCAATTATTCTTGGTTGGTAATGATTAATAGTGAAATCTTGTAGGCAGTTTCCAAACTTGTGACAACAAATATTTAATGACAGTTATTAATTTATACTAATAGATGGAGTAGCAGCTGTAATAATGACATTCTGGTTAGTCTTCATGGCATTCAGCAGCATACTAGCTATAGGTTTGGGAATTTTTTGTGCAATATTTGCTGGCGATATTTTCACAACAAGTACAACTGTGCTTTATTAAAATTTCAGTATACAGGAAGATTTAAATTTCGTTTGGGGTAGCCATGACCTTTAGGAAAAGCTTCAAAAAGTTCACACAGGGAAAACATCTGATGTTACATAACAATACAGTACATACAATTGCTTAATGGAAGTGTGCTCTGTACATTCATTTCAATGTATGCATAGTATAAACACTTAATCTGGCATTTAAATTACTGTATAGCAATATTGAAAATAAAGATACTTAAAATATAGCATGAGATAGAGTTTCTTTAAAGGTAGTTTACTTTCACTGAATTCTAGTTTCTCAGTATTCATCTCCCATTTTCAAAAATTTTCAAATGTGATCATTAAAGGTAGGACCATTTTATTTTTATTAGTATCATTTTATTTTTCTTCTTTTTTTTCATTTTTGTTGTCATTTTTTTATTTTGTTTTGTTTTTGTTTTGTTTTGGAGGAAGCTACAATTCCTACATATTTCTGTACCTCCAGGAGCTGAATCTTTTACAAAGCAAATCTCAAAAGACTAATGATAACGTCCCAAGAGTTGGAAACAGTAAAATTTTATTCTTTCTGCATAAGGAAACTAAATCTGATAGTGAAAATTAGTCACAATCTCATTCAAATGAGGCAGAAATGATCACTTCCCCAGTTGTGCAGCAGGACTACATGCACATCATTTTAGACCACAAAGTTCCCACTCATACTGATGAAATTAAATATTACTATTTTACGCCTATAGAATGGCAAAAGATTGACAGCAAAACACTTACATGTTTAAATCTAAACTTTTGTTTAGCACATACATTCCTTTTGTCATCCTTGATCTCAGAAGGCTGATATAAATTATTTTTCTCCTTTCCTCATCTTTTTACAGCTCATAGAATCATAGAATGGCTCGATTTGGAAGGGACCTTACAGGTCATCTAGTTTCAACCCCCTTGCCATAGGCAGGGATGCCACCCACTAGATCAGGTGGGCCAACGCCCCATCCAGCCTGGCCTTGAACACCTCCAGGGATTGGGCATCCACAACCTTTCTGGGCAACTTCTTCCAGTGCCACACAACCCATACAGTGAAGAATTTCCTCCTAATGTCTAGTCTAAATCTATCTTCTTTTAGTTTAAGACCATTCCTCCTTGTCCTATAATTATCTACCCAAGTAAAGAGTCCCTCTCCATCCTTTTTATAAGACTCCATTTACTACTGAAAGGCCACAATGAGGTATCCCCAGAGCTTTCTCTGTTCCAGGCTGAACATCCCTACGTCTCTCACTCTTCCCTCATAGGAGAGGTGCTCCAGCCCTCTGATCATCTTTGTAGCCCTCCTCTGGACTCACTCTAAGTGTTTCTTGTGCTGGAGGCTCCAAAGCTGGATGCAGCACTCCAAGTGGGGCCTCACAAGGGCAGAGCAGAGGGGGACAATCACCTCCCGTGACCTTCTGGTCACATTCCTTTGGATGAAGCTCAGGATGTAGTTGGCCTTCTGGGCTGCAACCACACAGTGCTGGCTCATGTTGAGCCTTTTGTACACCAGAACCCCCCAAGTCTCTCTCCACGGGGCTGCTCACAATGAGTTCTTCTCCCAGTCTGTACTCCTGTCTGGAATTGCCCTGACCCAGTTGCAGCACCTCGCACTTTGACTTGTTGAACCTTATTAGATTCCTTTTGGGCCCACTTCTCAAGCTTGTCAAGGTCCCTTTGAATGGTATGTCTTCCTTCTTTGATATCAGCTGCACCACTCAGCTTGTTGCCTTCTGCAAACTTGCTGAGGGTGCACTCAATCCCATCGTCTATGTCATTGATGAAGACATTGAAAAGCATTGGTCCTGAGACAGGCCCCTGAGGGACGCTGCTTGTCACTGGCCTCCACCTGGACATAGAACCATTGACCACTGCTCTCTGGATGTGGTCATTAAGCCAATTCCTTATCCACTGAATGGTCCACCCTTAAATCCATATCTTTCCAAATTAGAGATTAAGATGTCATGTGGGAACACGTCAAAAGCCTTACAGAAGACCAAGTAGATGACATCAGTCATTCTTCCCTTGTTGACTGATGCAGTCACTCCATCATAGAAGGCCACCAGATTGGTCAGGCATGATTTGTCCTTGGCGAAGCTATGCTGGCTCTCCCAGATCACCTACTTGTTTTGCATGTGCCTTGAAATTGCTTCCAGGAGGATCTTTTCCATGATCTTGCCAGGCACAGAAGTGAGGCTCACTGGTCTGTGGTTATCCTGGTCTTCCTTTCTACCCTTTTTAAAAACAGGAGTGATGTTTCCCTTTTTCCAGTCACTGGGGAATTCGCTTGACTGCCAGGAATTTTCAAATATGATGGAGAGAAGCTTGGCAACTCCATCAGCCAATTTTCTCAACAATGTGATGCATGTCATTAGGCCCCATAGACTTGGACCTGTTCAGTTTCATCAGGCAGTCTTGAACCTGCTCTTTACTTACAGTGAGAGCGACTCTGCTCTCCCAGCCCCTGTCTAGAGGTTCAGGGACTCAAGAGATATGGGAAGCCTGACCACTAGTGAAGACTGTGGCATAGAAGTTGTTAAGTAACCCTGCCTTCTCCACATCTGTTGTTACCCATTCTCCATCTTCATTTGTCAGAGACAATATGCTCTCCTTAGTCTTTCTTTTGCAGCCAATGTACCTGTAGAACCCTTTCTTGTTATTCTTTGCATCCCTCACTTAGTTCTGTCAGTGCCTTGGTTTTCCCGATCCCATCCCTGCCCATCCAGACAGCATTTCTGTACTCTTCACGGTACAGTACTCTTTCCACCATCTGTGCATTTCCTTCTTTTGCCTAAGTTTGATAAGCAGGTCCTTGCTCAGCCATGCTGCTTTCCTGCCTCCCCTGCTTGATTAATTGCATATTTGCAATTGCATATTGCAATATTGCATAATTGTTGTAGGCGACCCTTCTCCGGGGGACAGAGGGCCCTATTTGTCGGCCTGACCCTATCCATAGGGAAGTCTGCTGCCTCCCTGGGGCCAGGGTCAGGGATGTTGCCAGAAAGCTTCCCAACCTGGTTCCCCCCTCTGACTACTATCTGCTTTTGATAGTCCAGGCTGGCAGTGATAATATTGAAGAGAGAAGCCTGAAGGCTATCAAACGGGACTTTAGGGGACTGGGATGGTTAGTGGATGGAGCAGGAGTACAGGTGGTGTTTTCATCCATCCCTACAATAGCAGGGAGGGGTACAGAGTGGACACGGAAAGCCCACCTGATTAACATGTGGCTCAGAGGCTGGTAGCAACACAGAAATGTTGTTTTTTTTGACCATGGGGCGCTTTACTCGGCACCCAGCCTGATGGCCGCAGACGGGTCCCTATCTCGAAGGGGAAAACGGATCCTAGCCCAGGAGCTGGCAGGACTCATTGAGAGGGCTTTAAACTAGGAAAGAAGGGGGATGGGGCTGAAATAAGGCTTGTTGGAGCTGTGCCAGGGGGAACAATGGCAAGGCCGGGGGAGAAGGCAATGGCCCGACTGAAGTGCATCTACACTAATGCACAAAGCATGGGTAACAAACAAGAGGACCTGGAAGTCATCGTGCAGCAGGCAGGCTATGACTTGGTTGCCATCACGGAAACGCGGTGGGACCACTCTCATGACTGGAGTGCTGCAATGTCTGGCTATAGGCTCTTCAGAAGGGACAGGCAGCACAGAAGGGGTGGTGGTGTGGCTCTCTATGTTAGAGAGTGTTTTGATGTTGTGGAATTTGAGGCTGGGACTGATAAGGTTCAGTCTCTGCGGGTTAGGATCAGTGGGAAGGCCAATAAGGCAAGCATCCTGGTGGGGGTCTGTTATAGACCGCCGAACCAGGATGAGGAGACGGATGAGGAGTTCTACAGGCAGCTGGCAGAAGTTGCGAAATCATCAGCGCTTGTTCTTGTGGGGGACTTCAACTTCCCAGACATATCCTGGAAGCACAACACAGCCCAGAGAAAGCAGTCTAGGAGGTTTCTGGAGAGCTTGGAAGATAGCTTCCTGACGCAGCTGGTTAGAGAGCCTACCAGGGGAGGTGCCCCGCTAGACCTTCTGTTCACAAACAGTGGCGGACTGGTGGGAGATGTGGCGATCGGGAGCTGTCTTGGGCAGAGTGACCACGAAAGGGTAGAATTCTCTATTCTTGGCGAAGTCAGGAAGGAGACCAGTAAAACCGCTGTCTTGGACTTCCAGAGGGCTGACTTTGAGCTGTTCAGGACACTGGTTGGCAGAGTCCCCTGGGAGGTGGTTCTGAAGGGCAGAGGAGTCCAGGAAGGCTGGGCACTCTTCAAGAAGGAAATCTTAATGGCTCAGGAGCAGTCTGTCCCCACGTGCCCAAAGACGAGCCGGCGTGGAAGAAGACCGGCCTGGCTGAACAGAGAGTTGTGGCTTGATCTTAGGAGAAAAAAGAGGGTTTATGATCTTTGGAAAAGAGGGCGGGCCACTCAGGAGGACTATAAGGCTGTTGAGAGGCTGTGCAGGGACAAAATTAGAAAGGCCAAAGCTCATCTGGAGCTCAATCTGGCTACTGCCGTTAAAGGTAACAAGAAATGTTTTCACAAATACATCAACACTAAAAGGAGGACTAAGGAGAATCTCCGTCCTTTACTGGATGCGGGGGGAAACTTAGTTACAAGGGATGAGGAAAAGGCTGAGGTGCTTAATGCCTTCTTTGCCTCAGTCTTTAGCGGCAAAGCCAGTTGTTCTCTGGATACCCAGTACCCTGAGCTGGTGGAAGGGGATGGGGAGCAGGATGTGGCCCTCACTATCCACGAGGAAATGGTTGGCGACCTGCTACACCACTTGGATGTACACAAGTCGATGGAGCCGGATGGGATCCACCCGAGGGTACTGAGAGAACTGGCGGAGGAGCTGGCCAAGCCACTTTCCATCATTTATCAGCAGTCCTGGCTATCAGGGAAGGTCCCAGTCGACTGGTGGCTAGCAAATGTGACGCCCATCTACAAGAAGGGCCAGAGGGTAGACCCGGGGAACTATAGGCCTGTTAGTTTGACCTCAGTGCCAGGGAAGCTCATGGAGCAGATTATCTTGAGTGTCATCACGCGGCACTTGCAGAGCAAGCAGGTGATCAGGCCCAGTCAGCATGGGTTTATGAAGGGCAGGTCCTGCTTGACAAACCTGATCTCCTTCTATGACAAAGTGACACGCTTAGTGGATGAGGGAAAGGCTGTGGATGTGGTCTACCTTTACTTCTGTAAGGCTTTTGATACCGTTTCCCACAACATTCTCCTCAAGAAAGTGGCTGCTCGTGGCTCGGACTGGTGTACGCTTCGTTGGGTTAAAAACTGGCTGGATAGCTGGGCCCAAAGAGTTGTGGTGAATGGAGTCAAATCCAGTTGGAGGCCGGTCACTAGTGGAGTCCCCCAGGGCTCAGTACTGGGGCCAGTTCTCTTCAATATCTTTATTGATGATCTGGATGAGGGGATTGAGTGCACCCTCAGTAAGTTTGCAGATGACACCAAGTTAGGTGTGTGTGTCAATCTGCTCGAGGGTAGAAAGGCTCTGCAGGAGGATCTGGATAGGTTGGACCAATGGGCTGAGGTCAACTGTATGAAGTTCAACAAGGCCAAGTGCTGGGTCCTGCACCTGGGACGTAACAACCCCAAGCAGCGCTACAGGCTGGGAGATGAGTGGTTGGAAAGCTGCCTGGCAGAGAAGGACCTGGGAGTACTGGTTGATAGTCGGCTGAATATGAGCCAGCAGTGTGCTCAGGTGGCCAAGAAGGCCAACAGCATCCTGGCTTGTGTAAGAAGCAGCGTGGCCAGCAGGTCCAGGGAAGTGATTGTCCCCCTGTATTCGGCTCTGGTGAGGCCGCACCTCGAGTACTGTGTTCTGTTTTGGGCTCCTCGCTACAAGAAGGACATGGAGGTGCTCGAGAGAGTCCAGAGAAGGGTGACGAAGCTGGTGAGGGGTCTGGAGAACAAGTCTTATGAGCAGCTGAGGGAGCTGGGATTGTTCTGCCTGGAGAAGAGGAGGCTCAGGGGCGACCTTATCGCTCTCTATAGGTACCTTAAAGGAGGCTGTAGCGAGGTGGGGGTTGGTCTATTCTCCCACGTGCCTTGTGACAGGACAAGGGAGAATGGGCTAAAGTTGTGCCAGGGGAGGTTTAGGTTGGATATTAGGAAGTACTTCTTTACTGAAAGGGTTGTTAGGCATTGGAATAGGTTGCCCAGGGAAGTGGTTGAGTCACCATCCCTGGAGGTCTTTAAGAGATGTTTAGATGTTGAGCTTAGTGATATGGTTTAGTGGAGGACTTGTTAGTATTAGGTAAGAGGTTGGACTGGGTGATCTTGGAGGTCTCTTCCAACCTAGACGATTCTGTGATTCTGTGATATGGGAATAGAGAGCTCTTGCGCTCTAAGGAAAGTATCCTATAAGAGTTGCCTGCCTATCAGATCCCCTGTCCCTAAGGACCATGTCCCATGGGATCTCATCCACTAATTCTTTGAACAGCTGTAATTTCACTATTTTGAAGTTCAGGGTCCTGTTTGCTCTTTGCCAGGCCCATATTCCTTGAGATTACAAACTCAACCAGGGCGTGGTCACTGCAACCCAGGCTTCCTCCAATCCTAATCTCTTTAATGAGCTCTTCCGCATTGGTGAGCACCAGGTCCATTAACTCATTTTCAACCATTCTGTTTATTTCTCTGTTTAAAGAAATGGATCCAATCATGATGTTTCCAGCACAGGTTCATTAACACAGCTGTCCCAGTGTCCCTTGGCACTGCACCTTAGTCTACTCTTCTCGTGCCAAACCATGGTGTCTGCACACATATCTCCTGGCTACAGCAAAGTAGTCATTGATTCGTGATGGCTCGCATGTGCATTGCCTTCTCTCCCCTTCATCTGTTTCTAAGCAGTGACACCAAGGTCCTTGCAGCAGAATCAGAAAGGAAAAAAATGAAAATGAGATTTTAGAAATCCATAAGGCTTGCCCTGTATTATTCAGAGGGCATGACAAACCTTTCTCATTAGGCATGTGATCAAAATAGAGCCTTACTGCTTTCTTGGAGAATAAATAGGAATTTCAGCACCATGCGCAAAGTATGATCATGAACCATGAACACAGCCAGACTCTGTGTTCAAATTATCTTTAGTAATATGGGTCAAATAAATACAGGACTGCTGTCTCTGTGTGTCAGAAGGCTCATTTTTCTGGAATTTGTGTATGTTACTGAGGCAAAACTAAGAGCTGAAAGAAACACTTAACGCTTCTTGCTACATCTTTCTCTTTTAGGTAGAAAGGATTTCTACCCAAAAACAATTCTGCTCTAAAAATTGATTATATAAGGATGTCATCTGACACTCAGGACATTTAGTTGCTTGTATCCACCTGTTAATATGAGCATTGGAATGCTGTCTCTTCTCTTTTCTGTGGGATCGGTCCAAAAGCACCTATACTTCACGAAGGGGAAGGGCTGGGCTCGTCATTGATCATGGACACAAGCTGCTAACTAATTTCCATTATAGTGTCCATCTGCACACCCCATTCTGCAGGGATAAAAAGCTACCCTGTAATTATGAGTAGGTCCTTAAGTAAACTTGAGCAACTTTGTGAACACAAATAGGGACACAAAGATCAAACTTGGCAGGCATTTAGCAAGACAAGCTTCGTGGCTGATTATGGAGTTTATACGGATGATAGAAATAAGTTGTCCATGTTTCCCCAGACAGTGTGTGTAGGACTTGATAAGGAGAGGAAGAAAGATTTATTGTTGTTGTTATTATTATTATTACTAAAGAGAATAATATGCCTAATTTTGAAAGTCAGTTTTGAGAATGGAAGTGAACTTCAAAGAAAACTACGGAAAATGAAATGAACAGGCATGCATAGTCACAGGGTAAAATAAATCCCTAATGAATCCCTTAGATATAATCTATGAAATGGTTTTGAAAAATTGAAGAACTGATGGTACATAGATATCAGAATAAAATCTAGGATTTCCGTGCTATTCTGTCTCCTCGTGTGTCTTTTTAACTAAATGCCATGGGGAACTGAAGGTCTTGAACTCTCATATGATCATGTAATCTCGAGTCTTTATTGTCATTTAGGTAAGAATACAGCATACTTAACATTACCTCTCCCAGAGGAACTGTAAAATATATTTTCACTTGGGGTTAAAACTGTTGTAGGTTACTAAAGGCCAAATTGCAGCTACCTGAATCATATCTGATCTGGAGGAATCACAGAGTGTACTTCAGTAACATCACTCAAGTTACATTTACAATTTTGGAGAGGAAGGTTAAAGTCATTCCTCAGGAATACAGGGTTTGAGGAACTAAGATACTGAGCCAGCATTTCATTTGGGTGGATCTGTCTTTTAAAAAAATGTCATAAAAGACTTTATTTATTAATATTGCATTTGGGAGCTTTTAGATTGTGTAGGTACAGTTATTGCAAAAGAAGTCTGTGCAATATCAGACCCTGAAACTTACTGTTTAAAGATTACTGAGACACAGAGGCACAGGTCAAGAGTTGCAATATAAACATGACAAAGTATTTAGTAGCATCAGTTATTATATATTGCAATAGGACTCAGAGGTTTGAACAGGGATTACCACCACACACACTGAAAGAATGATATGAATGTGTTAGAACCCAAATGCACAAAAAAATGTTGTTGAACTATGTGGATACGGTGAACTGTCACAGCTTAAATTGAGTGCTCTCCATAACTACTGTCCAAGTCTTGTCATGAGATTTGCCCTGAAAAATCCAAACAATAGTACGTTTCCATGTGGGTGTAAACATCTACTTGTGCTACTGGAATTTCTAACTACGGGCAATATTTAGATTGTCTCTGTTACTAATACCACTTATTATTATAATATCAACTTTAAAAATGCAACCAATTTTCAACCATTCATTATTCATTTTTTTATTCAACCATTCATTATTTATTTACTCTTTGATTTCATTCACCATTAATAACAGACATAGAAAACAGGCTTTCTCATTACTAACAGTTCCACTTTCTGATTTCAGGTGCTTCTACAGCACTTTTTTTTTTAATGTACAATACTGTACATATACGTACAATAATGTACATATAATGTTCATTACAATAATTACAATGTACTGAAAATACTTTATGCTTTTATGCAGTTTGAAAAGAAAAGTAATAACCAGGTTCCTGCTTTTTTCATTTAATCCATGTTTCATCCCTCTCATCTTGCACAGTTTCAGTTGGTAAGTGTTGAAGATGTTAGTTGCTTTTCTTTGTTTCACTTACTAACATTTCCATTAAACAGTCTTTAGAATGACAGCTGAAAGTTCAAAATGCAGGACTAATTTGTCAGCATGGTTTTACTTTGTGATTTCTGCTTTCATATCGAGGGTATGGCAAATATTATCGTATTTCATGGAATAAGATCCATTTTTCTCTAGCTATTGTTTATTTAGTACACCAGGTAGAAAGGAGATGTTGCCAGGAAGATTAGTGGTAAGATATTGTCCCCAGCTTTTGCACAGTCTTAGATTATGTCAAAACAAATAGTTATGATTTTTTGATTCGGTTGCCTCTTATGTACAATATGGAATTCAGATGAAAATATCAACTTGAATGGGAATCGTTAGACTTTATTAAGATCTCTATTAAGGCTCTGTGTGGTGATTCCTAGAAAGTGCAGTGAGGAAGACATAAATCTATGGATGGGAGGTACTGATCAGTGTATTTCCTAGTTACTAAAGTGGAGAAGAACCTGAAAAAGGAAAAAATCCCAGTAGTCCTACCACTTTATGTGAAACTTTTGCAAGGATCATGAGTTGCTTCAGCCGGAAAAGAACTATTCCACATATGACTGTAGTTACTTCAAACCCTTTCAGATAGGCAGTATGGTTTTGAGGAGGTACTTCAGGCCCTGGAAACTAAAGAAATGTAGATTACAATAAATTCTTAGTAGCAGATTTTTAATCCTATATTCACAATTTATTCTTTGACTTGAAATATCACAGCACATAGTTTTGTATCACACTTGAGCAAATAAGTTGGGCACCACTGTGGAGTAAATATGGAGTATAATCTGGAGTATAAATCTGGAGTATAACCCAGAGCAAATAACATCTTCTGTCTCTGAGAGGGCTCAACACTGGGAGAAGTTAAACCCTGCAATGTACCAAACATAATCTAATAGCAATAAACTATCTTATTTTTAGTTACAGGTGGGTTACACAAGCAGACTTGAAAGAGACCAGTCTCATAATGCATGACTTTACCTTTTCCTATACAAAACTGGTCATATCAATGGTTTCTAGGACAGTGCTTTTCAGAAACAATGGAAAACATGATCTCTGGGTAGTGTGGTTGGAGCACTATCTGCAAATTTGAATAATAAATCTTCAGACATTTCAGCAGCCCCTGTGATACTAAAAACATCTATTTATATTCCACACTTCAAATTTTTGGCAGCTTGATGGGCTGCATGTTCCATCATTCTGACATACTGTAACAGAGCTCAATGTGACTCAGTGGAACGATGAACATTAGCTGCTGGAATTAAGTTTTTGCTAAAGCATCACCTATCCATCTATTTAAAACTAAGCATATAAAGACAGTTCGCTAATTACCTAAATTAGATGGGTTATCTGAATACTTGTAATTCTTTATGATCAAACAGAAATGCATTATTTCAACTAACATTCATGTCTGTTCAGAGATGCCCAAGAGTTATTCATGTTGAAATGAATCAACAACCCTCTCTGAATGTTTAGCAATCCCATTAAACTCTTTGAAAAACTTGTGCAAGTCCACACTACCTGGACCACAATATACAAGCATTGCTGAACCAGGTCCGATGTCACAAACATATTGATTTATAATTACCAGTAAAAGAATCTCAGTAAAATTACTGTATGTTGCAATAGAAAAGGGAGTCACTATAGGCTCATACATATATATGTCTGTATATATATATATATATATATATATATATATATACAATTCTGTGCTTATAAGCTTTTTAATGTATTTCTGCAAGCCATTGACTCTACTGGGACTCGCACTAGTATTCCCTACTCTCCCAGGGCATCATCACAGCACAGTGACACTGCCAGGCTTAGACCATGTTTCTGGCATGCAGTCCCAACATTCAGACAACAGGCAAAAGTTCTTGTGTTGCTGGACAGCTTGTTCAGCTCCTTTCTCCAGAAACAGCAGGCAGTGGTCTGAAGTGTCAGAAGCTGACCACTTTCTCAGCTGTCTCTTCTATGATTTAGAAAGACATGTCCTTGTATAAATGCTTTCTTCCCTTTTGTCTTCAGTTTAATTAGAAATGCCATAATTTCATCCTGAATATGTTCACCTGACTATCTGACTTGTATTGCTCCTCTTTTTCCTGACTCTTTTTCAAAAGTAGCACTATGAAAATGGATATCTTAAAGGAAAAAGAATATATATATATAACATAAATTGTAAAAATGTAAACTGGTCTTATTAAGGACAAAAAGATAATGCAGTCAGATTTCATTATGCATGTGTTATAAGAGTAATTGTCTTTGCAATTGCAAGGCATTCTATTTGCATGCTGGAGATAATCATGGAGACACAATGCATAACAAACTGTCTCTCAGCCAAAGAAAAATAGGCTGAAGCCATTGCCACCATGTTAAATCAGACAATAAAGAAGTAATTAAATGTCTTTAACTGCCTTCCTTTTATGTATCTCTGACTCAAATTACTTTCCCCCTATTATTCATTTTTACCCGTATTGTAAATGTATCAGTCTTGTAAATGTTCATATTTGGTGTGCTCATTTTCATTAACTGACTGGCTAGGGACAATCCCTGGTAAAAATGGGAGACTATACTGTGACTTTGTGAAGAGGTTATATTGGTAGCCTTTAAGAAGTGTAATGTTTAGAGGAGAAGGAAATGAAGAAATGAAAATAGGCTTAGGATTCAATACAGTCTGGAAAATAACATCAGTAAAATAAGTAGTCATGGAAAAGTCAACAATGTGAGCTGGAAATTACAGTCCAGTATGGTAAAACAAGCTATTGTTTTATATGTATTGATGGTTATCTCCCCAAAAGGCTGATATAAAACAACCTCCTCTGCCTGCAGCTTCTAAGTCCTTGCCTAAGCTGCTCCTCTTTCTTTCCTCCCTCCCTCCTGCTCAGATATTGATGCCTCTCCTTTTGCCAATGTGTGTACCAGGGGCAGGAGGCAGGGGCATTTCCTGCAAATCCTCCACTCCTTGCCCCACAATTGACTCCCTGGCCACACTCATAGAACTGGCTAATAATTGCAGCCAGTATATGGTCTGTGAACAAGAGGTTTCTTGTTTTTAAGAACAAGATCATGTGCTGGAAATGAGAGCTTGAAAGTGATGTGTAAATGATAGGAAATCAGTCAAGGGACAACATGATGTGGAGGTGGCAAACCAAGCAGGCCAAGAGAGATTTTAATGAAAAGATAATACAGCCTGCAGATGACATCTTGCTTCTGATGGAAAATGAACCCAATGTGAGAGCAGCTAAACGGGCTTACAACTCCTGTATTGATATCCTGTGTTCATCAGATCTACATGCTTTCCTGGCGTTTCTAAAAGAGGCCCATGTCCTGCTCCATTGGTCACATCCACAAGAGGTGTTTTGGTAATTTATTCCTGTTTAAACACCCATCCAAATCTGTAGCAATTCATAGGCTGTTATCTAGCCTAAGCTGTTGGCAGGGCTCTACTTTAGAGTATTTCACTGAAATAAAAAAGGATTTGAAGTGCTTGCATAGGAATTTAGTGTCTTGATATCTCTAAGCATTTTTTCTGGTCTCAGAGATAATTTTGCTTTCTGTGCCACCTAGATTACCACTGGTCTAATCCAAAGACTGAAGATGTTTGAATAAGAGGTAAAATAACAATGGGAGAGATTTCTTTCTTTAAAAATCAGAAGTTGGGAATGTAACAGGTATTCTCAAAGTAGTTGTAGGGATTTCTTTAACTGACATTTCACTCTGACATTCCTGAATAAAGATGTAACAGCAAAATTAGGATAGCCATCTAATAAAAAAATAAAAAACCCAAACAGTTTTGAGTTTGATATAGTTCCATATGTTTCTATTGCTGTGATATGCATGTTATAATGCAGTATTTTCTTCTATGTGCTCTTTTTTCTGGACCAGTTTTATCTCCCCATGTTCAAATGTCATCAGCCCACAGTGGACAACAGCTAAATGTTTTGTTGGATAGAATAAAATATTAATGAAAATCATTTACTGTAATGGTATAGGGAAAATACAAACAGAATAGAATCTCTTGTCCGATTTACAGTGGAGAGGGATTTTTTGTCTTGTGCTTGTAAATTCACATCGAATATTTTTTTCTTCAGGCTGTGGCTTCCTTTCACTGTGAAAGCTCTCAAAATATCTATCCAGAATTTTTCTTCTACCCTTTCATTATAATGAAATGTGTTGGCTTGAAAGTTCCCTAAATTAAGCATTGTATGAATGGTACAGATGTTTTCTATGGTACTTACTAGACAGTAAATGTGTGCTGATTTTGCTAATAATAACCAATGTGCAGAGGGACTGCTCTTCTCACATTAGGGATGACCAGGGAATGTAGACTACAGGTTGTAGGTATTAATAATGGCTTTCATGTACTAATCCAAAGTACTGTCTTTCACATTTTTGATCACTATGGGTATTTGGTTAGAATTAGCAGAACTGTTTCTGTTGGGAAACTGCTAATCCTTGTCTCAGTGCTGTTGAAATGCAGAAAGTTTTTTAAGAAGCCAAGAAATAACTTTCTGTACACTGAAACTCTTGTGCATGAAAAAAGCCAGTAAAAACAAATTAATCCGGCCCTTACAAACCACACTGCACATTTGGTAATGTAAAATTTTCAAAAGGAAAAATAAGTTCTTCTAAAAGAAAGATAAATTCTATGGTTGAGGTTGTCCATCAAAATGGAGCTTGAAGATATATCTACTCCACATCTTTGAAAAACACACATTAAGTCCTGCCAGAGTTGCTAGGTTTTAAAAACTGTGGAAAATTCTGTGTGTGCTTCTGATTTGTGGCACTTTAAGATGTTTTCAGTCATCTCTCAGAGATGCAAAAATTTACCTTAATGGTAATTAAAGAACATGGTTCTCATCTGAATCCAATATGGTTAAAAAAAAAAAAAAAAAAGTTTGGTGGACTTTAAATCCAGGAAAAGCAGACTACTACATTACTACATTCAGAAGTACATTCCACTGCTTATTTCCATTTTATCAAATAGGCTACTTTAGTAAATATCCAAAACTAGGAATTAGGTATTCTCTATTCAGGCTTGTGGATTTGAGATTTTTTTCTTGTTCCTCTGCTCTCAGAATACAGGCATGTATACTAACACATTTTTGAAGACAATAAATATGCTTTGTGTGTCAGAAAGAATGCATGAGAAAATACTTTTCAGTGTCTAAAAAAATTAATTTTTAGAAAAAGAAACTCTTTTTCTGTTTATAGAAAACTTTTTTAAGAAGGCTTCATCAATTTTAAATTATTCTTGGATAAGAATGAGGATGAAACTAGCAGAAGTTTGACTTTTCTGGTGCTTGTTGCATATGTATTTATTTCCAGAGCTATGGAAACATTTGCTTAAGACAGTCAAGAGCAGCAGCAAAAATGGAATAAACCATCCTTTTCCATGTCCCCTAGCCTATCTGAGACGAAAGGGACAATTTGGTGTCTTGTGCCCAACACAATTAAGAAGTTATGGAGCTGAGTTACTTCCAAAGACTGGAGTTTTTCTCCTGGCAGTGGTTTTTATACAGTATTTTTGCCTCTTGTGGAATATTGAAAAAGAAATATATACAACATGGATGTCACTAAAGAAACAAAAAGTAATGGAAGTAGTGCAAAAAAATCATGTAGATAATTCTTGGGATAAAAATGTAAGGAATTATTCTTACTCCACTTATTCCACTTGGCTTTAAGAATTCAGTTAGAAAGAAACTACTTACATACAGCCATAAGGCTGTGGTTTATCTTGATTCTTCTTGCACTCTTCACAGACCTCTAGAGCATCAGTCTTCCAGTTCATATTATCTGAGAAATATGTCAGTTATAATTTCTAAGAGTATCAGATATCCCTTGTCAGATTCATGCACATATTCATGTGCACACACCGTGCACCCCACAGCAGAATTCCCTGCCATTTACGTTGTTTCACGCAGAAAGATCATCCTGACAAGGGATTTCCATGCTACCACTGGAGAGGCCCAGGAATCAGATTATGAATCAGAGTTGAAATCTGCCCTGAGCTCTTCCTTCTGCTCTGTGAAGGAAGCAGACTGTAAGGGAATACTGCTGGCTGCTCCAGTCAGCCTCCAGCCAGCCTCCTTTCCCTCCAGCTGTCTCCTATCTACCTGCCACATAACCGCTTTTTTTTTTTTTCTTCTGCACAGTACTAGGTGATTATTTTGTCTTTATGAAAAAGACTGTGCATTTTACAAATGCAGCAGAAACTCTCTATTTTTATTGGGGTTTGTAGTTACTGTTTGTTGCAGGGCAGCAAAATCCAACCACTTGTCAGAAGCTGCACACAGTACTTACTGCAGGGAAGTTACAGTGTGTTTTCAGACACACTGGTTGAAAGCCACAGGGAAAGCATAGTGAAGTAAAATGTTGAAGAAACACAAGAAAGACCAAGTCCCATGACTAACACAGTGCGGCGTGGCAGAGGTTGAAACATGGACAGTCAAGACACATTACTGGCAGAGCAAGTAGTGTTGGGAAAGGAAAACAGAGCAGCTATTGCCCTGGGTTGTGGATCATTCTGCATTTACTTTTCAGTGCAACCTGTTGGATTACATGCCACACCAATTAGCCACCAATCTTTCATGAGTGAAGAGTACAGCTTTTGGGTAATCAGTGTCTGGTCAGGCACAAGAGATGGCTCAGGAGGCTTTGAAATCACTGTGCCCAGATTCCTTGGAGCACACAACTAGCAGATTTTAGAAATACCTCTTGTGTTTAAAAGACTGCTGAGCAGCCACTGCAAACTTGACTGGCAGCTGCAGGGAGTGCAGCCTTTCATTTCTAAAGTATGGAGAAGAGAAATTGATAAGCAGTTCCCCGCGTGGCCATGGGGACTCCGGGGGACAAGAGCACACTGCAGAGGGATCTGCAGCCAGACTGTAGATAATGTCACATAGCCACTGGAAGGTGGCTCCAAAGAAAGCTGCAAGGGGGCCAAGGCTGAACCTCCTTGGGAAGCCACCTGGCAATTCCTTACTGCCCTCTGTATGCAAGACAAACACAAGGGCTACAAAAACTGCTAGCTAGCTATGGCCCCGAGAAACTGGAGTTACAGAATGCCTGAAACACATTCACCAGGGATGACATACACTGGTTGGAGATCTGATGTAACAGGGCAGTACATTACCTATTCTTTCGCAACTCCAACAGATGAGGAAAAAGAAAAAAAAAAAAAAAAGAAATAATAAAAATAAATAAATCTAAAAACCTCAGCTGTTCGTTCACCGTTCCTTATAGATAAAGGCAAAACTCCAATCCTGCTCGTCTTTTACTAAAGGTTGTACCCTGCTGCCATCTGGTGGAGGATTTTTTAAAGAGGTGGAATAGGTCAGGTTTCTGGATGGTGTCAGAGCAAGGAATGCTGCAAGATGCTGAAGTTCAGCGATCATATAATAAAATAGAAGTTTGACATTGCGATATATCTGGGGTCACCTACCCTTCTCTTGCAAAGCTTCTGAAAACCTAGACTGATTGATTATTATCACCATTAACTTCAGCACTTTAAGAAAAGTGAATTATATTGTAACAATAACGTGTATTGTATGCATTATTCTTCCTCCTAAAACACAGCACAGGTGCTTGAACCTGCCACAGTTCTGCATGAACTCAGGGATGAGGGAATAAACTAAAATAGCCATAAAAGAGAAGGTGTTGCCTTTCCTGCTTGTGTTCCATTTGATGTCAATGGGAGTGTTAGTGACTGAGCTTTTAGAAGGGGTATTATCCATCCTATATCTGACTAGCAAAGCTGGCACAAAACAGAAGTGATAAAGAACTGCAGTCAGTGAACTGAAAGCAATAACGCTGCAGACAGGACATTTTCTTAAACCACTGGTCCTGGGAGGTGATGTGTATAAATAATCACAGAATCACAGAATCACTAGAGATATATTTCCAGTAACCAGTGACAGCAGTGGATATAGTAATTTCTTTACCATGTATTCTATGTGGTGAAAAAAAAAAAAAAAAAGAAAAACCGTGCTCTAAACAGCCAGTAGCCCTTTTTTGCCCTTGTCTGCTTTCAGGTAGAACAAAGCTTGTTTATTTGTTTGAGTTCTGTTTAAGGTGTACCAGCTGTGTCTGCCATTAAATATGGTTTGCAAAACAAGGCAGCCCTGATGTTTAACACCCTGATGATCTCTAATGACTTTTATTTAAGGAATAAATCAGTGCTTAATTTTATGGCACTATGTGTTACCCAAGACAGTCATTTAGAGGGTCAGTTTTAGCATAGTGAGAAAACTAGGAGTAATGGGATTGAAGCTACTGCTTCTGGCAGTTTGTATCAGGCAATACTGATATGAGCTCCCTAACATGTATTCAGTTTAGATTTAATAAAAGTTATTATATCCCACATTAATTAAGATTGGATTATTTATTGCAAACACTTATGGCAAAACAGCTACAGAGCAGTGGCTGCACATAACAAATTTGGCCTCAAAAGTGCCAAGCAATATCTCTCTGAGTCTTTTTTGAAACCAAAATAAGATGAAATCTTAGGCTTTTATCCTCGTCATTGTCACTATAGTGGTGTTTGTGCCCTTCATGGTGAAACTGACATGCATGTGGCACAAAAAAGGATAAACACTCCTGGAGACTCTAAGCAGACTTTCAAGGTCATGAAGTTATGCTATCCAATGTAGCAGAGTGTAGGATGAAAGTCTAAGTTAACTTCTTTTAATTTCTTCAAGTGTAGCACAGATGAGTTGATGCCCTCACCACCTCTCCTCTCACACCATTTTCCTTTTATTATTATAATATGCAGAGAGATTAGCCTGCCAACAGGAAAAACCGCTTCCCACATCTCAGACAGTGCATGTTCAGGACTGTGTTAGGCCTAATATAGGACTCATCTACAGTAACCTACCAATGCCAACATGCCAATCATAGCTCTGCATGAGCTCACAGAGCCAGAAAGTGGGGTCAGATTGCTAACATGTTTGCAGCATTGTGGGTCAAAAAGACAAAGTAACACTTCTCCAGATGTGCAGTAATCCAACAGGGACATGAGAAGCAGTAAAAAAGCTGTTAAACACAAACAAACAAAAAAGAAAAATTAGCAATGGTGAACAGAAGACATTGTCAACTCACCTTCCCTGTAAGCAGCCTTCAAACTTCTTGCATAATGAAAATCAGAGTAATAGGGATAGAGACAGCAATTTAGATGATGCAGAGAAAAGCACTTTTATCCAAAGTTGCATCTGGAGCCTGGGTTGGTCAGACAAAAATTGAAGATTGAAGGCTGATAAAAAAAAAAAAAATGTAGACAATGCAACTACTAGATAAATGCTCTTGCAAAGCATTGGGTTCTAGCAGCTTGCTGCTCTTCACGTAATTCCTGTTTTTGTAACAAAAGAAGCTGGAGAAATTTATATTATCCAGAAATTGCTAGTAAAAGAGGGACAGCCAGCAAAATTTTAGGAACCTTTCTGAGCGACCAGTAAAGCCACAGGTTGGCTTTTGCTTGGCCACATAACAGATTCCTAATTTTCAGTTAATACCTGAGATTTCTTTTCAGACTCCATGAAAAACTAGATTTTTTCTAATGTTTGAGTCTCATCTGACAACTTTTGAAGCAGAATGTGATTATCATTGGGACTGAAGAAAAAGGCCAAGAGAGCACAACAATCATTATTCCTGAAATGAAAAAGGAGACATGAGTTCCAGTTTTCACTTCAACAGTTGTACATCAAATGCTGTTACCTCATTCCCTGGGATGTCCATACCAAAGAAACTGATGCAACATTAGATGAATAGGCAAGACAAGAAGTTGGTGCATGCAAGGCAGGAGGCTTGATGAGAGGAATCTTCATTATGAGATAGACCTTGAAACAAGAAGGGGAGAATCAAAAAGCACGAAGACTGGTGGCCATCAGTTTTGCTTTACAAAAAGCATTTGTTGGTGTGAATTATTCCCCCTGAAAAAGCTCATGGGTTTTGCCTAGTTTTTTGTTTAGCCATTTGTTTTTTGCTCTGGACTAAATCCTGTGCTTTCCTCTTTTTCTGCCCCTCTCTTTGGTAGCTGACAGGTACTACCTGAGGCTCAAATGGATAGTGGCCATTAAGGAAGGCACCGGCTTCTCTGCCTCAGCCTTTCTGCAGAAGGTACAACTTATCAAAATACTGATATATTTGATTACTAGCACTTACCTTCAGATAGGCCTATGTTTAAGCCTGTTGTGGAACCAAGGCTAGAGTGCTTCTGTTCATTAAGATAAAATCCAGGATTTGGAGTAGGTATCTCTCTAACAAGCATGTTCAAGTTCCAAGCTTATTAGAAGGACAAAAACTTTTCCTTTATGCCTTTTTTCAGCTTTTCCTTTCTGAAGGGCTGATAGCAGCACTCAGTTGTAATGTTTGCTGGCAGCAAGTCCGGGAAACTTGTTTAAGCCTGGATTCCTTCTGTGCAGAAACCTGTGATTCAGCTACCTTTGAACAGAAGTACAGTCAGATCATGTCAATATCTAAAGCTTTCTATACTTGGTTATTACCCTCCATGGCTAGATGTGACTTTTCATGTTGCCTTTTCAATCATTTTGATTTCTCTTTCCCAAAAGATTAAAACTCATGGAAACAGGAGAAAGAGTTTAATCTTTTTCTTTGAGAGGCTGGCCTGCTAAAGCTGCTCAGCAGGAATACTCACAGGAGTTAAGGCAAAAAGAAAACTGGGCATTAGGCTTTGTGTCCAGGAGGAAAAGCCATGCACACCATGTTGTTATAAAGCCTAAGCAGGCAATCTGCACACAGATTTTAAAACACCTTCAAAGTTTCATGTGCATATAGATTTTTTCCCCAGACTTTTAATTCCAATCATCTGTCTCTGCAGCTGTGGTAGTGTTGGAGAAAATCCCTTATAATGTTAAATATGTTGGATAAATTGAAGTGATATTATAGTAATGGCATATTCAAGTTCTAGAAGAACCAAAAGCTGTTAAGGTCAGTAAACTGTTTCCTGATTTACATCTATAATTAGTAGTGGAATATGTCCTGGTTTTGGACCTGCCCATATCCTCCCACACTCCCTGCCATTCACAACTATCCCGCCTCAGGACAGATCTCTGGATGAGATTCCTAAGTAGTTGTTTAACCTCAAACAAAACCTGAAGCGCATTCAGGAGACATAACAATAACACCATGCTAGTCTGAACATCCCAAGGATATCCAACATTTTGGAGAACTATCGTAACTAGCTCAGAGGATAAGAGGGTGATGAAGGAGAAAGGGAGAGTGAACAAGCAGGAAAAAATATCTTCCCCTGTCCCCTCCACAGATTGGGTCCCTGACGAAAAAAGGCAATAGGTGTAATTGTTAATAGTTTCCAAGATATGGTTTCCAAAGTATAGAGTCAACGACATTGCTGAGTACAAATACCAGGTTAGGGTCATGACCAGAAATTTCATCATATCATAAGCCATTGTTACACCGCACAGTACCATAATGATCTTAAACCAGGGCCCGGAAAGGATAAACAGCACGACAGGGAGCACATACAGTAAGTAACATGCTATAAAACTCAATTTGGAAAACAGGCACAGCAGACTTGAGATTAAAGCAAACAACATAGTGACTAGCAACTATTAAGCAGGTATAATATTTATACCAATTTTAGTTTAACACACTCTGGTCAGATCTGTCATTATCTCAACCCTTCAAGCCCCACGTTGGGCACCAAAAGGACTGTTGTGGTTTAACCCGGCCGGCAGCTAAACACCACACAGCCATTCTCTCACCCACCCCCCTCCCTCTCTGGGATGGGGGAGAGAAACGGGAAAGTGAAGCCTGTGAGTTGAGATAAAGACAGTTTATTAAGACAGGAAAATAATAATAATAATAGTACTAATAATAATAATGTGTACGAAACAAGTGATGCACAATGCAATTGCTCACCACCCGCTGACTGATGCCCAGCCTATCCCCGAGCAGCCGGCCCCCCCACCCTGGCTAGCCACCCCTATATATTGTTTAGCATGATGTCATATGGTATGGAATACCCCTTTGGCCAGTTTGGGTCAGCTGCCCTGGGTCTGTCCCCTCCCAGCTCCTGCTGCACCCCCAGCCTGCCCGCTGGCAGGACAGAGCAAGAAGCTGAAAAGTCCTTGGCTTAGTGTAAGCACTGCTCTACAACAATTAAAACATCAGCACTCTTCTCATCCTAATCCAAAACATAGCACCCTACCAGCTACTAGGAGGAAAATTAACTCTATCCTAACTGAAACCAGGACACTAGGGAAAAACTAAATTACCTTGGATATCGTCATCTTTTAACTGTAAATATATCTGTTGACTTAGAGGGCATTTGCTCTTTCAGTTATTTGAATAATTGATTTAGATGTCACTGGGAAAAGAGAAAGAGTGGAACAGAATGGAAAGGAACAGAACGGAACGGAACAGAATGGAACAGGATAGGACAGGACAGGGCGAGATAGGATAGGGTAGGATAGGATAGGATAGGATAGGATAGGATAGGATAGGATAGGATAGGATAGGATAGGATAGGATAGGATAGGATAGGATAGGATAGGATAGGATAGGATAGGATAGGGTAGGATAGGGTAGGATAGGATAGGACAGTGTAGGACAGGACAGGACAGGACAGGACAAATAATTTGGTAACCTTCTTTCCCTGAATGGAGAGGCTACTAATACTGTTGCATAGCCAGTGAAAATGTAAGTAGTGATAAACATTGATGTTGTCTTTCCAAGTTCCTAAGTTCATCTGCCCTCTGATGGGGCAAATCGCCATTTCAACTGCCATTGAAACTGGAGAATCTGTCTTTGCATTATGTTGTCCTTAAAGGAAATAGTGCAGATATACATGTATCAAAGAAGACTGGTTTTGCTCAATAAAAATATAACCTGAAGTATCATAGTAAGAGAAAGCCAAAGAAATCACATAACAATTTATCATTTGTAGAAAAATTTAATTCCTGACACAAAAGGTTTCATCTGCAAAGTAAGCTTTCGGTCCCTGTTATTTATGTACTTTTCTTGATAAATAATTATGGACAGAATTGCTGTTAGGCTACTCAAATGAGGACTACAGACGTGTTTCTTTCCTTCCTATGAGTGTTTGAGCTGTTCACTGAGTCATGACCTTGTTTTTAGAAAAGCCAATCAGCTCTATTCTGAAGCAGGACCTGTTGTGCTCTCTCGACAGAATTCATACATTTTTAAATGCAGCTGGAGTTATCATCTTTGCTGCCACCCTATTCCCCAGCCCCCTCTGCCTCACCACTCACAGCAGCTGGCTTACTCTGCTCAACAAACGTGAGAGAAAGGACATTTTGCAGGTTCAACCACTCTGCTAGAAACTCAGTAATGAAATCAGAAATGACAAGTGAGTTCAGCAGAGACCAATCTCTGAGAGGATTTTTTTGCTAACCCTTTGCTTGCAAACCCTTTCAGTCACATTCCCCCCCCCCCAAAAAAAAATCAAATTTGAATATATTCAAATTTGAATATAATATATTAATTGGTGCTTTACTCTTTATTATTCCTCATGTGCTTCCTCCCTCCATGCCTCCCCCAGGGAGAAGAAGGGAGTAGGGAAGGAGAAGAAAAAGTGTGCGTGTGTCTATCTTTATATGATATAACATTACTTGCATTTCAGAGTGCTGTAACTGAAAAATATGAGAGTATGTACTATATCTAGACAAAAACAAGACACTGGATTGCTGACAAATATTGACATGTGTACATAATAATATATTTCAAAGCTGTGCATCACTTACCCTGAGGCAGTATAATACAACATAGGTTCCAGTTTTTCCTGCACTGAAAAAAAAAAAAAAAAAAAAAAAAGAGTTCTCTTTGGCTACTCACCATCAATTTTTCTGTATTAATTTGTATTTTGAACCCCCCAAAAATACATAGCAAATTCAGAAAGGAAGGAAGGAAGGAAGGAAGGAAGGAAGGAAGGAAGGAAGGAAGGAAGGAAGGAAGGAAGGAAGGAAGGAAGGAAGGAAGGAAGGAAGGAAGGAAGGAAGGAAGGAAGGAAGGAAGGAAGGAAGGAAGGAAGGAAGGAAAAATAAAAGAGATGGAAAGGAAGGAACTGGAAGTCAGAGAAAGAAAGATCTTTGTTTCTTTCTGAGAAACTTTTTTCACACTTCATTTTCTCTTTTATTGCATATTATTTCCACTGAGATTGAAAAGATTTAGGAAGCAAATGTTGAGTAAATGGTCTTGGAGATTTGTGTAAATTGAATGTAATGCCATGAACAGCAGAGCTGTTCTGGAATAATGTGAAAGAGGTCAGAATCAGATATCTTGCAGATGTAGAGGAGTGTTTTGCTTTCACTAACCATTTCACCTCTGAAAGACTAATTTCCTTTCAATTTTTGGATAAGATTGCAATATTTATTCAATCCAGAAACAGATTTTCTTTCTTTCTTGTCATTGTACATACTTTGACTGAATAGTTCACAGAATAGTTGAAGTTGGAAAGGGCCTCCAGAGAAATTAAAATTTTAACACAGGTTATTGTTATGAGATTTATTTGTTGTTTGGTGGTTTTTGGTGTTTTTTTTGTTGTTGTTTTTTTTTGTTTGTTTGTTTGAATACCAAAGCTAGTAATTTTCTACTGGGGAGTGTTTTGTATGAGACTTTCTTATACATCTGTAAACTTTGGTTTTGTTTAATCCTTGTTAAATTTGTAAGGACATTACATATATATAGTCTCAATTCTGCTACTGCTCAATTCCCTAATACTTTTATTACTAGCTGCAACAAGAGTGCGATAAACCCCTTCCTCTCATTCCATACAATGATCTAGTTAGCCTGAATATTTCAGTTAGAGTTCTGATTTAGATTTCCTATTACAGTACATATATTTGTTCGGAACACCTATGTGGTATTTACATATACATGTAGTCCATTGCTCAAAAAATGACAGCTTCTACAGTGAGCTCAGCTAAGTAACTTTGCCCATGTAAGTTTACTCTCCAATAATAATATTAACAATGGCACTAATCATAATTTTAATATTCTAATAATAATGGTAAGATTAAAAATATGGACAAAGGGAGTGTAGCCATCCACAGCAGGCTCTACAAGGCCACTTAACATGGGAGACTTTTAGTTTTAAGATGAAGTTTTTTAAATACTCCTTTTCATTCTTGGATTTAGAACACAGCTGAGATAGTGTAAGATCACTGTAAGATCTTTGGGCACAGTAAGAATCTTAATGAGCTATTTTAAAAGTAGGGAACATGTATGGAATGGAAGAAAGGCTCAAATGTGGCCAAGTGAGAAGCTTCTCTGCCATAGACAATATAGAGATTAATCATAGAATTACTTTTCAAATACCCTTTTGCAAAGTCTGATATCAGTGACCGAAAGGGGAAAAGCTAGGTCATCATAGGCATATTAAGGGGTATGTTGAGGGGCACAGCACATAATGCAGTAGATGTTTTGATCAAAGTTTCTGTTTATTGGGTGGAATATAATGTGGTAATGTAGACTCCACTGGTTCTCTTTGGTTCCTAGAGCAGTCTAGGACTGGAAGGCCACAGAAACATTTTGAAGCCCTTGGTGGTTTGGTTTCAGTGCAGGTTGTCCATCTCTAGAATTCAAATTTTCCACAAATGTTCTTAATTGATGGTCTACATAGAATAAGTACTGTAAACCATCAGTAAAAATACATACTTAGAATCATGGAATTATGGAATAACTGGGTTGGAAGGAACTTTAAAGATCATCTAATTCCAAACCCCCTACAATGGACAGGGACACCTTCATAGAAAATACATTATGGGAAGTTGGACTTGGAATGTTACAGTGTCATAAAACTGGAGTGACAACATGAGAATGAAGATTATAATTTTACTCCTTTACTGTAAGTTTGAAGAGCATCTTCAGTGATTTATATGAATTTATTTGGATTTGGGATTGGGATATGAATGAAGAAATCATTGAAAGTACATTTCTATGTATAAGCAGTATAGCACCATAATTCTGTAGTAGTGAGCCTGCTGAATGAAATTAGTACTTCAAGCAAATGGTTTTATCCACAGTTTTCATCAAAGCTCAGAGCACTGTGATTCATGAAAGTACTTAGTCATACCTTGTGAGCTAAATATTCCAAGTTTTAGTTCAGAATGCTCTAAAATCCATCCAGTAATAGAAGATCAAGTAAAATAATTTGATGATCTCTGTGAATAACAGATAATTCTGGAATCAATGATGTGAAGAATATTTAATGTGCTACATCAAGTCTAAATTACATCTTACATTTTAATTCTGAAGAATATTTTCCATTTTGAAAGTGTATCTGTTCAAAAAGAACATGTCAGGTTGTCAAAGAGTCAGGATCTTGAGTGTGTTGAGGAAACTAGATCCATGCCCAAACAGTGGACCAAAAGAATCACCCTAAAAAGAGAAACTTTCCTCCAGAAACAAGAAAATTTGGGTGACAGAGCGGCATCAATATTACACAACACATCCTTTCTATAAAAATCCTGCCAGGGACAGCAAATGGAGATAGTAAAAGTGGAAATGGTTACTGGATCATGTCCACGTGGTGTTGGGCCAGTGAAATGTATCTGTGACTCTGTTGAACTCTAGAGCTGTATCTTATTGTTCACATGCCTAGCCAAGGACCTGAAGAGCAAAAAGGAGGGGTCTGAGAAACACTCTTTCCTGCAGTCCATTTCCACAGCAAAGGGTACAAATTTAATAGGATGAAATGAAAAGTCATTGGTTTTCTACATTCTTGTCCTTGTGTCTACACTTTACATCCTGCATAGTTATGTACTCAGTATAAGGTGGTTATGCAGCACTGTCATTTGCACAGCTGTAAACACCCACCAATATCTACAGGTCAATATAGAATCGGATCCTCATTATTAGTAACATGTTTTGAGGACAACAGCAGGTTCCTGTATTTAATGTTTACCATTTTGGCATCATGGCAGGGTTCCTACACACTGCATTGACTGTGGCACGGGGTGATTGAGCTGATGTTTGCAGGTCAGTTAATGTTTAAAAAAAATATTCCTTTGAAAAGATACCAGTTTACATGCATCATTAAAGTTCCATCAGCACATTACATAGCTCCAGGTTGTAAACCATGCCAGATCAGGACCTTTCATTCTTTAGATGGATGAAAGTAATGGTGCCAGCAGTGACAGGGTATGCATTGTAATTAGGCATTGTGACCAGGAGGTGAGACTTTTGAAAAATGATCTTCCAAAGATGATTACAAGTAACACAGCAGGCGCGTGAAACTTTTCTGCATCACTGAATCTGTTTCATTGACTCCAACATTTCACTGATAAATGTGATTGCTCTTTCCCTCACTCAGCAAATATGGTGACTGACAGATTAATGCAAACTTTAGCATCTGTGTTTATATCCATTGATCTTTGTCTTGTATTATGTCACTAGAGAAACTTTATGAAAACAGATCATTTATAAAGGTAAGGAGATAAATTGCTATCCATCTTACAGTCATCTTAATGCAAGCTGGTTTATGTCCTTCACTACTGACCATAATGCTCAAGTTGATCCCAGATAATATGACGGAGGATCTTTCCTTTCTATATTAGTAATTTAAGGCTATCCCGCACTTGTAATTCCTGAAAGACAGTTACCGTATCACCACTATCTTGCTCCACATGAAAAAAAGTTTGGGATTTCAGGCCTCGTGCTTGTGTGAAAGTTGGACTTGACAAATTTTGCGATGAGATCAAGTATGGTCACAACAGTGGTAGATGTGCAGGATTTTTGGCATTCCCAGTAAAAGAAGAGTTGCCAAAAGGCTGAGAGTAGAGACCAAAAACTTCCCCACAACTAAAGCAGACAAGGTCACCAATGGAAGGATACCTTCCAAATGTGCAAAGACAGTTAACTTTTTTTAGAATCTGACTTTCAGAAGATGCATGCAATGGACTTCCATAAGAGAAGCCTGAAGGAATTAATTTGAGGGTGAAATGTACTATAGATATCAAAGAGGTTAAAAACCATAAGCAATTTTTCAGATCAAATGTACTTTGTTGTTTGCCTGCCTCTGAATGTATTGACATCTCTCTGACTCTGAAACTCCAGACCCCTGTAAGTCTCCCAAAAATCATAACAAATATGGACTCTCAGCACAGTTCTACGTTTCTCAGAATTATTAACAATCCCACTCTTTAGAAAGAACCAGGCTTAGTTAAATGAGACCAAAACGCATTATGTCACAGCTACAGCTTTCTAGATTTGAGGTGGAATATTCCAAACATTTTTTTCTTTTCTAAAATCTAGTGTTTATCCTTCAAAAACTGAATTGTCTTTAATGAAACAGTCACAACAGCAGAGCTAACTTTTTTCTTTTGCTAAATCTGAACTCATCTTCAGATGTGTTGTTATTCTCAGCAGGCTTTGCTCTGGACTGCCAGCCATTTGTTACTTTGTTGAAAGGTACAGAGCTAGTTTTATCTTGAAAATTGAAATCTAACCTATATTTGTATTCAGCCTGAAAGACTGTAATTCAGCTTTGCTCTTATGCAGTGTTAATGCACTCTTCATCTGTTGACTTGGGGATTATTTTTCTTGCATGTTGTCAAAGGACTTTTCTGTTATTAAGCCAACATCTTATGGAGTAATTCAGTTTAGTTTATTTTTCTTGATTCATGTTTGGATTAAGTAAATCAAGACACTACCATCTTAATTTTAATTTAAGTAGTAATTTACATGCTTCTTTTCAACTGGTATTCTGCCATGATGTTGATAAAATACAAACCTGTGACCAGAGAAATACAATATTGTCATCTTTAGTTGAGATATACAGACAGGCCACAGACTCATACAGTGGACCCCAGGGCTATAAGCAACATGGTCAAAGAAATTCAGGATTGGAGCTGGATGAGACAGATTTCAGGGGTATCAAAGAAAGCAAAGAATGTACATAAAGCTTAAGATATACAGTATATTCTATATATTGTAAATACAGTAGATGTAAAGGTAATATAGTAAAAGATATATAGTAAAATATATTATATATATATATAAGGTATACAGTAAAAGATATGTAGTTAAAAAAAAAAAAAGTGACAAGGAATTGCAGACCAATGAAGAAAGAATAAAAGTGTGAATGCATGTTAGCACAACCAAAAATGACACCAAGCAGACCCTTCAGTAATTGAGAAGAGTCATCAATATTGTACTCCTTCCAGCAAAGGACTTAGGCTGCTGCTGAGTTGCCATTCTTCCTGCCCTATCCCCTGAGCACACCCTTCTCATGCCCAGACTGAAGCTGCGTTCTCAGCCCCATTCTGACTAGTGCCATTGAACATGGCCTGCCTTGCTTCAGGATTTCAGTTAAACCTTTCAAGCATGAGAAACACAAACAATTTTCTTTGACTTTTCTTTTGTTTCCTGAATAACTTGCAATATTCTTTTTGGGTTGGAATATCTTTCTTCCTTCTCCCCCATTGTTTCACTAGCAAGGAAGATATTTAAAGCCCAACAGACAGTTTGGGTTTCATCAGGGTCGATTTCCACCTGAGATGCAGACCTGAAGTCTTGAATCAAAGCTGTGATTGTTGCTGTACTGATAGTCAAACTGCTCTGAGTGTACACATGTAGATTCCTCTTTCCCAGAATAAAAAAATAAAATAAAAAATAAAAAATAAAAAATAAAAAATAAAAAATAAAAAATAAAAAAGAAGGAAAAAAACTTGATTTGTTGAACATAATTGTATGGATAATCTCAATCCATTACTTTGTGGCACAGATCAGTGTTCCATTCACACATCCATCTTCTCTGAAATATGAGACTATTCTTACATTTTATTCACATAACGGTTTTGATAGAAAATCTGTTTTGCTGCAGATGAGGGCCCTGGAGGTTTTTGGTCTATTGTAATACATAAGAGCTGCCTGACATTACAGCATTCATTCTCTAGTTCTATTGCCTAGCTGGGCTAAAAGCACTGATGTCTTTTACAGTTCTGCTATTGCTATTATCCATTTCAATGGGGTTTAAATGTAAAGAGAAATTGATAGTGTTAAAGCATGAATTTCAATCATGCTAAGAAAGAAGATATTGATGGGAGCTAGCAAGGGATTTCTAGACAAAAATAATTCAAGGGAGAAGCTGAGAGTCTGGCTTCTATAAGTCCAGTGGCTCTGTGTTATCAGGTTATGGAACTACCACACTTAAAAAGATGTCAGTACATGTTGCACAATTCAACACTACCTGAGTTTGTTCTTGTTAGTACTGTGGTAACCATTTCCTTCCTCCTCCCTGAGGTGGGTCTTCATAGGAAAAATCTTCAAGTCTGGAACAGGCACCCCAGGGAAAGAGTCATAGCACCAAGTCTGCTGGAGTTCAAGAAGCATTTAGGCAACATTCTTAGGCATATGGTTTGATTTTTAGGTAGTCCTTTGTGAAGCCAGGAGTTGAACAGGTTGATCCTTGTGAGTCCCTTCCAACTCAGGATATTCTACGATTCTATGATATGAGATTTAAGGTGACCCTTCACATTAATATTTTTAGTCTGGGAAAAACATGATAAGAAACGCAGCCCTGCTTTGGGAATCTTAAATTTGTCTTGGGTTGTAAACAATTGAAAAGGCTTGTCTGGTATCTTGGTTTTATTTGGATTTGTGCTTCCATGACAGCAGCATGTCTTGTACCTGTTTAATTGGCTTAAGTCAAATTTAAACACTAAGCAGGCTTACAGTGAAGACAGATGTAGTACAACAGAGGCGTGGTCTTGATTACAGAATTCTAAGTGAGCTTATAAAGAAGAAAAATAAAATTATTCAGTTGTATTTCTGACCATTCTGTACAATAAAAGTGTTCCTTAAGTAACTGGAGGAAGAAAGGGGAAATGAAGGGATGGTGTAACTCTAAGCACCTCTTTCTTCTCACCTTCACATTTGAAGCCCTTTTTTCTTCCCTATCTTAATGTTTCCAAGCATACTTCATCCCTGAATAATAAATACTAACTCTCCTAGGTTGAGTGACTTTCTTGTAAATCAGAGCATTTCCTGCAAGACTTCCTCAATCACAATGTGTAAACATACCGTTTTGTAAGGTCCAGATGCTGTGCAATATTTATGATATAATAATAATTATTAACAGGGTGGATTACAAATTTAGGTTTTAGTGTTCTTTCTAAATAAACTACCTTTCCCACCTCCTAATACTTTGGTATCCCTGCTGCCATAATGTCCACCCTGCAGTTTAAGTCCTAATTCCAGTTTCTTCCATCTACTGGTTTCTCAGCCTAAATCAGTAGAAAAATGTCTGTAGGATCAGTATATTCAAGCCTTTTGAGGAAAGGAGGGGGACAATGTGCCAAAGAAATTTTGAGGCAATGGTGACTTACAAAGGTTCCTAGCAAGCAACAACAATAATGTGTGTCAAGTGGATTTTTATTCAAGATTTCCTCAGGCAGCCCCTTTCTTATCAAGAGATATTATTTTGTGATAAAGATCATTATGTATTTTTAGCAAGACATTCCATTGTACACTTAATAAAATATCTTTTTTCCCCTGAAAGTGCTTTGAGATGAATGTATACCAATGTATAAAAACGATTTTATCTTTATAGAAATTTGTTGTGAATAGACTTTGAAAATGTCTCTCTCAAGCTGCAGGTTTTCCTGTTCAGTCTGAACAGTTTGTATTTATGCTCTCACCACTAGCATTCCCAGCTAAGGCTTTCTGCAGAGTCGAATCACAGCATTTCAAATGAAATGTAAAATACTTAGTGATAGACCTCCTCAGTAGACTAGATACAGCACTAAATAAAAATTGGTGGGTTTTGTTTCAACAAAACAGAGACATACATTTTAGTATGAATCCATCAACATGTCTGGTTCTGTGTTGTAATTGGTGATGGTAGTCCTTCTTGTAGATGCACTGCAGTGATGTTTTGAAGTCTTCGCCATGTGGCTAGAACTTCTTAGATAAATTCACAACTCACATCAGCCTTGAAGACCTTGCAGTCTAAATTTTACTTTAAAAACAATGAAAGTGAAATCTTCTCCTCTAATTATACAAAGAGGAATGGCCAGATACAACTGAAGATTAACTTCATGTAATGGCAAACCTGCACTTTGGTTATGAGCCCTCTTGGTTACGGAGTTAACCCAGAGCGTCTCAGCACTGCAGGTTGAATCTGTGTTAAAGTACATGTAATACTTTGACTGTTGGAAGTTAATTAAAAATATATAAATAAAATATTACAAAATAAATTGTTGTTTCATATAGCAGTTCCTGCTCTTATTTATTTAATTGCAATATTCACGATAATATTATATTGTATCATAGTGGAGGCTACAGCTAAGGGAGCAGGGTCCAATTCTGAGTGGACTTGACACAATAAAACAAAAATATGATCCCTTCAACAAAGCCATTGTCAATTCATTAGTGGAAATGATTAGTTAAGACAGGTTTCCAACCTGTAGCTCTTGAGCTGTGTCAGACTCACAGAAGATGTAAGCATAGTACAAACAATGGATTTACATACAGTGGCTGATGGCAGGATGACGCTGGCAAGAAAGCTGGTCTATTAGCAGCATCCTGGACTAGAGAAGGAACCCTGACAGTAGACTCCATTGCAGCTGTGCTGCTTGGCTGCATGATGATGCAGCTGCATATTCACCTCAGCCTCAGTTTGGGATAGTGAGATGACTGGGGAGCCTATCCCTCTGAACAGGTATTTGTCTCTATTAGTATTTGTATATTTTTGGTAGAATCCTTGCAGCTCTCGCAAGTCTTTTGTTTGTCATATGTTCTATGTGTTTTAGGTTTATAACTTAGTCAACATTCAGAGTACGTAAAGCTAGAAATCTAAAATACTTATTTGATTTATGAAAACTTGAAAGCATTTCTACAAGGTTATACAGGGCAGCTAAATTATCTCCTTAACAAGGATTGCATATATTCCTGACTTTTAAGTCCTGTTTACATCATGTGAGTTTATTCAGAGAGTGGAATAAAACCTATCCAAAAAGTCTGCCAGCATCTGACATATCTTGATCTCCCATGAGAAAGAAATGTAGATGTCCAGGTACATCTGCAAGTTGGAAAGCATATATGGTGTTCCATCTGTATCCTGTACTAAGAACGAGATAATTGCCAAAGCACTCCTTCAACTATACCCTCAGCAACTCTAATATTGAGGAAGTACACTGAAAGGTAAGAGATTGGAAGAGGCTTGGGACCATGAATGAAAATTAAATTCTAGACATTTTTATGTGTTGCTTTATCACTACATATGTTTTCACAAAAAGACTTTGCATTTAATTAGCAGACTTTTCTTGCCCAAGCCTGTTTATGATATAAATATTGTTGATATTTCTATAGAAATCATTAATAATATTTAATCTGGAACTTGCCAGTTTGTATAAACATGGTAAGTAGTAACAGACAAGAAATGTTATTTTTGGCGAAAAACAGGTAATGTTAAAAGTGAACTGGTTAATTCACAAAATATATATACATATGTGTTATGAATGTACATTTACACTGTACCAAAACCATGTGGTCCCCTTTTCACTGCTCACATAAAAAATCTCATATGCAACTTTCTTCCTGGGATTGATTAAAGTAGAATAGAAAGCTGCTTCTTTTTTCAAAGCCACTCATTCTGCATTCTTGAGAGAGGTAGAATTTAGAATTAAATGGAGGAGATGGGATAGAAATATGAAAAAGAAGAGTATGCATAGAATGCTTAAACAGTCTTCTTCTGTTAATTCAAATGTTCAATTTAAATTTGAATAGAGATTAATAAATTACACAAATTATAACACTTCTGACTTGGGTCTGTGCTGGTGGTATTACAAAACCAGTGTTAAGCTTCTGGGGCTTCAGCATGCTCATTTTCACATGCATCCAGTGCTAACCAGAAAAATAATAGTGTTATCACATAGTTCTGTAATCAAATGATGGAGAACCAATCTCTGGGAGCTATGGCTGGAATAGAAAGTGGTTTCTTACTGTGTTTATTAGCCAGAATACTAAGCATTGGGCTGGGCTGAGTTAATGATTGATATCTTAATAATTTCTGAATCTGGACACATATGCATCCTGGTGAAGTAACAAGTCTCTCACTGTGTCTTATGAAATTTTTTTCTGTTTCAGTCTCTCACTGTATCTTATGAAATTTTTTGTCTTTGAAACATAATGCTACCTTGCATGGAATGTTGACTGCGTTGCTAGCTAAGTACTGTTGTAGTTCTTGAATATTGTTAATGATGATGTTTCTCCATGAAAAATGTGTTAGGGAATGGATACAGGCATATGTTAATTATGTCTGTATTGCTTAGCTTCATTTATTGGATTCTTCCTGTGATATGTATTAACAGACTTTCATTAGACCTGGCTACGTTTTCAGAAGAAATGGGCATCATTGTGTAGAGTAAATTTGAAGGCAGGTATGTTACACATGAGACAACATATAAATGCAAAACATGCACCTGAGGTACAACTATATGTTAAGTGTAGTAACTGTACTGTACTGAAGACTTATCTCAGCAATACATTTGTATGACTATCATAAATTGGGAAATTTTTATATAAATATTAAAAAAAAAATATTTAAGTGTAAATAGTGTGTTCCACTTTCCAGAAAAAAAAAAAAAAAAAAAAAAGACATTCGACATTCAATTTATCCAAAAAAGCAAAGAGGAGATAGTAGAAGCAAGGTGGTTGGTTTTTTGTTTGGTTGGTTGGTTGGTTTTTTTTCAATGTAAACAACATTGTAGCATATATTAACATTAAAAGCTTCAAATTTTCATACTGCTTCCAGGGAGCACTCAAATGTGTGTATTTCCTGTCTATTCCATCCCTGCAGGAAATTACTGGAATGCAGCTTCTTTCATCACATCATCATCCTATCTTCACTTCTCTACCTTCCAAGGGGAAACAAGTGCAGATATCTCTTTTTATTTCAAAACATCGGCCTCAGATGGGGTGTTTCTTGAGAATCTGGGGAACACTGACTTCATCAAACTGGAGCTGAAATGTAAGTATGTGCTTTCCCCTACTCTTTTTGGAACCTGACACAGGTTCATGTCAGGTAACAGGTTTCAAGAAACATGTATTATTCAGTAAAATGTGTAACCTTGGTTAAGTCAGGAAAAAAAAAAAATCACACTACTTGACTTCTTCTCAGATTCTCTTACATAGGAAGAACTATTGAAGTCTCTTTGGTTTGTTTATCAAAGGGAGAAATAGAAAGAAGTATAGAACTGGTACCACCAGTTAAAAAAAAATGGCACAGGCCTTAAAAGATTTTTCAAAATTGCATGCCAAGGTTTATTTCTTTAAAATGTATGTCTGCAGCTGTGTAGGAGCACTGTAAGGAGCCTGAGCTGATAACTTACCTACAATATCTAAAATATCTTTAAAAATCATGTAGAAATAATTCTTTATTGGCATTATCTGCTAGTGAAATTGCTGATCAAAAGTTAATTTTATTATTAAACCACTTTAAATGGCACAAGAGCAAACTTCCAAGCAAGGTGCTGAAATCCTCAGCTGTACATGAATTCTGCTTAGTGAAATTGAAGCAGTTGAACTAGAGGGAAACAATGTTTTACGTCTCCTGTGTTCTCCCTCGACCCAGTTTACCCTGCCATAAACAGGAGTGGTGACAGACCTGCTGGGCTATGTGTGATGGCTATTACAGACTCTAGTGGCACATTACAGCAGCATAGTTACATGAGTGCAGCAAACTCCCTGTCTGCACTCCAGTACCGAGAAAAGCATTTTTTCTTCCGTTTGCTGCAGAAGCTACTCACAGAGGTCAAGAACCTGGTTCTAAATATATATTTACAAAAGTCAGTGGCAAAACTCACTAATGCTGAAAGAGATTAATTTATATATCCCAAATAATCTATTTTTTATGCAGGTTCAATGAGATTTACATGCACGCATCTAATTTATAGAATCACAGAATATCCCAAGTTGGAAGGGACCCATAAGGATCATCAAGTCCAACTCCTGGCACCGCACAGGTCTGCTCAAAAGTTTAGACCATGTGACTAAGTGCACAGTCCAATCTCTTCTTAAATTCAGACAGGCTTGGTGCAGCGACTACTTCACTGGGGAGCCTGTTCCAGTGTGCGACCACCCTCTCGGTGAAGAACCTCTTCCTGATGTCCAGCCCAAACTTCCCCTGCCTCAGCTTAACACCGTTCCCGCGGGTTCTGTCACTGGTGATAATGGAGAATAGGTCACCTGCCTCTCCACTCCCCCTTGCGAGGAAGTTGCAGACTGCCGTGAGGTCCCCCCTCAGCCTCCTCTTCTCCAGGCTGAACAGGCCAAGTGACCTCAGCCACTCCTCATATGTCTTCCCCTCTAGGCCCTTCACCATCTTCGTCACCCTCCTCTAGATACGCTTCAACAGTTTAATGTCCTTTTTGTACTGTGGTGCCCAGAACTGCACACAGTACTCAAGGTGAGGCCGCACCAGCGCAGAGTAGAGCAGGACAATCATTCCCTCGACCGACTAGCAATGCCGTGCTTGATGCATCCCAGGATACAGGAATTACATCCCAGGAATTTAAAAATATAAAGCCCTTTTTGACAATTCCTGAAGTCTAAACACACAAACAAGAGTGTGGAAATTTAGAAATGACAAGGGAGGTCTTTAAAAAGTAATTAAATTTCCCCTCCAGATAGGAATAAAGTGCCAAGTTCCAAGCAGGTGACAGATTTTTTTCACTCTTTCTACAAGGAATTTAGTTGACGTTCCTTAATCCCAATTTTCTGTATGGTGAGAAACAAAATAGTTGCTATTGAATCAGATGAAATATATTCATTTGTATTAACAATGGGCATGGCACTTTTGTAATAAAGTGTCAGATACTTCTAATTTCTATTTGAATTTAAGTAGTACTTACTGTCATTTGAGGAGGGTATTTCCAGAGCTTCTTGCTCTTCTAACACAAGAAACATGATAGTGTTTCATCCTTAGCCATTATCAGACTAACCTTGCTGTTCACTTAGCTTAAAAGTGACAATAGCAATGAATAAAGGTGACCTGACAGTGACTACAATTATTGTGAACTCAACACAGTTTAAATACTAATGACATTGAAGTGGCTCACTGAACAGATGCACCAGTTAAATAAAGCATGTGGCAGTGTAGCCAGAATGCAGTTAAACAGGAGTTTTACTTGAGGCCCTACACTTGAGGCCCACTAACTGCTGTGGATTGGCATATGCCTGAATTCAACCACTGCCTCCTGTCCCTGAATCTAAGACTTGTATAACAAATTCTTGATGGCAGAAGTTGAAATATCACCTGTAGAAACAGCTTGTAAGGTCAAATGTAGTATTGCAGTTTAAGGTAGTAAAAAAAACCCTTGATTAAACCTATCCTGACTGTATTTGCTAAATGGTACAGAGAACTGTTCATTTGAACATAATTGCATTCAGTCTACCCTTTCTTTCCTAGAAACTAGTCTTGAAATTTTCAAATCCCAGAAAATATTTCTTTCTGTGACTTCAAAGTTATACTAGTCACAGTTCAAAATGAGTTAAATGCTGTGGGTTTAATAACAAAAAGAAATTCATCCTCTTTTCTGAGTTGCACCTTTATTGCATGGACATTTTTTTATCCAGTTTTCAGTAGTTTGTTTCATTCTAGTCTGCATTTACATTTCATTGGAATTCAATCAATTTAAAAACAAAGTTTCAGAATTTCAGAAGTTTCTTGCATGGCTTACAATAGATTCTTCTGCTTCTTAAAAGAGTTTGCTTCCCCTTTACAGAAGTCCAATAAAATTGAGACACGAATTTGTTTCTTAATGGAAACATAAAATTAAGTCAGTAAGACAATTACAGTATTATCTTTAAACCCTGAAGTTTTCCTTTAGCAAACTTTTTTCTAGCTAACACATCAAATTCTCTTACAGAACTGTTATTTTGTATTAAAGGTTTTTGTGTAACGTCAGTTGTGACATATTTGTTGCAAGCTGCTGCACTTCAAATAACGGCTACATTGTCTTTTCATTGCTTTCTTGTACAGGTGCAAATTTCATTGAAGAGCAATCACTTCCTAAAGGAAAAAAAAAAATAAAAATAAAAAAGCCTTCTGTCGATTTCTTTATTTCCTGCAATTCCAAAAGGAAAATATTGAAATCAGTGTCCTCTGCCAACAGACAGTACATGTTCATTCTTCTTCTTCCCTTATATTTGAAACAGCTGTATATATCTGTAATATACAGTTAGCATAAGCTTTGTTCTACAGACCAGAAAATCAGTGAATGAGAGGTTCTAAAACATCCAGTATTTCAATCAGCTTAATGAACTTGCTAAATATATTAGGAAAACAAATCATTTGGTCTGTAAAGATTCTTAGATTCAAGTCTTTGGAAAGAAGTTTGCTATTGCATTTTTTATTCTGAGCACAATAGATATCACTACGAATTCTCATTAAATTATTTTATTGGTGTGCTGTCTTAAGGTCTAATAACTGCACAGCTTATTTTCCTACTCTCTAGAATTATAAGAAAAAGAGGTGCAATCTTGTAGTATATAATTTCATGTGTCTTCAGCTCCATATTAACATCTCTGAGGAGAGGGATGAAGGAAGGGAAGAATGTGTTTCTCTGATTTAAGAAACAGCTTTTCCAAACAGGCAAGGAAGACTGTCATGAAAAAAAAAAAAAAAAAAGGCGATAAAATGTTACTGTGACTGTGGTGGAAATCTTTGGGTACTCCATTTATCAAGCAGATCCCCTGGCAGGCTCTTACTTACCATCATTCAAGGAACAGTAGGCCGAGAGAGATGTAGAATTATCTTAAAACTCAGTTTTTACATACATCAGTAAATCTACATATTATTTTTACAGGTGACTGGTCAGCTGACAATGACTGGCTTAGATAGGAGGTAGTTTGATAGGGTGTAAATTTTTCTGTAAATCAGTGCTTCAGGAAACCACACATCTTTGGTCAAATTTTCTAGATGTGTTTTTAAACTAAAAATATTTTTAGGAAAAGAAAAACGATGTTTTCTTCTTTAGAGATTTCCTATACAGTTTTGGGCAGGTTTAATGCTGAATCCAGTCCTCATATGAAGACACCACTAAGAACACCACTTATTCATTTATTCTAAGTCCCTCTGCCATGGTCATTTTCTTCCTTTAGCCTTGACCTACCTTTTAGGACCCAGAGGAATGTAACCTGACCTCTTCCTTGTCCATGCTTTTCATAAATGCAATCCACAAAATAGTTTGAAAAAGTTAGAGGAACAGTTTGGCAACACAAAAATATCTTTCTCGTAGCCCCTGATTCTTTCCCCCAGTGTGTACCTAACATCATAATTAAAAATTAGTATACACTTTCTATATATTTATTGTGTGTACATGCAACACAGCCGGCACTTGTTCTGCAACATGACAGGGAGTTGCTTACAGTATGCAGTACTTCTGCAAACTGAAATAAACTGACTGGCCCATCAGCTACACAGATCTACCATAAGAGACGTACTACTACACCGAACCAGTTCAGCTGGCCATTGCCCTGATTAATCCTCTGCCTTTACCTCCACTTCCCTTGGTGCTGAGTTTGGAAGCAGACCTAGCTTGATCAAACAGACTAAACAGCAGTCTGTATATCAGACAACAGTGATAGGGATCCTTGAGCTCTTCACAAGATATCTTAATGCTCTTATTTTTTGTAAGCACTCTACTGTCAAATGTTGCCATACAAAACATGCCAAGAATTTCACTTTGAATTCTTGAAGACTTTCAGTTCGCCTCCCTGCTCAATTCTTCTTTGTAGCCACTCCTTCCTGGAAATGGTAGCTTTGTGCAACTGAGCCTGGCTAGAGCTTCTTGAAAGGACAGCCATCAGGGTAGAGGGAAATAGGTCTCCAGGATCCTTATTCAAAACTTTGCAGCAAGCAGGAGACTACCTAAAATCTGGTTGAATGTCAACAAATCTGACTAGGATAAAATGAGGAAAAGTATGGTTTTGTACATTTAGGAGGTGTTTGTTGAAGACTGCAGAGAGTTATGAATATGAAAATCTAGCTACTGTATACCTGTGAGGTGTTTGTCAAATAAACTGAACAAGAGAAATCCCATGTTTTGGAGAGATGTATCCCTGAAAGCAAGTTTTGAAAGGGACCTATTCTTGATAATCTGGGAGGAAGCATCTACCAACGCTGTTTTGTATTAGATTCCCAGGATCATTGCTCTAAAAAGCCAGTAGTGAGTTAAATTGTTTTCAGAAAACTCTCTTAATGCCACTGTCATAATATTGTAATGAAAAAGATATTCTGTGCATTTCTGTAGTTCCTCTCATCGCAGCACCTCCAAGCAATTTACAGACACTAATGAATTGTATCCCACTGTTATTATTCTGAAATAAGCAAAGACTAAGACAGTTTTACAGCGGGGGAAAAAAAGAAAAGATGAGGCTTAGAAAAAGAAAGGTCAACTTGTGTTTGATCCTGTCATGAACTTGTAAGAGAGGGAGTTTTCTTATTAATTTATTGTAGACAGCTAGAAATATTTACAGCCCCTACATTCAGAGATGTCACTTGGCTGCAATGCTAGCCACCCTAAAAGTCTCCCCAAGGAGTGATCAGTGAACTTAGCTGCTGTGAAAAGGATTGCATGGGGTAGCTTGCTAATGAGAGCAGCAGGATGTCTCCAGGATGAGTCTGCTTGCTCTGTGGGCGAGGGATACAAACAGCACTTTGATATCTAACATTTGCACTTGAAGAGAAAAGTGCCATATTGCTCTTGTGCTAGGCTGTTTCTAGGCTACTTAGCTGAGATGTAAGTAAGTGCTAGGCTGTTTCTAGGCTACTTAGCTGAGATGTAAGTAACTTTTCCAAAATCAGACAAAGCAGTGATAGGCCAGGGAACATGATTTGCATTGCTGTTTGATTCTTCCTAGACAGCATTAATTTCTCCAGACTTAATATTCTCAAACATGACTGATTAATCTATATGTTTCACAGATTTTAATAACTTCATCACTTCTTTCTCCAAAGGCATCCTAAAATGGAATCCTACCATATCAATGAATTTTCTACATCATACTCTTTAAATTCCCTTATGTTAATGTAAATACTTTATCTTTGTAGCTTTATCTTTGTAGCTGAGTAGGCAAACTGGTGTGACCTTCATTGTTGTGGTTTATTTGTGTTTTTTTTTGTTTTGTTTTGTTTTTTTCTTTCCTAGCAGCAGGTCATTTTTTTGAAAAACAGCCCCATAGGAGAGCATGTTGCATAGCCACACATCAAAGAATGCATAGCACACTTAGGAATCCCTTCATCCCAGGGGCCAGTAGGAAGCTATCAAATTAAATGGAAAAAAAAAAAAACATTAAATTTCTTCAGGGAAATTTTTGATCCAAATGTTTTTACAACATTTGCAAACTCTCATCCTAAGACTGAAAAAACTGCAAGCATCATTCTTTTCAAGGTAAGATTTCTTTTCAGCTGAGGCAAGTGGTGCAGAAAAGCTTGATATTTAAAAAGGGCAGTTTATGACCCTTCTGAAAACACCAGTTCCACCTTTATCTTTATATCTAATTTGCAGATGGGGATAGGCGCTCTGGTGTTTGGGAGCAAGCCAAAGGTAGCAAATAAACAACTTGGATGAAGAATGGCTAAAAGTGACTGGAACTGGAAATGACTTTCTCCAAAGTCTGCCCTTCTGAAATCAGGGGTTGTGATCTCCCTTTTCACCTTCCTCTCTGCTTTCAGGATACTGAAATCCACCATTTCGTGGTCATTGCAGGCAAAGTTGTCTTTAACCTTAACACTTCTAACAGGCCCCTCCTTGTTTGTGAATATGAGGTCCAGCAGAGCATCTCTCTTTGTTGGCATCTGTATGATCTAGGTCAGGAAGTAGTCATCAACACTTTACAGGAACCTCATTGATTGCTTATGCCCTGCCGTGTTGTCCTTCCAATAGATGTTGGTGTGACCCAAGTATCCCATGAGGATCAAGGCCTGTGAACATGAGGCTGCTTCTAGCTGTCTGTACAATGCCTCATGCATGTGTTCTAGTCAGGTGGCCTATAGCAGACACTCACTGGAATGTCATCCATAGCGGTTTGCTCTTTAATACTTACCTTTATTACTAATCCTCAGTATAATCCCATACTTTGAAACACTGTAAGTGACAAAATCTGAAATGGTCCAACCAAACTGCATTGCTTCCTATAACCTGAATCCAGTTGGACATCTGGTCCTAATTCATTTAGATGCTTTTGGGAATCTTTCTCCTCAGTGTTTAAATAGGGTTTTGGTACCTTGCAATCTACCTTTTTTTCTTTTTTTTTTTTTCTTTCAGTTGGCCTTTAAACATAAAGTGTTGGAAATTGCTTAGTTAGTCTATTAAAAGTCTAAATATTTTTTATTCCTTTCACCAAAGGAATACAGTTTTAAAGTAGAAAAATATTTAACGTGATAAGATACAATGAAAGAGGAGGTATTTTTACTAATGATACAATTGTATCCATGATACTTCAAATTTTATGCACACGATTAATTCAAACTGTCGATAAATTGATTCAAGTGAATATAATCATTTTTGGATTAAGTGTTTGCAAGAACATCATAAAGTGGTAAATTTTAAATTATCATCTAAAGTTTTGGCCACAGATTTTCCCAACAATTTTATTAAAAATCTAATAAAAGAATGAATTTATTTTTTTAAGAAAATCACAAAAGCAGTTACTATCACAAGACTGCTATTACGTAATTTTATGTGATTTAGGTATTTTATATCCTCTTGATCTAAACATCTTGACTTTGTTTATAAAATAGAGTCTGGATCACAGTAGAGCATTTTGTGTCTACTCAAGTACTATAGACAGCTCTCTATCAATATGATTTAGAAATGGCAAATGTTTTTTACAGATATAAATCCTTTCACTCACCCTTTTATGTTTTTACTACTACAGTAGGAAACAGGAATGGGTGTCCTGTTGGCATTACATTTCATGAGACTCATGCATACAGTGAAGCAAGGTAGTTAGGGAAAGGTGTCTGAAACAGGCAGGTCCCTCACTCAAATAGCATTCAAAAATGAGTACATACACCATGACTGTGGCCTTTATCCTCCACCAGTGTGTTACAGGATTTTTCTACCTCTAATTACCATGAAGTCAGGGCACATACTTTTACCTCCAACATGTCAGTTCAGTCTCTATGCCTCCACACCAGTCCATGATAGTCCTTATTTTCATATTTTTAGATATATTTTCCTCATGCAAAAAAATAATAATAATAATAATAAACAATACCAAAGACATCATCTCCATTTTGGGGGGGTCCACCCTGAACACTGTCAACAGTAAATAATTATAACCATAATTTTCAGAGAAAACCTTTGTTTAAATTAAAAAAAAAAAAAAGATATAAAAAATAAAAAATAAAAAATAAAAATAAATAAAAAGAAGCCACAGTCACCAGGGTCCATCTACCCTGCCCCTACCCTCCTCATATACAGAGTGACTACGGTAAAAGTAAGCTTATGTCATAGTTTTTGGATGGACTTTACTATTTTGTTAGTACAGCGCAACAGGGTCCTTACCCTGATGGTGACCCCTGCACAGGCACAGAGAAATAAATAACAGCAGTGAAAATTTGCTTATAAACCAGCCACTACAAATGACAAAAAGCTACATGTCCAGGCAGAAAAATCAATCAACTCATATCACCTTGAGCACCTGGCCAGATTTTAAAAGTTTTCTGGCAGCTACAACCCAGGCATCTGAATACCTTTACAAGTCTTAACCACAATCTCCAGCAGAACTTACACCCATTCCACAAACTATGGAATAAGAAAAACACCACAAAAGAGGAAGAAAAGCACATAGGCAATGTGTTTTTTCTCAAAATCACACCATAAAAAAATGACAGTCCTGATGTCTACTTTTCAGGCTTGCACAAGGCTATTACAACTTTTAGTATGATGCATGGTTTACAAATGTGGCTGATTTTTGTGAGATTCAAATGCAACATATTTGAGGAGGAGGAGTTGATAAGCACCCAGTCCCATTGCTCAGCAATTTTAGAACCATGCAAACTTCCTAGCAATTTTTCTTATGGAAAGGAGATTCCTTCTCCTCTCCTCTTAAAAATCTCTGATATTTTACCATGCTCCTACTGTAATCGGATTTCACGAATTTTAGCACATACTTTTGGACACTTCAAGTGTCCAAAGGAGGGCTATGAAGGTGGTGAAGGGTCTAGAAGGGAAGAGGTATGAGGAGCAGCTGAGGTCCCTTGGTTTGTTCAGCCCAGAGCAGAGCAGGCTGAGGGGAGGCCTCATGGCGGCCTGCAGCTCCCTCACGAGGGGAGTGGAGGGGCAGATGCTGAGCTCTGCTCTCTGGGGACAGCAACAGGATCCGAGGGAACATCATGGAGCTGGGACAGGGGAGGGTTGGGCTGGGTGTTAGGAAAAGGTTCTGCACCCAGACGGTGGTCGGGCACTGGGTCAGGATCCCCAGGGCAGTGGTCACAGCACTGAGCCTGTCAGAGCTCAAGAAGCATTTGGACAATGCTCCTAGACACATGGTCGGATTTTTGGGTGGTCGTTTTTGAACCCAGGAGTTGAACTTGAAGATCCTTGTGGGTCCCTTCCAACTCAGGATATTGTGTGATTTTATGACTTTTATTTTGCCTTTTATCCAACAAAAAATAACTAACTGTTACACAAAACCCCTAGAATGCTACATGAGAGAGCTCTGTTTTGATGTCTGTGCATTTCCCTTGTTGTGGTGTCATCTGTTGCATGGAACCAGTGCAATTCTATGGTAAAGCATTGCAGCTTAAAAAGTTTAATGAAGTATATTAGTACCCACTACAGATAGGAAAGCATACTCCTCCTCTCCTTTTATATTCAGCGTACTGACTGCAGTTCCCTTTTTGTGAATCATCTCTCACAAACAAGACCAGAAGACATCGCTGCTATATTTTTTTTTAAGCTTTAGTACGTTTCATGAGATCAACAAGACCTTCAACTGAGTCACCTTTCCTTTGTTTCTTCCAAGCTGCTAAGTAGTTATTGGAAGAGGGATGTATGGATAGGAGGTAACATCATCTATCTGAAACTGTATTGCCTTAGAAGTAAAGCAAGTAGGTATCTTTTCATGCCTTGTTCTGGTCATCTGTTTTTTGACCTTAAACAAGTTCTTTCACATATCTTTGATTTGGTTCCCTGTTTATGCAGGACTGGTAATGTCATTTTTCATTCTTGATATCTACAGCTGAAAATTGCTATACAAACTAAAATATAACCATAAAAAATATAAGAGTTTTTTCCAAGTGCTTATCTACAAGACAGCTGGAGTGCAGTTAGCATAACTGAAGTAATTAATAAATAATTCCAAGGGCATGTTTGGCCTTTGCATGATAATTCATGAGAAAATTTGGTACTTTCATTTTAATGTAATATTTTTGTCCCCCAAAGCAATTTAATCTATTATGTAGGAAGGCTGATATTTTTGTTTGATTGGTTGTTTGATAGCTGTGTTTATTCTAAAATTAAATAAAAATATCTGATTCTTAGTCATTACCAAAATCAAATCCCTCCTTATAATGGTCCTCTCATAGATACTTACTCATGAGGAAGGCACACTATCCATTTCTGTTTTCCCTTCATATTGAGCTCCAGTAGACTTACTACTTTCCAAAATATTGCTAATTGCATGTGTAAGTGGTTGTCTGCCGGTAGCAAGTCATAGAATTAGTGTCCCTCCACAAGGTCAGAGAAGCCAGGAACATTCTTTTTTACTACCTTGCACCTGGAGAGCATTTAGCCAGTTTCAGGTAGCCTGTGTATTTTGGAAAACGTAAAGACACATTTCCAGCAGTTAAAAAATCCCCCTCAGCTGCAACTGGACAGCAGGTTAGGCCACCCTATGGAAAATTCAGGGAAGGACTGTAAGTCTGCACTGTTCTGTACTCCAGCTTCTGCTCCAAAGGAGTAATCTAGTCTTGCATATGCATAGAAACACATCTCACTGACATAATGGCTTTTGACCAGAAACAAGCTGTAACTGAGAAGTGCTGCATCTAACAGATGTTCTCTTTATATATCCAACTTCTCAACCTTTTGAGGGCAGTCTACAATACTGAATAGCCCACTTTTAATAGCAGTATTGAAACATTGCAATTATAATTGTGCACTTGAGGAGATGACTCTACAAAGCATTGTAGTCTGTTATTCCCTTCAATACTGAAAGACAATGAGGGGAAAAAAGTGTTACTAGCTGAACTCCATGTAAAATAGCAATAAAGAAGCACTGAAATATGTCTGCAAATCTTTTGGGTTATATACACAAGCATGCATATTTGTGCAAGTGGCATGTGTACAACAGAACTAAGCTTGATGCTGCAGACTAACCAACAGACTAGCAGAATAATGACCTGCATTTATTTATGTGTTTGTTAATTTAGTTATGTCTGTAATTTCTTTGACTTTGCTAGTGAGACCCAAGAGGACTAAACATTCAATAGAGAAAAATGGAAAACGTAGAACTTTGTGATTTGTTTTTTTTGGAACTGAAGCATACATGACACAGAAATAGCTTGCACTTTTAACCATCACAAAAGGCAGGTCCCAACAGCAAAATCTGTATTTGGTAGACACAAAATCATCTATCCATCTGAAGACAGAAAACCATCCTCTTGCCATGCTCCAGAAATACGCTTTTACTGCAAGTGATATACTGATATTTGCTATGCTTTTTAGCTTCTTCCTTCCACCTTCTAGGATCACTGTATCCTTATCTAGCATGAGCTTCAGTAAACAAGTTCACAGTTATGTTCTAATTCCATCCAGAGAAGCAAGCATTCATCATTAAAATGTTAATCAAGAGAAACAGAAAAAAAACAAACTGATATCACAGGCAAAATACTAGTGCTACAGTGCATCAGCCTTCTTTTCCACTTAAGCTGGTGAAACAATGACAGTGGACTTCAACTAAATCCCAATAGAGAGCTCAGCCATTCTCAGAGTAAAGACATTTCCAGATGTTCAGACAGAGCCTCCTGTGCTTCAGTTTGTACCTATTGCCACTGCTCTTGCCACTGGGCAACACTGAAAAGTAGCTTCATCTTCTTTGCAGCCTCCCTTCAGGTATTTCTATACATTGATAGGGTCCCCCCTTGATCCTTCTCTTCTCCAGGCAGAACAGCCCCAAGTTCTCTCAGCGTTTTCTCAGAGGAAAGATTCTCCATCCCTTAATCATCCTTATGGCCCTCTGTCGAACTCTCTCCGGGACATCCACGTCTCTCCTGTACTGAGGTGTCCAGAACTGGGCACACCTCTTCAGATGTGGCCTCTCCAAGGCTGAGTAGAGGGGAAGGATCACCTCCCTCAAGCTGCTGGTAATGGTTTGCCTAATGCAGCCCAGGAGACCATTTCACCTTCTTTGCCACAAGGACACATTTCTGGCTCACATTCAACTTGGTGTCCACCAGGGCCTCCAGAGACTTTTCTGCAAAGCTGCTTTCCAGCACATCCTGGTGCCTGGGGTTGTTCCTCCACAGGTGCAGGACTTTATACTTTTCCCTGTTGAATTGTATGAGCTTCCTGTCAGCTTGTTTCTCCAGCCTGCTGAAGTCCCTCTGGTTTTCAGCATGAACAAACAGAGTGTTTCAGCCTCACAGTTTTATGTGACCAGCAAACCAACCACTCTGTCCCCATCATCCAGGGGCAGATGACAGATTGGATTCTGAACAAGACTGGACCCAATTTTGACTCCAGGGGTACTCCTGGAGCCTAGCTTCTTGGTTTAGTTGATAGTTATCTGCGCTAGTCACTATCTTGCCTACCTTCCATCTTCATTTACTATACTGACTGGGTAAGGTTCAAGAAAGTGTAAAGCTGCATGACTTTTCTTGTTTGGCTTCTCAATCTGTAGGCAAACACAGAATGTGTTGTCTGTGCAATGAACCACCATATTAGAGAGATATCTGCACTAATTCTGGAAAGATAGCATGTCCACATAGATCAAGACTCAGCAATGCTGTGTTTGATCCTAGGTGCGGTAGAGCCTCTCATTAGGACTAATTACTTTTGGCACGGCGTCATGCTAATGCAGCTGTGCAGCTTCCAGAGCTAGTTCATTTGGCACTTAGCTCAGGGATGACTGCAGTCATGGGCTTAGTCCATTGTCATTTGATCAAATGAGTGAAGCTTTTGCTCATTAGTTCAAACAACCATTTCATTTGGGAATTTGATAAATGATGAAATCTTCCAGATGCTTAGTTCAATTGCTGTAAATATGGCCATGATTTTTGACAACTATCCAATTATTAACAGTCAGTCAAGCTACACAGAAATTCCTGCATTACAATCCAGCAAGTTGTATCAGCAATTTCTCTCTGAGATGTTCTTTTGGTGGTTTTAATTTTTAGTTGAGAAGTGAGATGCCATGATGCCATGAGATATGGCATCCTCAAAGCAGATACTGTGTTCCAATACAGCACTTCAGTGTAGCATCAGCAGCCCTTTCTATGTATTTTCAGCAGCCAGGAACAAGCTATCAGTGCTGTTTCAATGTCAGCATTGGAACAGCTGTCTCTCACCCCTGTGCAAATGAAGGTAGCAGGCCAGGTAATTTATAGATGACTTTGTAAGACTACTCAGATGCCAGAGTGTAAGTGGGAAAGATGGAGAAGATAGTTTTCCATGCTATCAAAGCCTAGAAAGTCTTCCTTTCCTATCCAGAGTCTATTAAGTCAATTGGAAGAATTTCAGTGAACCATTTCATTGAATTCCGTCTTCTGGTTTAGTCGGTGAGCCCTTTGTCAAAGGTGTATTTAAAAATAAACTGTCTAAAAAGTTTGGCAGATGTTGCTCTTCCAGAGGTAGAATATTTACAAGCTGCTGTTTTCATGGAACAAGCACGCGAGGTGGAGGGAGACAATATCTGTCTGGCACTTTTTAGTCTACAATTCATAGCTTATTGTTGTATGCTGTTTTACAGCTAGTAAGTGAGCTCTGAATCTAGCCATAACAAGGCATTTATGCTCTAAGAATGGAATTTCAAAAGGATCCTAAGGAAACTAGGTTTTCCCTTTGATATAAGTCAACTAAAACATCAATGAGTCTCACTGAAGGTTATAAAAATACATCAGGACAGTTAAGAGAAACAAAGTACAAGGGAGAGGATGAAAGTATTTCAGAGAAAAGATAAGAAAGAGGAAGAGAAATGGAGAGACAGGCATAGAAAACTGACTCTAAGGAGGGTTGTAATTCCTACCCTCCCCCCCTCTTTTTTTTTTTTCACAGTTTTTGTGTCTTAAGAACCTCCACCCAGTACTTAGCATTTTGTGAGCACCCATCTGTCTGTCAGCATCTTTTTCTTTGCTGGTAGCCTCGTTATAGGTAGAGATTCTGGCCCATAATTTATCAGCAAGAATCAATCTAGGAAAATAGGAGGGAAAAAAAAAAAAAAAAGATTAAAAAAAAAAAGAGAGAGAGAGAGAAAGAGACTTGAAACACAAAGTATTCTAGGGAAATGGGAAACTTAGCTATTCATAGATCTTAAGTGACAGAAAAGACTGTTAGATCATTTAGTCTGGCCTCCTGCATAGCAAAGGACATATAAGTGCATACTACTTCCCATTCTGTTGAGCCTCAGATCTTTCGTTTAACTAAAACATACCTACCAAAAAGCCTTGTAAGGAGGGATCCAAAGAATCCAGAATCCCACAGATGATGTATGTGTCCTTTACTTTTATGGAAAAATGCTTCATAGGTTTAAGATACGGAAATGGTGCGATCTGAACACAATCCAAATGAAAAATAAAAAAATATTAAAAAAAAAACAGTAAGGACAGTAGGAAGATCATTTCATTTGCCAGTCACACTTCTACATTCTGAAATGATGGCTGACAAAAACCTAAGACCATAGAAAAATGAATTGATGAAAGAAACATATTAAGATTTAATTATATATAATTGCACAAATGTCCTGGTTTTGGCTATTATAATTTTTTCCTGGTACCTGGTATGGTGCTGTGTTTTGGATTTAAGATGAGAGTCATGTTGATAACACACCAACATTTTAATTGTTGTATGGGGTGGCTGGCCAGGGTTAGGCGGATCGCTGCTTGGGGATGGGCTGGACGTCAGTCAACAAGTGGTGAGCAATTGCACTGTGCATCATTTGTTGTGTACACGTTATTATTATTGTTGTTATTATTATTATTATTATTATTATTATTATTATTATTATTTATTTTCTGTCCTAATAAACTGTCTTTATCTCAGCCCACAAGCTTTTACTTTTTTTTCTGATTCTCACCCCACTATCCCACTGTGGGGGGAGGTTGAGAAGACAGCTGTGTGGTGCTTCGGTGCCAGCCAAGTTAAAACACAACAAGGCACAGAAATGCTAAAACTAAGTGTAGCCCCAAGCCTCCCTTTATTAAGTGAATATATGTGGCAGGAGTACATAAAAATTTGCCTCTGTTCAGTTTTATGGAATTTCCATCACAAAACCTTGTACTAACTGAATATACTGAAAATACTTTTATTCTCTTTTTTAATTTCTTAATTAAGCAATTTCAGACATTTGTTCAAAGTCTGATCTCCATTCTCTTTTCTTAGAGTTTTGTAGCATTTGGTACGATAGAAAATAAAATGGTCATTAGGGATGCTCACTTCCTGAGCTACAAATTTACTGGCCAGTAGAAATCTTGGGGATCTGTGCTGCTCATTATGTACGTGTTTCTGAAAAATCCAGCTCTGGTCCAGCTGATCAATGATCAGCTTAGATGTTAGATGCTTTTAATCCCTCTTTTTAAAAGTTTGTCAGAATAATACCACTGTTGTGATTCTGTTTCCTAGGATGAAATTGCACCAAGGATGTATTTGTGTCCAAAGGGTTGTATACGTAGACACAGAGAAGTTGAAAAGTAAACCATACTTAGGAAAATAAATAAATAAATAAATAAGCAATACCTTTCCACATAAGTACTTACACTGAACTTCTGAATAAATTTTATATTATTCTGGATCTGGCTGGGATAGATTTATCTTTCTCCACAGCAACCAAGAGCTTTGTTTTGTATTTATGCCTACAACAGTCTTGACAACACACCAATGTTTTGGCTATTGCTGAATGCTGAAAATTATAAAGGATTTATCTTTTTCCAACTTCCTCCCCACACCCCTCCAATGTGTAGGCTAAGGGCAGTCAAGAAGTTGGAAGGGCACACAAGTGACCATTGGCCAAAGGGATACTCTACACTGCCCAACATCATGCTCAGCAATAAAGCTGGGGTGGGGGAAGGAGGTGAGGGTTTGGGCTTCCAAGGGGGCCCTTGTTTGGAGACTGGCCAGACATCAGTCTGCTTGTGGGATTTAGTGATTCATTTCCTTTGCTTTACTTTGTTGTTCTTGTTGTTTTTCCTCTTTTCCTTCACCTGTTAAACTGTCTTTATCTTAACACAGGAGTTTTCTCACTTTCATTCTTCCTGTTTTCTCCTGCAACTTGTTGGGGGGCGGGGGGGGGGGGGGGGGGGGTAGGGGGGGGAAGTGTGTAAGCAGCTGTTTAAGTGCTTAGCTGCAGACTGGAGTTAACTCACCACAGATGTTCATCCATTTCTGATAAAATGACAATATGAAGTATTTTATGTAGACATATGTGCATGTATTTATGTAGACTTTTGTGGATGTCTCATCCCTGGATGTGTTTAAAGCAAGATGTGATGTGGCTTTGAGCAACCTGGCCTAGTGGAAGGTGTTCCTGGCCGTGGCGGGGAGGTGGAATTAGATGATCTTCGAGGTCCCTTTCAACCCAAACTATTCTATGATTCTATTATTCCCCTGGTTGGAGAATATATTTACACTGTAGACTGAAAAATTCATTCAAATGGAAACCGAGACTGAGGAGTCAGAACCAGTAACAGAATTCATGTGAGATGATGCCATGCAGCCTGTGCCTTTCTGCAAAGATCTTTTCACTGATGTCCTTCATGTTTTTTTTCAGTCTAGCAAATAAGCCTCCCCCTCTTCGGTTTGTAAGAGTCACATTTTTAGGTTGCCTGGGGACAGATCAGCACAGTCCATAGAACCTTATACATTTCTAACTTTGAGCAAGTCAGAAGGTACATGCACTGATAACAAACCTTTAATGAGAAGATAGTTCTGGAATGCTTTTCCTTCCTAAATCTTAACTTTCATTATAAAAATATAATGTGAATTTATACAAATGGTACTTTTACTTTCACATCAGAGCTAATAATTTTTTTCAATAAGTATGAATTTCATTATAAAACAAGTCTTTAGACTGTGATACAGTCAGTCTAAAGCCATGCATAAAGCTGGACTCTGCAGGCATAAAAAATTCTACCTGAAATATCTCTATTTGCCAGTTCTCTGCACTTCACTTTCTCTTTTAAAAGAAGAATAATCTTCCCTTATAAAAAAAAAAAAATAGAACTGCTTCCATCCAGAAGTCCAAAAGCTTGCAAATCAAGAAGCATTCTTGCAGAAGTTTTCAAAATCCTGGATGGGTTCACCTTCAAGGCATCCATGTGCAATATCAACAGTGCCATCAGTTGCCTCAGAATAAGAAATTCTACTAAGGAGTTCTCATTTTACAGTCCTTCAGACAGACAGCTTTTGGGAGCAAGTCAAGCCTGGCAGTGAAGAGATTTGAAGGGTTTCTTCAAAGTAAAAATTAATGGACAAATGCACATCCTCTTGAAAATAGACATGGATGTAACATACAACTTAAGTACTGGAGAAAGTATTCTAATTTGTAGCTTGCCTGAGTTTATTGGCAGACCCCCTGAAATTATAAAGCATGATAACATTACAACAAAAGCTTTATTTCTTGAATGGTGAGTTTTGGCACATACATTTTTTCTGTCTTGTAAAGTGCAGAAGGCCAAATAGGCTAAATTCATGGTTCATGAAAGGCAGTTCATTCAACAAATGAAATTATTTCATTCAGCACAGAACAGGGAGTAAATCAGCAATTAAGTATGCTTTTGTTGTGTTGCAGTTTAAGCCGTTCAGCAGCTAAACACCACACAGCCGTTCGCTCACCCTCCCCCCTCCCTCTCTGGGATGGGGGAGAGAAACGGGAAAGTGAAGCCTGTGAGTTGAGATAAAGACAGTTTATTAAGACAGGAAAATAATAATTAATAATAAATAATAATAATAATAGTACTACTAATAATAATGTGCACGAAACAAGTGATGCACAATGCAATTGCTCACCACCCGCTAACCGATGCCCAGCCTATCCCCAAGCAGCCGGCCCCCCTATCCCAGCCAGCCACCCCTATATATTGTTTAGCATGATGTCAGATGGTATGGAATACCCCTTTGGCCAGTTTGGGTCAGCTGTCCTGGGTCTGTCCCTTCCCAGCTCCTGCTGCACTCCCAGCCTGCCCGCTGGCGGGACAGAGCAAGAAGCTGAAAAGTCCTTGTAAGCACTACTCTGCAACAATTAAAACGTCGGCATGTTATCAGCACTCTTCTCATCCTAATCCAAAACATAGCACCCTACCAGCTACTAGGAGGAAAATTAGCTCTGTCCTAACTGAAACCAGGATATGTTGTTTCTTTTAATGAAATAAAAAAGGTGCTGTTCGTATAACAAATTTTGATTGAAATAATATTATCTGTGAAACATTTATTCCAGTCCTTCTAGATTGCTTAAAAATGTGTATAGTTTAATTTAATCTGTGAAAATCATGTGGAAATCTACTAGGCCATGTACAAAAATACTTACTGTTTATCAGTGTTCTTAATGACAACGATAATGGAGTGTTGCTTCTACCACAATTTATCAGTTGTGCTGATAAATTTTGTATAAGAATTCTGGTAATTTAACCATACAAGAAATTACAACTCTACCACTGAGAACACGATTGGTCACCAGGGATTTTTCAGAAAAATGAAATGGCACTACAGCTTTATTTTATATTTCAAAAACAAACAAACAAACAAACAAACAAAACACACACTCAAATAAATAAATAAATGGAAGACTTAATTGTCTTTATTTCTGTCTGATATACTCCTTTGTGAATGCTATCATTGATTACCCATTTTCTAGTAATCATAGAATCATAGAACGGCTTAGTTTGGAAGGGACCGTAAGGATCATCTAATTCCAACCGTCCTGCCATGGGCAAGGATGCCACCCACTGGATCACATTGCCCAGTGTCTTGTTCAACCTGGTCTTGAACACCTCCAGGGATGGGGCATCCACAACTTCTCTGGGCAACCAGTTCCAGTGTCTCACCACCCTCTGATCAACTTTGTAGCCTTCCTCTGGACCTGTTTTAACAGATTAACACCCTTCTTTTGCTGGGGTCCTCAGACTTGGATACAGTACTCCAAGTGAGGCCTCACAAGGGCAGAGTAGAGGAGGACAATCACCTCCCTCAATCTGCCAGTCCTCTTTTGATTCAGCCCAGGATGCAGTTGGCCTTCTGGGCAGCAAGTGTACACTGCTTACTCATGTCAAGTTTTTTGTCCACTAAAATCCCATGATTTTAGACCAGTGTAATCAAAATGTAGAGTCTTTCTCTACAGGGCTGCTCTCAATGAGTCCTTCTCCCAGTCTGTACTCATGTCTGGAATTGCCCTGATCCTGGTGCAACACCTTGCACTTGGAGTTGTTGAACCTCACTAAGGTTCACACGGGCCCACTTTCCAAGCTTGTCCAGGTCCCTTTGGATGGTGTCCCTTCCTTCTGGTGTATCAACTGCACCACTCAGCTTGGTGTCATCTGCAAACTTGCTAAGAGTGCACTTGATCCCACTGTCTTTATCATTGATAAAGATATTAAACAGTACCAGTCCTGAGACAGAACCCCAAGGCACACAGCTCATCACAGGCCTCCACCTGAACATAGAGGCATGGACCATCACTCTCTGGGTGCAGCCTTCAAGCCAATTCCTTATTCACTAAACGGTCCACCCTTCAAATCCATCTCTGTCCAATATGGAGCTTAGGATGTCATGTGGGACTGTGTCAAAGGCCTTACAGAAGTCCAGGTAGATGACATCGATTGGTCTTCCCTTGTCAACCGATGCAGTCACTCCATCAGAGAAGGCCACCAGATTGGTCAGGCATGATTTGCCCTTGGTGAAGCCAAGCTAGCTCTCTTGGATCACCTTCTTGTGTTGCATGTGCCTTGACATTGCTTCCAGAAGGATCTGTTCCATGATCTTTCCAGGCACAGAGGTGACCAGTCTGTAGTTCCCTGGCTCCTCCTTTCTACCCTTTTTAAAAATGGGAGTGATGTTTTCCTTTCTTCCAGTCACCAGGAACTTCACCTGACTGCCAGAACTTTACAAATATGATGGAGAGAGGCTTGGCAACTACATCAGCCATTTCCCTCAGGACGCTGGGATGCATGTCATCAGGCCCCATAGCCTTGTACCTGTTCAGTTTCAGCAGGTGGTCTCAAACTTGCTCTTTGCTTACAGTGGGAGGGACTTTGTTTCCCCAGCCCTCATCTTCAGGTTCAGGGAAATGATAGACATGGGATTGCCTGTCTGACAGTGGAGACTGAGGCAAAGAAGTTGCTGATTACCTCAGCCTTCTCCATATCTGTCATTACCAATTCACCCTTCTCATCCATCGGAAGGGGTACACTCTTCTTGACCTTTCTTTTCTGAACACTGTACCTACAGAATCCCTTCTCGTTATTCTTTACATCCCTTGCCAAACTCAGTTCCATCCATTCCTTGGCTTTCCTGATCCCATCCCTGCACATCTGGACAGCAACCATGTACTCTTCCCAGGGCACATGTCCCTGCTTCCACTGCCTGTGCACTTCCTTCTTGTGCCTCTGTTTGACCAAAAGGTCCTTGCTCAGCCATGCTGGTTTTCTGTTCTCCCTGCTCACTTTCTTACACAAGGAGATGGGGAGTTCTTGTACTCTGAGGAAAATATCCTTAAATAGTTGCTAACTCTGTTCAGCTCATTTGTCCCTAAGGACAGTGTTCCTAAGGATCTTGCCCCCTAGGTCTTTAAATAGCTTGAAGTTCGCTCTTCAAGGTAATCCTTTCATCTAATGTTTTGCCACTATAAAATAATTTTGAACCCCTAGTTTTTATAAAACAAATTTCAGTGGGAAACTCAAAATTGTATTTCTTTAGTCAAAAATCTATGTATAATCACTTATAGTGATTAATTAGTCACTAATAAGTAATTAGCTAATTAAGCACTTACTAGTCCTTGCATAACCACTAGTATCAATTATATAGTTTGCTGAATATAACATGGAGGAATATCTAGTAGAGGCTAATGGTCATTTGTAAAATTTCTAAACATTCTTTGAATCGTCCACTATAAATAGAGTACTATAAATATAAATAAGAAACCATTTCTTTTCCAGACATAAATTTTCACATAGTTCTTTACCACTGCTTCATGCATTTTTTAGCTCATTGTAGAAATTAACTGCCACTCAGAAGAAAAAATATAAATTTCATCTGTACCACTTTTTATCAAAAGACATACTCCCTAAAAATAATAATAATAATAATAATTAAAAAAAATACAAATCAAAAATGAACTTGTTGGTGTTTTCTTCTAAAAGCTTGTGATATTCTAAAATTTTTTGTGATATTATTGAAATTATTAGTAGAAATAAAAAATCGTCTTTGAGGATATAATTTGCTCTGGTTTAATTTTACAAGTCAAACTGATTTAATTTCCATCACATGCTGTAGAAGCATTCCATTTCTTGGAAATATTTTAAGTTCTGTTCAAGTTAAGAGGAATTAAATACACTTAGAAATTCTGAAAGTTGTCTGAGCAGTACATATTTCTATTAGAAATTAATCCTTTCTGTTAAGGAAGTGTGTTTATGTTTGCAGCACAAGATGGGTTCTCTTTTGCTTGGTGTTTCAGCTGCTGCAGAGGTTTCCTTTTCATTTGATGTTGGAAACGGGCCTGTGGAAATCGTCGTCAGGTCTCCCAACCAGCTGAATGATGACCAGTGGCATCGGGTCAATGCTGAGAGAAATGTCAAACAAGCCAGTCTGCAGGTAGACCAGCTGCCCCTGGAGGTCCGGAAAGCCCCAACAGAAGGGCACACACGACTGGAATTGTACAGCCAGCTCTACGTTGGTAAGATGTGGAGTGGGTAACTGGGCTTTGCTGTCACATACTGGACTCTTGTTGCCTCGTGTCTTGCCAGTACTAGTTAATTTAACACAGGAATTTGCCCTTCTGGAGTAGTACTTGCATGGCAGAAAAAAGAATCTCCATAGCTGTAGAAATAGAAGGATCAACTAAGTGAAAAATATTCTGTGCTGGCTACTTGTCATTTCTGTCTTTCCCAACCTACAGCTCCTGACAGAAAATGACTCCAGCAGACAGTACTGCCAAACTTTTTTTTTTTTTTTTTTTTTTTAAATGAGTCTCACCCACACATTACCAATGGAATTGAAAAATTTTGTATAGATGGTGCCAGGACTGTATGAGCCTGTGGTGCCTATCCTAACCTCAGCAGATCTGGTCATTGTCCATGGTTTTTCATTCACAGCTCACTGCAGTCATTTCCCTTTAGTCCCATGGGTTGTTTTCCCATTCAGCGTAGGATAATATTGCATGGTGTCACACAAATGCATTTCCCAGAACCATGTTAGTCCAGCTGCTTTCTGGAGTTGCTGGTCTCCAGTGAATTTGGGGCATGCCATTCCAGCAGTACTTCTATGTCTCTGATTGTTAGCCCTATGGCTCTAAAGTGTAGATATGCCAAATGACATTACTTGAAATCAAAACTGCATAAAATGGTGAGCAATTTTCTATTCCTCTACATATCTGTTAAAGGGAGAAGGGGAGGAGGAAGGAAAAATTAACATTATCTTTTTTTTTTTCCAAGTTACTGCAGATTCAAAAGCAGAAATGAATTAAAACAATGTTTAAACTCTTCACTGCCTTGGTAAACAGCACAGTGTCACAGCAAACTATGTATATAATGTGTCACCAGAGGTGCAACCATTATTTACAAGCTGAGATTCTACTTTACTGCTAATCATGATCTGAATTAAAGCCTACTTCCAAATCAGCTGAAATGTGAAGTTAGTTTAGAAGAGGAAACCTTAAAATTTTAAAGGAAATACTAAGACTTTTTGTGAAACCGTGAGGAAATAGAAATATTCCAGCCTGAGTTCTTGGGGAATTGTTAGTAACTGTTAATTTTTTTTTTAGGTAGTTTTGAATTAACTGGTACACCAACAATTTTTTGAAATACTTTGTACCCGTATTGCCAAAAGCTGAATGTCTAAATCTGCATCTGATTTTATTTCTTTCTGAATCAGATCTATTTCATATAACTTGATGAAGGGAGCACACATCTCCAAGAACAGTCTCTGATTTAATTCTTACCCTGAGTTAGACAGAGAATTTATTTGAGTTCAAGTATCTCAAATGAACACCCTGAACATCAGGGCCTGGATAATAACACTGAATAAGAATTGTTTCAGTGCCTCCTGCTCCACTTTCTATAGAATAAATAACTATTCCTTGGGCCAACAAGATAGCCTGGAGGAGAATGACGTCATGTTCTAAGGGCTAGGACACTCAAAAAAGAGGGAAAAGATGTAGAAATTAGATGTATTAGGATCTTTTTCATCACCATGGTATATATTAGTTTACATAGAATGGAACCACACCAGAACGACCTCTGCCATGTGCACATTAACAGAGACCAAGCATTGTCTCCTCGTACTCCAAATTTTCCAGTTAGCGGTGGTTGAATTTGAAACAGTTTTTTGGTCTGTGTGGTTGATTTGAAGCAGCCTATCTGGTCTGTATTTGGTCCTTTGTCTCACCCAGGTAAATAGCCTCTGTGTTCTGCAGAGATGAGCATTCAGATTTCCTCAGGAACAGGGGACTCTTTAGCATCTGTGACACTGCAGTAATCAAAGAGATGAGGGGATGAGGAGAACAGATAACTGCCACTTGTTATTTGCCTGCATTTTTATGTTTTATTAGTAGTAGTAGTAGTAGTATTAATCAAGCCCTGGATAAGGCTTTCTGAGATGAAATCACATTTTTCAGCATTTACAGGGAAAATAAGGAATCATCCTTAGTGACTGCTAAGAAAAGCCATTCTAACCTAAATTTTCAAATGTAGCTCTTCAGTGTTGTGTCCTTCACTCTATACTCAGGCAACTAAGCAATATGCCTGATGTTGCTTGGAAATGAGCATTTATATTTCCTACTGCAGCTAAGAAGGGGGTTTAAAATCTTTTCCCTCTTTCCCCACGGTGGCTTTGAAAAATATTAATGTGCATAACATATTGTGGCATTATTATTAACATTCATAACTACTAATTATATGGTGAGTAGGGCTATATCTTAGTGATAGAGCTAAGCCCATTTCTTCCACTGTTCTCTCTAAAAATCTTGAAGTTGAAATTTGAAGTCTTAAAGTGGAGGGCTAGAATCTCTAATCTCTTATCAGTGTAAAGCAAAGGCACTTGCTGTTGGGGTGTACTTTTAGTAAGGTCTGAAAGCTGAGGTTTAACTGATTTCATTTTCATTAGGACATGATAATGCTTCATCTTTACAAAGAAGTTATTTAATTCCAGCTGTTGTCACAAGCTTATCTGGATATTTCATATACAGTAACAACAATAAAATCTGTTTACTGTTGTCTTATGGTTTTACGTTCCTGCTCAGGTGCTGCAGGAGGCCAACGGGGTTTCCTAGGTTGCATTCGTTCATTAAGGATGAATGGAGTGACGCTGGACTTGGAAGAGAGAGCAAAAGTCACACCAGGAGTGAAGCCTGGCTGCTCTGGCCACTGCACGAGCTATGGGATGTACTGCGCAAATGGTGGCAAATGTGTCGAGAAATACAACGGCTACTCCTGTGACTGTTCCAAAACTGCATATGATGGACCATTTTGTATTAAAGGTAAATGTTTTACGCAGGAGGCTTGAAGAGTATGGGAAAACAATAGAAACAATTCTTCTGCTTTTGTTAATTAAACAAGTAAATCCTGTTTAATATTTCTTACAAGCAAGTCAGATTATTGCGTCCAGGATTTAAATGTGATGATATGAAACTACATCTCTCAGTACTAATATATGTTAACTAATTAAATCAAATAACACAACAACAGAAATATATCAGGGGTACCTGTTCTCATAGCAGGTCTGGCAGACTGTATTGAATAGTTTTGAGGTGTTGAACTTCATTGTTCAATATTAGAATTGTTACCAATCAAAATAAATCTATCATCATAAATTCATTGAAATTTATTTTCTTGCCATCCTATATTGATTAATTATTTAGAAAAAAAGTGTGGATTTCATCAAAATCTACATATTCTGGTTCATAAATATATTTGGAAATACATAGGTCTGAGCTTTGGGTTGAATCTTGTGAACTGGGAGACAAACACTTGGATTAAAAGTTTTGTCTTTTCATAGCCAGATCACATCTTGAAGTTCCAGCTGCATTAGAGATTTATCTTGTTAGGGCAAGAGAAGCTACAGAGCCCCCACATCCATGTTAGTCCTTTTGAAATGCATAAAGTGCATTCAAAACAAATGGTTGTAAGAGATCAATTTATTATGGACACATATGCCTTCATAAGAAAGAAAGACAGGAAAGGAGTGAAGGAGAAAGGGATCTTACTTCCTAAAAAATATTAGGGTGAGGAAGCTAGCTTATCTTCACTTTTTTTTTCTTATTTTGGCAAGAAATTGTTGTGACAAAGTGGTAATGGGAATATAATTTTCCAATGTTTGCGAAGTTTGCAAGTTTTGTGGAAATTCATTCATTTCTCTTACATTTCATAGGATATTCTTATTTTGTAGTGATAGAAGAACACCAAACTTCTGCCAAAACCAGCCCTAAGCTAAATGTTTTATTTTTCCTGGATATGGATCTAACAGAATAAAAAAATACCATTAGAGAAACAATTGAGAACCTAGCACAGACAAACCCCAGTTTCACTGATCTGTAAGCACTGTTGTAGCAACAGAAGTAATATTACACTCATCGTTCACCTTATCAGCCTCCCAGTCTAGACAGAGGCCCACAGACCAGATAGCGATACTTTGGGCATTTTTTTCTCTTTTCAGTGTCATAATTTTTTCTCTTTTCAGTACTTTTGTATCAACGCTCAACTTTATGTAGATGCCAAATACCCAGATCCTCCACTGCACCAGAGTGGACATGTACATGCTCAGTCTCAGAAAGTCAATGCTGAGCATCTGTAAGTTGGCTCTCAAACATCTTCTGCAGATATTGGCCCAAGTCATTTGATTCAGGTCACACAGTCAGAAGTAAAGCTAATAGTTACTACCAAAAATAAACCTGAGTGCAGCATGTCCAGGCTTGCAGTGTGATGAGCTTGCAGTATACTAAGCATGCATAAAACTCTCTCTGTAAGCCACTGCTGCTGGGCGGCACTGAGTCGTGCAAATGTCCTCATGTTAACATGGGGATCTCTGTACTACACCATGTTGTGCAATTTAAACAATATATCAGATTTCTGACTTAAATATCAAACATATTCCAGGCTAAATGTATCTATTTAAATCCTTAAGACTCTATGAGGAAAATACATTTCCATTCTGTTAGTGCTGAAAATCAATGTACTCATCTAGAATATCACCAAGTATTATTTAGTGTGGGTGGCTTCATGGGGCTTCTCTGTAAAAAACAACTGGGCACTGGGATAAAAGTTGAAGGATAAATTGAACACAAAATAGACTGGTTTGAGACCATCCTGTGATCAAAATAATTGTAAAGCCTCTGTAACAAATGGTGCTGATAATGAGGTCTTTAAAACAATTCATTTTCAGCCCATTAAATTTTACATTGTAAATTTAACTTGCATTAAGCCTTTTAAATCAAGTAAAACACTGGAACATCTTGTAAAAGTTGCCAAACTCCCTAGACTTGCAAAAGATGAGTATCTTAATTTTTCCTTCCAATAGCAGCTCCAAAAATTTTGTATTATATCCTCTTTGTCCATGAGACAAGACTAGATATATTTTCTAGACACAAAGGGAAAATACACAGTACTAATGACAGTGGAAAAAATACTGGCAAAACATCAGAGTATATTTTATTTAAAGAAAAAAAAATTGTAAAATTTGTTGGAGATCAGGGAATTTTTCCCTGCTTTCTCTGTAAAATAATAAAAAGAAAAGCAATTTCTCTTTTTAGTGATTTATATATAAACAACCCAAATCTGATATTTCAGTTCATTTTTCATTAACACCTCAACATTCTCCCCTCCCTAAAAAGCACTGAGATGTCTGTGAACATGTTTTTGAAGACTATATTCTGTTTTCAGCCACTTTCATTGCTTATAGGAAGGACTTGGTTGAATACTGCTGTGTCATTTGTGTTTTTGCTTACCTGTCTCACAGTGTGCAGTTGGATACCGTGATGTTCAGTGAGTAATATGTGGCAAGGGAGATTATTTTCCTTTGTTACCTACACTAGGAATTCAAGTCCACTGACACAAAATAATATGGTTAGTGCTTTGCATTGTAAACTAGGAGTAAGTTTTGTTACTTTTACTCCTCTGAGTAAAACCTCCTCACCAGGCAGCTCTGACTTTTTCACTTATTGCATTCGAAACAATGAGATTTACAAAGAAATATGTTATTCAGTAGGAGGGGTGGCATAACATAACATCTTTTGATATACCACAGTCTTCTCTTCCCATTGGTTTTAATTTGCCAGAGGAAGCTCTTATCTCAAAATTTTATTTTGATATTCAATCACATCCCCATGGTAAACTTTCTGGGGTTGGTTGCATACTGCAACTGCTAAGAAGTAATAAAAAAAAAATCAAAGCAAATAAAGCATCATTACTATACTGAAATCACCATACAATGTTTTATAAGTAAGAAAGACATCTCACAATAAAAGAAGACCTTGCTTTTGCTGATAAAATCCATCCTACGAGTCACTGATTGATGACTGACAAGAAATTGCATTGTTTCCAGACTTATTAGCAGCAGGTCACACATGTGATTGATGTGGTAGTTACCTGGAAGTTACAATGTTTCTTTTACAATGAAAAAAAAAAAAGTGCAAAAGTATAGTCTGACATCTATTTTAACTTTACTTTTGTTTTGTGTCAGGGGTATATGTAACTGGCTTCTGTTCTCCTTTCATTGCTCAGATAAATTGTTCAGAGGAATAGCTGCAGTATTTCTGATGTCCTACAGTTTGCTTTCTGACCCTTCTCTGTCTACTGCTTAAGCATAAATTCTCTTTTTTTTTTTTTTCCTCCCAGAACTGTCATCTTGACAGCCTAAAATCATTTCTGAGAAATAACTAAATTTTGTTCCTTTAAAAACCAAACTATTCCATTCCTTTAAGCAAGAACAGCAAGGGTCAACATGCTGAAATGGGTGTGCACAGAGCACGTGGCAACACTGTGATGTGGGGGATCCCCCAGGGAGTCCCCCAGGGAGAAAACATTTTTTCTTTGGGTATTGAACTGCTGTGGATCAACTGTAAGAGAAGAAATTGCCCACCACAGAGATATGTGGCAAAAGAAAAAAAAAAAAGCATATATATATGACTTTTGTGCCTTCAGGTAAGGGTAAATTCAAAGCTCCCCAGTTTCTATGCAATTGCAACAGAAGATGAGCACAGTGTATACCTTTATTTTTCCAAGTAAATTTCACATTCATAGTGTGAACTACTGCAATCCTTTTTGACAATGCCTGAACTGAACTCCTTCACGCTTGTGTTTATATTTGCATGAATCCTGAAAGCACTTACAACAGTGTTTTCATGGTCAGATTTCCTTCTTTCTTGCTCCCTTCTCTGCCTCAAACAGAAAAATCAACCTTTTAACGGGATGAGTGGATGCAAAAAAAAAAAGCCGTACCAGACATAGTGCTATGACAGATGGGTGAAATAGCTCTGCACCCTCTCACAGACTCTTAGATTGACACTTCAACTTCAAATTCTGCCCTTGTTATAACCATTCAGTTCCCTTTATTTTGCTGGTTGCAAATACAAGTACTTGCTTTGCTCTAAGTAATGGGAAGGTGATTGTTTGAAGGTTTCAAGGTAACTAGCTTCTCAGTTTTCATTGCTTATAATCCAAGAAGCGGGAAAATCAAGGCAACATTCCTGCCCACCCAACTCCCCAGAAAAATTCTTCTATACATAACATGATCATAACGTGCTAACCAAAAGTTATATCAGAAATTTCCTTGGATTGGGAATGTTAGTCGGTCTAGTGAGTCTGAACATTGCAGAAAGTCAGTTTTTTCTACCTGTAGGTCAGACTTCAGAACTGGAGTCTTGACCTCTACTGAAAAGTAACAACTACTTCATAGCTATTGAGTAAATACATATACCCACAAAAAACATATAAATTCTATAAAACTATTCCATTCTTCTGTCTCGTTGATATTACCTTATTAAACATGTACAGTTGGTGCTCTAATGCTTTGAAAATTACACTTCACATAAGTTGCAAGAATTCTTTTACTGAAAAAAAAAATCATTTTGTTTTTAAACCAGAGCACAATTTAGACATATCACTAACATATCTCAAAGAAATATCAGCAAAATTATAAACAACTTCCCAGGCTATTATTGATCCATAATAAGCTACTAATAAAGTGCAAGGATTTCTTATTCTGTATACAGAAAATAAATAAATCAGGGTAATAAATTAAATACTAAGGATTGGCTCAGACAATTCAATAAACTTTCAATATCTTTGTCATCTAACTGTAATAAGCCTGCTCTAGTGTCAATCCTCACCAAATGCAGATGTGGTATGAAAGATGAGCACATCAACTTCAGAAACATTGTTGGCTGCTGAGTGCCTGAGTGCCTGTGCAAATGCAACTGGGGGATTTGAGGTTCTCACACCAGACACCCCTGTGTAATATTTATACACCTGCATGCTATTAGAGTAGTATTGGCACCTCACAAGCTGATAAGGTATTTCTCCTTACAACAGCTGTGTGATGCAAGGAAATGTTTTTATTATGGTAATGCAGAAAGTGAAAGAGACAATGAGGGAAGCAATAAACTGCTGACTTTGAAAGTGGATGTCTGTGCTACCAGAAGGAATTGAAGTCAGATTTTCCCATCATAGTTGTCACTGTGAATACTGTGCAATCATCAAATAGAAGTCTTTAATATTTCTAGCAAAGCTGCAAGTTTTTCTCTGTGATTATGTAGAAAACACCCTCAAAGTCTCCCTGGCAGGAAATCATGGAACCTGATCTGTTGTATATTTAACATTACTTTTTTTTTTTTTTTCATCCATACTATTGTATAAAATTGGAGGTTTTTTAGCCATTGTGAATATTTCCATTAAAAAGGAAGCTGTCTTTTCATTTAGACTCAGCAGAAAATACACAGAGCAGATTGTCATTCCCTTATTCTGAGCCTGCAGTCCTAGACATCAGTTCAAACTGCTGTAGCTACAGAAAGATCTATAGTAATTTCACATCAGTGCAGAATAAACCACAGTTGAGATTTGCCTGACATTTTCAGGCTTTCATTGGCTTGTGCACTTGTCCAGACAGAACAAAGCAGAATAAAAGGCACCTGCTTTACAGGGCTATTGTAGGAGGCTTGATGCCCTAGGATCTCCATATATCTAATGGAGGTAGAAATGGAGTTTCCTGGGGAGGCGGTTCAGAGCTCAGACTTACTTAGATATGCCAGGCTGTTTCCTAGAATTTACCTCCTGCCATTACTTAGGGAGGCTTGATGGTGCAATGAATCAGGTGGCTTAACCCCATCTTCTGTGGCACTCATTCTGTTCCGCTGAAGGTAACAGGAATCTTTATATGGATTTATGATCATAATTTCACTGGTTCACATTATTTTACTTTGATTCTGATAGTAATTTGTTCATGAAAGCTTTCTATATGCTGAGTACTGATATTTTCATACAAAGGAAGAAAACACATTGTAGGTTTGTATTTTAGTAATGCCAACAAGCAATTGTCTTATTTTGGTATTTTACTGCATGCATACAAAATTCAGACATGCATCACAAATGATTACAGTGATAACAGACAGAATATGAGATTTGATGATGTAGGAGAAAATCTTTGTGTCCCTACTTCTTCGATTCACAAACTGAATACTGTGTGCCTGAAAGTAGAACAAAAATTTGAGTGAACTAACTAGATAAATGATAAGTATTGCTATCTTCAGAGCACTCAGAGTAAATTCTCTCCCAGATCAAGACCTGTGAGATTCTGACCCTTTATTGATGCCCTAGGGCCAGGACATATCTCATTAAATAATCTTAATCTTTGTGACCGCAGCCTGGAGAAGCAGAAATTTCTAGTGCTCTCTAGCACATTTTTAGCCACAAGCCAGACAAGCCAGCTATAGTTATTCTATATTCAATATTAATGACTATATAAGAAATCAAAAAGGAAATAAAATTATGCATCAGGAATGGGTTTTATTAAGATGTCTAAATTGCTTAGTATATGCACCGAGTGTCAGAATGCCTCCAGTGATTGGCCTTGGTTACGATTTTGAAAGTGCTGCTTTTAAGATTCAAAATGCCATGCAGGAAACACATAGTATTGTGCACTGGCAAGCAGCATCATGCAATAATATTTTTGATTTCCCATACATGAACATGGCTAAAGAGGCACTGAAGTCTCCAGATGGTCTTACAGCTATAAGTGGGCATTTCAGTCAGCTTTGTGGAATGTAGGGGAGAGAATCTTTCTCTGCTGCAGTTTTCGTATGAGTCCTGGCCAGGCTTCATAACCATCAAGATTTTGTCTCCAGCTTCTGCAAGGCAGTGATTTTACACTGTTATTGCCTGTTATTATTAATAAGATTGCTTTGAAGGCCTAGCCTCAGAAAAAAAGCAAATACAGTAGTACCACACAGATAATCAACCTTGGTTTCTCCTTGGTGACCAGATGAAAGGTGACACAAGCCAGGTCTTGAATTTACTTGGAAAAAGTGAAATGACACTTGTGAGGTAGTGATAGCTGTCCTAGTGCAGAAGGGAGCTTCCACCTCTCACAGTGCTACTCCTCAAAAGTCACTATGTTGAAATTGCATTGTATGTGTGTAACTCTACACACGTTCCTTGTTTATTTATTAGGAGTAATATGTTCCACTTGATTCTTGACAATCCACCTTAACCTTCCTATTCCTACTGTCACCTCAGAGGCAATTCAATTCCTGTAGAGAGTACAGAGTTCTGTGTATTCAGATAGAAAAATTTCATGAAGCTGTGTTCAGCCACACCTGTGCAATGCTGGCAATGCTTTTCACAGGTGAGAAAAATTCATGGAGAAAGAAGTCATATTCTGGTGTGACTGAGTGTATAGCTAGCAGGATCATTATAACTACCTGAGAATAGAAGAAATGACACCAATATTTCACTGATATTAAACCAGCAGCAAAGTAGAATTAGGTCCCTCCTGATATTTTCTTATGTCTACAACACTGGCACAGAAATGTCATGGCATTTTTCAATTTCTTATACTCTGCCTTAGGTAGGATTTTTGCAACAGACATGTTTTTTGTTTCTATTTGTCTTTTTCCTCCTGTGTTTTCATACTCCTGGTCCTAGACAGAATCAGAGTGTACAAAAATAAAAACAGGTGAGTGGGGAGAGAGAGACTGAGGACATGACCAAAGAATTATAATCCTCAAAATAACTTTGCAAGTTCTGGATACCTTTGCATTTTGTGTGGAAGTTTTTGATTTTCTTTTGCTTTGTCCCTTTTCAAACAGAAAATGGACATTTTTGTAAAATATGTGCATTTCATACTGGGGATACACATCTTGCTTGAAAAAAATCACTGGGTCCACAAATCCAGCTCTGGGTTTTACCACAAAGCTATCCCAAACTGTATGTATTTGCAAAGTCTGTCAACGGTGCATGACTGCACTGCATATTGGTTTAGAAATATGTATTGCTTTTCAAGGAAAACTGACCTGTAACCACCTCATTCATTCTCCAAGGCTTCTGTCCTGAAAGTGCAGTTTGCAGAGAAACCCTTCACTATGCCTTATGCCTGATATTTCAAGTCTATAATTTTCAGATATTATTTGAAATAATCCAGAAGAAGGCAGAGAGTGGTGCATGGAAAGCTTGTCCACATTTCAGTAGCTGTGTTTGTGCTTCATTTTACCTGTTTTACTCAGACAACTTGCATGGTCTTCTGAATGAAGGACTTCCCTCAGAGCTTTAGGAAGATGATACACAGGTGGCCTCCAAACAGATCATTTATTCACTCATCACCCCTCAGCATTTCCAAGTCATCTTATACTATAATTTAACATGGAGAAAATTATGCTTTACCTTTCTCTAATATTTCCTAATAGTTTAAACAGCCTGATTCTGTGAACTGCTGAGTACTTTGCAGCCCTGCTGCAATAAGTACTTCAATTTCATTCACCAAAACCCATAGTCATAGACTGAACCTTTTTGCTGAGCTGGAACTTGAGGGGATTCAGTACCTTCCTGTAGGAACTCACACAACCAAAGTGAACCTTCCTCTTATCTTTTCTATTAAAAGAAGTGGTATGTATGTGAGAGAATTTCCAGGTTCATTACAATGCTTCACAGATGTGTAACACAGCTATACTGAAAATTATTTTCCCAGCACAAATGAAGTTAAACTCACAGAACATTGCTCTGTCATGAAATCCTTTTGGGAAAAACAAATCTTAGGGCTTCAGAGAGCACCATTTACTTAAAACTTTCTTTGTAGTAATGAACGTTTAAAGTAGCAATTAATAACATTTACTGCTGTGGAATATGTGTTGCATATTTTTGAACTTTGCAGTTCAGCCCCATGAAAGCACTGAGGTCAAGGACTGAGGCTCCCAGTATTCCCAGTGTGGAAGACCTTGGGCAACCACAGTGATAGGCAATCCCAAAGATTGCTCCTAAAGTAAAAGGGATGACAAGCAGTAAAAGGGCCAGAAAGAGGAAGAAGATGAACATAATTTTGCATCAGTTTGCTGTGTCTAAGTGGAGGCAATGCAGGGGCTACCAGCAGTCCCCGCCAGCAGAGCAGCAGTGTCAGATGGTAGGGCTGCCCAGTGTACCATGACCTATGTAAGCTATAAGCAGAGGTTGAAGAATAATAAATTAGTTGTCACAGGGATATTTTTAAAGCCAGTCTTGCAAATACATAGAGCTACAGTATATTCTGCTTTAAGTTTTTAAGTACTACCGCTCATTCTCAACACCACAGTTAACAGCAATAGGCATCACAGTTTGGGGAAGTATTTTCAGGATAGGTTCCTTCACTTTTAATCTGGGAATACTTAAGTTGAGTCCTCTGCAAAATATAGCTGTTAAACTGAATTGCCTCTCCTATGACTGTTTCAAGGTTATTTAAGATTTCTGCTATAAAGCGGCAGTTATGAATCTATCAGAGTGATCACATTATTTATAGCACCTTTGGACCACAACCTGATTCCATGTTTTATGTGGCCACACAGTGACACAGACTATAACAGTTTGCATTTTGGAGAATTTGTATATGGTATAAGGAAAATATAATGCTTTTCCAGAACTAGATGTAGCAAAATTCTGAAAAGGATCAATGAAGTCTGCAATAATTTTACCCATATTCTTACCTCTTCTGTGCTCAGTTACTCTGAATAAAGTCTGCAGACTCATTCCTGAATTGCTCTGTATCACTACACAGCTTGTAAGATGGACAACTTGTTTCATTTGTTTTGAGATAAAGCCTTTGCGTAGAATTGTGTGAAGGACATGAAGGCTCCAAATACTAAAAGGGGATAAAATGATATTCTTTTTTTTTTTAATAAAAATAATGTGTTGATTTTACAAAAGTTTAGATAGGTAATTTGGTACCAATCTGTGGCAATTTTGCATTTATAAATAATGTATGAAGGAATTAAGTGATGAAATTTTTTATTTTTTTTAATGACTGCTCACCTTTTTGAGCGTTACTTACAACTATTTTTAAATACTGTACTTATATGCTATATTCATAGTATTTATTCATCATTCTGTAATCCCTTATGAAACGTTCATAAATGTGCCTCATTATTTAAGTTCACATGTAATTTTAAATTTCCTTTTATGGTGTTGTCCCAGATAGCAAAGCATATCCAGCGTTACAGTATCACTGAATGAATGATTGCTATAGGAGACCAGTCCAGCAATCCCCGATAGACTTAGAAGAATATAAACTACCAATGGTAGGGAACTGTGCAGTGATTCCCAAAGGAGGCTGTCAAAGTCAGCTTTCAATAGAATGTCAACCTTGAATTATATTTTTAATGTTAAGAAATGAGCAGGGGTACATTATTATGCAAAGTAATAACAATGCTTTTTCAAATGAAAGCATTAACTGCCAAAAGTAGTTTTATTTTCTGTCAAGAGTACTGAAAGATGACATTTTGTTTCAGATTGAATTGAAAACTGCCTGTGGAGCACCCCCTGTGAGATATAGTTCAGGTGTCTTATGCCTTGTTTCCAGCCATGAGTCAAGCTCCCTTGTTTGTTTGTTGTTTTTTTTTTCCATAAGCCATCCAGATTAGGCTGTTCTTATGAAGGATTGTGCTTGCTATGGATAATTTTCTAGTATCATGTCCAATCCTATTTCAGTTTTTTCGGGTGCTGGAATCACCATCATTCCTCTCTGAGATTATTCTAAATCCACTGGAATTTGCTGGTCAGAGTTTCAGGTTTTCCTCTTCCTTTAGAGTGTTTGCTTATTGTGCCTTCTAAATCTCTCTTCCCTGTATCTCCTTCTTTGGAACATTATCTACTGCAAGACCTCAATGAGAATAAATCTAAAGTGTGGTTCTTCTGATCTGTAGTAGTCGTATGAGATGTAGGTACAGACTTTCTGTGTGACCTAAAGGAAACCTTTCCTCTGCTCTGCGATTCCAGGTATCCATCAATAAAATTGAGCTTATTCTTTTCATTCTTACTGGAAAATAGCGAGGTTCTTAACTACTGGCAAAATGCTTTAAAAATGTAGCAGTAGTAACATGGACAGATTGGTAGTGCTCAAGTCAGTAGTAATATGTTTCATTGAAAAGGTGTCAGCACATTCAATTTCTTTTGCCTGTTTTATTTTCTCTTCTTTTCAAGATGTGGGAGCATTTTTTGAAGAGGGAATGTGGCTTCGTTACAACTTCCACTCCCCAGGGACTAGCATGAAGGATTTAGTTAGCCGAACCCTGTTGAGTTCCACAGATCCTGAGACCACAGCAACAGACCTTAACTTGAATAAAGAAGAGCTCAGCTTCAGCTTCAGTACTACTAAGTCCCCTTGTGTCCTTTTGTACATCAGTTCCTATACCCAGGACTTCATGGCGGTACTTGTCAAGCCATCTGGTAAGCAACTGCTCTGGGCTCTCTCCATTGAAGGAACGACTGATAATAACACCAGATTGACATGCAGCTGAAACTCTGAACTAATAAGAAAGTCTTTTCACTCTTGTTCTTTAAAAGTAAAGTACATGGGGCCTGAATACAGGTTCTGCTTTATGAAATTTTGTGTGGTGCAACTCTTCAATTCCATTGGGTATTCCACTAGCCAACCTTCCTTCTCAAAACAAACAAGCAAACAGAATCAATCAATAAATTACATACATATACATATATATATATGTATATGCTGTAACAGTTAGATTCATGCCATAAACTAGTATTATGGAGAGGACAAGTAGGCATCCACATGTAGGCATGGTAATAAATGGTACATAGTCACTGAACTCATGGCAATATCACCTGTAGTCAGTGGAAAGTGTAATGAACTTTTCTCCTGGAAATCTCACTACTGACTGAGGTGGCTAAATGTGGATGTAGCACAATATATAATGTCCTAAAAATTTTGGTAATGATTGAAGGTTGGATATGAACCATTTTCTGGTGGAGAATCAAAACACAATATAACTCAATTCCAAATAGTGCCTTAGTGCCCCCTGAAAATCATACCTAGGAATATTTTACTAACACCTTCCTCTGTGGAATAAGTTAATACAGGTATTCCACATGCCACTGAAATTTTTCCCTTTCTTACCTTCACAGGTGAGAAAAAAGTGCATGAGAGAAAAACCATGTTGGTATCCAAACTATAGTTTTAAAAGTCTAAGGCTGCTGTTTGGGGCCAGAATATTTCAGGTTTTGATGAATAATGGGGTCTACATTTCCATTTTCAAAAATCCTTCCTTTTGATGGAATGTTAAAATTTGCAATTAAGAGTAAATATTTCACTTTTGTTTAGAAAAGAAAAATCTGTCTGGTACTTTGTCATGAATATCAATTAACCACTTCTGACTATACTTTTCTAACAATATAACCTGAAGTTTTCATTTCACCATATATTATTAAATTTCCATAAAAGTCCAGATGGTCACCTGTCAACAACAATTAAATCTGAGAGCAAGAAAATCCCTTGTGTAGATTATATGCCAGTGTTAATTTGTTGCAATTTTGACTTTATTCAAGGCATATCAATGCTTTATTCTTTAAAAAAAAAAAACCTCATGCCTTTTATAATGTCAAAAATTTTTCTGCAGTGAGGATAATAATCTCAAAAATAAAGTGATACTTGATGTGCTCAAATTTGAAACAATCGTCCATATTGTTCAAGGCATAGCTCTGATTTGTTTGGTTTGCAATCTGGAGAATTTGCACACACTTTAGTTTTGAGATCCCATTCATTGTCATGCTTCTGGGTAGTAAACTGGAAGCCATTTTCAGCCCAGTAGCTTTACAATCTCAAGTACTAGCCCTTCTCTAAATTTTCCTACTGCGGATACCAGCTCTGAGAGCAATTTAAATGTAAAACAATAACAGTTGTACATGAAAATAAAGAGGGGAAAGTAGCTGGTGAATAAAGATCAAAATACCTGAGGGTGCTTTTCACATTCCTTCATTAGGGAATTTGCAAATTCGGTACAGCCTAGGAGGTACCAAAGAGCCATATAATATTGACATCGACCACAGAAACATGGCAAATGGACAGCCCCATACTGTAAACATCACACGGAATGAACGGGACATAGTTCTACAGGTAAGCAGACATTAAAGGTGTTTTGGTTCCATCTAGTTTATTGCTTGTAGCTTGTAACACTTTGTATTTTGATGACCTCCTTTCCCCTGAAGAAATAAGTGCAATTTGGGAAACATAAAGCCCAGTAGATGGTGTTCTGCTTGCAGTTTGCACTCCTAGGAGTTAACAAAAGCTATTCTCTTCCTCTATTGCATTGAGTCATGTTGTTCTGAGATCCTTGTCCTAGTGTGATGACAGCTGGGCTAATGCAGGTGTCACTCTAGATGCTCGGGGGCATCAGAGACATCTGGTCTGGTAGATAACATGGGACCTATGATAAACCTGCACCATTCTGGAGCAGCAGCTGGAAGCCAGGAGGGATAATCTGCAGCATCTTAAATGGCAGTAGACCCTGATGCACAGACAACTAAACATCGTACCGTCAGACCTGACTCCGCAAATAAGAATGTCATTAAATTTAAATTTACCCTACATTCCAGCAAAATCTGAAGAGCTGTTCATGCCTGCAAAGATGAGCAGATGCTTCAGTGTTTGTGTGACAGGAGCCTAAGACAAGATAATGTTACTGAAGGCACATATTTCTGGCCTATTTAGTTTTCAGTACAGCACTGGCAGGAACTTCATCTTCTCATATCTTAGTTTACAAACCTTTGAAGTATTATAATAATATTTAAATAACTGAGGGTAGCTCTGCAAGAAGCAATCAATGTTTCCAGACAGCCTTCTCTCTGTGGTCATTACAGAACTCTGTTTTCATTCTCTGGCTATCCCATCTGCAAACACTGAGATTGCAGCAGGATATGAGAACAGTTTTGTTGGCAGGAGAGTGAGGTGGATAGGATAGACTAATCTGGATTTGATAGTTCATAAGAAGCAAACCCAAACCAATAACAAATGAAATATAAAAATAGGAAGTCTCCTTAGGAACCAAGCCAAAAGGTGAAAGGATATTAGTTGTCACGGTATTGTATATTTAAAAAAAAAAAAAAAAAAAAACCACCTGACATAGAACCTAGAATCCCTGAACCTAGATCCCTGACAGTTAATTTTTCCAGGCACCAAAAAGAAACCTTTTCAGTGGATTACAATGTTATTTGACTGAGGGTTTCAGTACTCAAACTAACACTGGATGTACTGAAGTAGAATTGTCAGAAAATTAGAAAATTGCAAAATGACAGATGTTCTAAGGAATATATAGCTGATAGATCTAACCAATTTTCAGGTTTTTGGAGGTTGGGGTGTGTACTTTGATATATGCATCTTTCTTGCATGTTGCTGTGTTTGCACTTACTTCTCTCACTGCTAAATGGAAGCTAAACACTACCTGCAGTTAGGTTGTCTTCTGTTAATGAAAGCTTCTATTTTGTGTATGACATATGTTCTGTGGAGTAAAATCTGCCTGACTTAGACAGCTGTAAAACTGAATAAATTATTTGCTAAAGGAATCAGATGAAATACCTTGTCCGTTTGGAAAACATATACACAGTTAAGTATCCCAGTCTTGTACCAATTCACCTACATTTAGGGCCTGATGATGTTTTCCCAAGTATTTTGAGAGACAGCTACCTGTGTAGGGCTTGCAAGAGCCACAAACATTTTGGTTAGTGTTTCTCTGCTGAGGTAAAAATTTCTTAATCTAACCAGTGTTCTTAGAACACAGCTGGTTTATTTAATCAAAAAACATATCCATTTGAGTCCTATTAAACTAGACTCCGTCTGATGCATGTAAAAGAATAGGGAAAGTATTGACCCATAAAAAGAAAATCCAGCAAATCCAGAAATCCTACCCCTAATTTATCCTGAAAAAGAAAGTTACTATCAAATGCTGTTTGTTTTCCATAAGGAAGTTGATTCTGGTACTCATCTGGTTATGCTCTGTGAATGAAAGAACTGATATGAACAGAGATGGATCTGGTAAATAGATTGTTCACTTGAAAATGAATCCTACTTTCAGATATAAGCTCTTCATCATGTTTGAAAATATAGATGATAGAGATATATTTTTTCTCAGCATTCAGAGGACAAATCACAAAGTATGAGTTTTCCCTTGCAGATCTGAGCAATGAACATCTGAGTAGACTTTTATTTCTTGCTAACTCCTTCTCCAACCTGATGAGCAGCTGGTTTTCTTGCTTTTAAAGAAGACAGCTTGCTTGCCAGGTGCTGTTGCTCACACTTCCACACTTCCACATGGCATAAAAATGTCACAGGAAGGATTTATTTCTCATCAAAGCTTTAATTCAAGAGCACTCTATTTCTGAAATCTCAACCGCAAGTTCATACTTAGTATATCTGCCTTTCTAACTTGCTATAATAACCCTGTAGTGCCAGAGAGATTTAAAAAACCTGCAGTGAGGTAATAAATTGCTATTATATAAACTATGTGATCCTGAGTTTTATCATGATTCTCAGGAGTTTCATTTATATATAAGTATAGTAGAGGGCTCATTATTGAACAATATGAGATCTCACCCAATGTTGGAAGACATGAGAGAACTAATTACTTACGTAAAGTCAGAGTTACCGTCCAGTCAATTGGAATTTGAATTGAGCTTTGAAATAAATGTATGCACAATATTGTATCTCCACAACATAAGCAGAAGTATTTGTAGCTTGAATTATTTTCATTAGAATTGCATCACAATTCCTAACACACCAAGACAGTCAAGACTAAAGGTAGAAGAAAAGACCCCTCAAAAGGCTTTTATATTTCAATTTTTTAAATTCACTGACTGCAAACTAATCAATAATTAGTTTTACATTAAAGAACAAGCTCCCATTTGTGATGTCAGTGGTTTCTCAAGGATAAGATTGAAGATATGTAGTTGATTTAGGTGTCAGAAAAGCAAAATGACATAAATTCAGGGACAAAGGTCTGCATATTTTCTGTTGTTGCAATGAAGGGCTCCAAACTTACATTAGTTAATTAGAATTCCTGTCTCTCACTTCTACTGAAATACCACACATTGAAGGCTACATTAATTCACCTGTGGACAAGAAAAAGCCCAGACTGACAGATGGGGAATGTGTTATCCCATCAAATAACACTTCAGGATCTGAGCTTTAGTTTTAAGAAGGCAAGTTCTACTTCATTTGACTTCATTAGAAGGCTTCATGCTTCAGCAGAGTATTTTCCATATCGTAAAAACCAGATCACTCTTTACCAAGTTTTCATGGGTGATTAAAGCTATTCACACATCAGTAGTTTCTTCTTTTAAGAAGGTCAAGGATAAGAAACTCCCTAGCAGAGGTTCTGATCTAAAGCTCATTGAAGTCAATGAAAGCCTTGCATTGACTTCAGTAGGCTTCAAATTATACCTTAAAGGACTGTGACGGTTACTTCCCTAGTGCAAGACTCACACCAGTCTGGATTAGACACATTTTGGTTCTACTGCAATTTATTGTTTTTAATTCTGATCTGTTACACAAACGCCATATTGGCATGTTAAAAAACAAGCAAACAAACAAAAAAACGTATGATGTGCTTTAATTTTTATTGGAATAAAGTTGATGCTGAACACAATTAGACTGGGCATCTCAGCTTCTATACTAAGATATTCTTATACATGCTCAACAGACCTTCAGTTCTTCATACCTTCTTTAAAGCCATTTCTAGAAATGAGTTAGGAGTCACAGCTTCTAGTGTCTTCTTTGTTCCCAGAAATGATTAGACCTGAGCAATTTCCACAGGACTCCACTTTCCCAAGCCCAGCCATACACTTTCAGGACAATTAGCAGCAGCCTGCACAGATAAGCTCAGAAGACCAAATCCAAGGATAGCTGACAGTTACCTCTTTCAGGCGAGAACTGCAGTACAGAGGGTATACACAACAGTATTGTTGTGTATACAATACCATATGTTCATAATACCAGTTGTTGACCATTCAGAGTGAACATAATTTTGAAGCTTTATGGAAATCTTGGCCTGAATTCAGCTGTTCATAAGATTCAGAATAGCCCTGAAAATATATTCTGACCTCAGCTGTTAATAAGATTCAGAACAGTCTTGAAAATGTATGGATCTATGTTTTCCACCTTCACCAGAGGTAATCAGTAGAAATTCCCAGCTTCTGTGAAAAAATAATCACTGAAGTATTTGCCCCAACCCAGTTGAAACCCAGAAGAAACAGAATTTTTGCAAGTCCATTCTCTTATTTCAATTTTGAACTCTGTGCTCTGCACTACAGGAATAGAGATAATATTTGTGAACTCCTAAATGCTTCAAAAATGAGTTATATGAAGTTATTTCAAAATTAATCTGAAGTATAAAATGAAATTATAAACATAATTGCAGTTAAATAAATGGGTATAAAGGAACAAAGCAGTCTGCAAGTCTCAAGCTTAAATGCAATAAATATATCAAAGATTTTTGTAAGTATAGATTAAGCTTTGATCTCATTACTAGGAATGGGAAATTTCTCACAGACTTCGGTGAGGTTATAATTTCACCTACTATCACTATTGTTATTGTAGAATCATACCTATGAATCTTGTTTCATGTACTTTGAAGCCTGAGCAGAATATGGTCACTCTGTTTGATATCTTGCTTAACAGGAACCATAAAATTTCACTAGATGATTTTCTGCAGCTAACCGAAAAAGTGATGATAGCAATATAATACATTTTCTAGAAAGACTTTTATCTAGCTTTAAAGACTTCAAATGATAGAAAATTTTCCATATCCTGGCTATGTATGCCAATGGTTAAATGTAATTTCTGTAAAGTATTTGCACCTAATTTACAGTTTGAATTCTTCAGACTTCAGCATTTAACTTTGGGACCTCTATATCTATGCCTGATAGATGAAAGAGTTGTTCGGTGTCAGATATTGTTCCCCTTCACACTTTCCTAGCAATGTTAATTGGAAGATCTTTTCATCTTGTCTATGAGAAGTTAAATAAATTAAACTATTTTAGTTTACTGTCTGAAGTCCATATTTTTTGAGCCATAAAACAATTTTATAACTCTTCTCTGAAAACTTTCCCTTTTCAAAACATTTTGAAAACCTTTACCCTAGGACTAGATATGGTAATGGTAGTTATGTTATCAAAACATCTTTCTCTATTTCCTACAGTTTCTAGGCAAACATCCTTTGGGCAGTGCTGAAAATTGTCTGAATGCAAAGAGTTGTTTAATGACTGGTTTATCTAATATTTCACTGGCTTATGGGGGATGAGGCAGTACAGTTCATGATTTGAAAGAAACCATCTAGAGAGTATCCACAAATTCCATAACAGCTGAACTAAATAAAATGTTTTAAATACCCAGGATTTTAACCACAGGTAAACATGTAAACCATAGCTAATATCATTGTAATGGTAATCTTTTTTTTTTATTTTTCTAATAATCATATATATCTATTATATTTAATTAATTTCCAAACAGTTTTTTGTTTAAAGGAAAAAAAATCATTTGTTCTAATAATATCAGAGACCTTACAGCTGAAACAAATTATTTATAATCTTTATATATTTATTAACCTTTATTTTAATATTCAAAAAATAAATAAATTTAGTGACCAGGGATAGGACCCAAGTGAATGGAGTCAAGCTGAGACAGGGGAGGTTCGGGTGGATATCAGAAAGAGGTTCTTCACCGACAGGGTTGTCACGCACTGGAACAGGCTCCCCAGGGACATAGTCACAGCACCAAGCCTGTCAGAGTTTAAGAAGCGTTTGGACTGTGCTCTTAGTCATATGGTCTGAATTTTTGGGTAGGCTTGTGTGGTGCCAGGCATTGGACTCGATGATCCTCGTGCATCCCTTCCAGCTCGGGATATTCTATGATTCTATGAAAATCCTTGGAGCTACTTTATTTCCATTATGTATTGGCATTCTGCAGTGGCAATGTATTATTCAAAACGAGAGCAAAAAAGGCAAACTCAGACCACTTTCTAGAGCAGAACTATACATTACTTCTACGTGTTTAATGCATTAATGCTCAATTTATCCCTAGCTAGTTCTCAATCAGAAGCAACAAGATTTTTTGTTGTTGTTCAGAGTCAAAAATACATAGCTTTTTTCACAAATAAGTGACCACGTAGGATAAGAAGCTACTGATATGAGAAAATTTTAAAATATAACAGAGTTATATTGATATAGTATATCATTTCTGTAACCCTACTCTCTTTTCCAAAATATAAATAAATACAGACCCTGATATTTACATACTCCAAATTCCCTCCAAATGTAATGTTGTTATGAATGTTGCAGAAAACTGGATGCTCAGTTCTCAAAAGATTCTGTAAATAACAGCAAGAAACAACAGAATGATATGTGTCATATTCAGAAGTGAATGAATAATTCACTGCTTAGTAATTTACCTACGTGTTCTTTTGTAGGATGTCCATGAGCTACTAGCATTTTAGTTGATTTTATCCTTCATTGAATTTACCCATCTTTTTATTTTACTGTGTCATTTGCAATCTTTCAGTTAAAGACAGCAATATAGGTAGGCAGGAAACTTATAAATGAGCCATTTCTACTTCCCTTTCATGCACAATGGAGTTTGTAAGTGGCATCTGCCAAAACAACTCGGCACATCCCTGACAAACCCCACCTAGCTGAAAGTCAGACAATATATTTTCATAAATAAAAGTCCACATCACCAAGTAGTAAATGAGAGAATGAAATATCCTTATCCTGAAGGTCAGAACACTGGAGTCAGATTTTTCTCTTACTGGGGAAAAACACAATCCATACAGCTGCATCTGAGGGTAGCATCTCATCCTGTGGTTTCACAGTTGTAAAACCCAAGCCTAGGACAAGGGAAGATGCCCAAGTAAGGATCCTTACAGAAGTTTTTCCCTTTCTGTGCATCAGCTGAGATAGTTTAAAATCTTTAGGACTTCTGGAAGAATATTCTTCTGTTCTGTAAAACCACTCAGTAAGACTGAATATGAGAGGAACTCTTTTACAGATCCATCCTTTTTCATATGTGTTTTCAGTAGGGCCTGTATTGATGGATTCAGAGGAATTTTTCAGTTGTCTTGTCCCAGACTTTGACTATGTCCAGGTCATATACCATGATAACACAGAATTTACATGTCTTCCTCACCCTACACCCCCATTTACCTTGGATATAAAGCTAGTGCATTCAGGGCACAATGCAGTATGGTGCAGTATGGTACAGTCTGATAGATCCCCACTCTGTGTATCAAACCAAGGCAAAGGCCTGCAGAGAATATCAAATGCTTATCAACCTCATAATACATGTTGCCAAAATTTGGCTTATGTTGAGACTAGATCCTTCCTCTATAATTTATTTCCAATGGTGAATGTGTGCATGCTTTCCTTGGCCTGTATGATTGCTGTTTTGGCATCAGTTTTTATTCCAATTAAAGAAATAAAGAAAGAACAAAAGAATCATTAAATATTTTCAGGATCTAACATTAAGCCTAGAAAAGTCAAAACTCAACATAAAATAGGTGTTTTCCATTATATGGCAGCACACATTGGGCAAATTAATGTCCTGTGAAAGTCATCTTTAGGTACCTGAGGTACGTCTCTTTAATTTTTATAACTTTGTATTATATGAGCTGCTATTGCCTCTGCTAACATCTGATGTAATTCACCTATTAAAAAGACCAATAAAAAGTTCACAGAAAGAAGCATCAGAGAATTGTTTCCTTTGAAGCGTCAGAGAATTGTTTCCCTTCCTGTGAAGGCAGCCAGAGTAAATGTGTCCCTTTCCTTATCAGTGCCTTCTCTACATTTTAAGTCATGCATCTAATTGGTGGGTTTTCTTGTTGTTTTTCTTTTGTTATGTTTTTGCTTTTTACATTGAGGCAAATTACACCTGATATACAATTTATCAGAGCAACAATGGCTTCAGAAAAAAGTAGGACTCCATTGCACATAAGGTATTCAAGTTTTTAAGCTAAATTTTTTATTATTATTATTTTTCTGCAATGTATTTTTGTGGTTTTACCTGGCAGGCACACACAGCTGCTCACTCACTCTCCCCAGGTGGTATGCAGGAGAGAATCTCATGAGTTGAGATAAAGAGGTTTTACTAGGTAAAGCAAAAGCTGCATACACAAGCAAAACAAAACAAGGAATTCATTTGCTACTTCCCATCAGCAGTTCAGCCACTCCCAGGAAAGCAGGGCTTATCACGTGTAATGGTTTCTTGGGAAGACAAATGCCGTTACTCCAAATGACCCCCCCTTCCTGTTTCTTTACCCCAGCTTTTATTGCTGAGCACAACATCATATGTTAAGGAATATCTCTTTGGTCAGTCTGGGTCAGAGTCCTGGCTGTGTCCTCTCCCAGCTTCTTGTGCACCCTCAGCCTCCTTGCTGGCAGGGCAGCATGAGAAGTACACAAACCCTTGGCTCTATGCAAACACTGCTCTGCAACAACTGAAAACATTATTGTGTTATCACCGGTATTTTCATCACAAATCCAAAACACAGCATCATACAAGCCTCTACAAAGAAAATTAACTCTACCTAAGACAAAACCATGGCATGTATTTATGCTTTTCCTGCATCTGTATCCCCTGTCTCATCATGTTAAATTAGAATATAAATTCCAGGGGGAGGGGGGAACTTTATAATAAAAGAGTGCAGTTGACTTTTATTTTTTTAAAAACTACAATAGGTTAATCAAGTGCGTGAAATCAGCAAAACAGATCTGCAGTAGTTTCTAAAACAGTATTAACTGTACCTCTATAGGAAATTCATCTGAAGAGAGCAAAGTGCAGTGCAATCCTTAAGCTTACCTTGCACTGTGCCAGTGGGGTGTATATCTCCAGATAAGTATTGAGGCTGCAGGTCTGTGACAGTGTAAGCCAGTAAAAAATGCTTGTTTTTTGGTCCTACCTTTTTATCTGGGTCTACAATTTATTTACAGCCTCTGGCTTGTCCCAGCTCTGGCTCTGATCTGATCCACAATAACCTAAGTCAAGGACCTTAGCTGACAGAAAACAATCAGTGAAGTACTAGTGCCACACTAAGGAAGGACTTGAATAACAGTAATAGTGGCTTTGATCATCCTAAGGAATTGCAGGGTTGCCACACAAATTTGCTCCTTTTCTGTTGTATTAAAAATATAAAATATTAAAAGTACCTTCCTACTTTCTCCTAAATTACTATCGTGCTCAGGAGGAGCTCCATCTAAACACAAAGATCCCTTGTCCAAGAGTAGACAAGCTTTTTAATATAAGTGATATATCATTATAGTAATGCAGAAGAGAAATATTACATTGGTAATGATGAGAACACATCCCTGTCTTTATCTTGCTATTACTGAAGTCAACCGCAAAACTCTATCGACTTTAGATGGTGGAAGATTAAGCCTTACAGCATTATTATTGCATAACATTTTGAAAATCTTTTTTATAAAATGTCTTCAGCATAAAGAAAAAACTTAGCTTAATAACTGTGTACACAAACACGGTGGGTTGACAGTGACACAGTGATACAGATACAGATATACCCATACTGAATATAATGTGTGTGTGTATATATACCATATATATTTTTATTTATTATTTTTTGTGAGAATACTAAAATGAGGTAGGTGTTATATTTGCCCTTAGATTGATATGTCTGTTAATCTCAGCACTACTGCCAAGGTTAGTAGCATTATCTAAGTGAACAGTAATTTAAAAGAAATAGCATTTTATTGAACTTGTGCTTAAATCCCAGCAACTTCATATAAAGACAGTCTGGTTGGTGTGATGTGACTTGAGAACTGAACCTGCAGGTTCCTCGGAAACTGCCATCTACTCTCATCTGTGTGGTGCTCAGAGACACACTGCATGTTTATATTAAGCTCAAATGAAATTAATGAGTTTTTAAAGAAAAGTAGCTGTAATGAAAAATCTTAAATGTAATTTTAAAACTGTAATTTAATACAAATCATTACATCAACCTCTGTGTGCAGAGGTTCTATTTAATTTCCATTAAATAATGTAATATATTTTTTCAAATACCATTTGACACCAGTAATTCCTTTTTTATTATGTGTCTCATACTAGACTGATAGTCAAATATTTCAAACAGAGCTTCCAGGTGGCTTAGTTCCAGCTGCTTACACTTGAACACCCACTGGATGGCAGTAACACACAACTTTGGAAAAAATTCAGTATCATCCTTTAATTCATTGACCTCAAAAAATCCTAAGTTCTTCTAAAAAAAATAAACTAAACTAAATTAATAATAATAATAATAATAATAATAATGTATTATTAATATAATTATTAGATAATGCTTGTTTAGAACAAACACAAGCAATCAAAGCAAATGAACATAAATCTCACCGTTCACTCACTGTTGTCTCGTGGTGCACCATTTCATTTCAGATCCCTGAATTAGAGAAGCACATATCTCACAAAGTTGGATGTGGAAAGCAATGCAGGCTTCCCCCATAGTAGAAAGGATGCCAGATCTGGCAGTTGAGAAGGAGATGGTTTTATTGCTAATCACAAATGCTTGCTCTCTTACTGATGATAAGACCAGGAAATCAGTATCAACAGCTTTAAAATGGAGATTTATTTTATCGTGTAATCAAAAAAACCTAAAACTTCAAACAGAGTTGTTAACCCCTTAAAATGATTTGTAACTGAACTCATTCTGAAATCTTTCTTTGACTTCTGTGAGACCTGAAAAATATATCCGTAACACTAGGTTCAGTTATTGATTCAGTACAACAGGCCAGTTAACATCCCTAAGCAGTAAACTGACTGTATCTATTAGAGCCTGAAATGCAACATAGCACTGGAGTCACCTTCTTGCCTTCCCTGACTCCCATTTCCAGTAGGGTCTTTGCTTCTGCACCATAACAATATGCTCTGCCATGCTGGCATCTCAAATCTCAAGAGGAAACAAAGTCGCCACAAATTTTTTTATTTATCTGGTCAAGACCACCTCTAAGTTATTCCAGTGTCGAGGGAATAGGGATGCCTGGATCTTTAACTCCAGTTTGGCTGCACCAGAATGCTGCATGTTTTTACCACCAGCAGTGCCCTGCCACAGCCTATCACTTTGAGCTTTGCCACTGAAATCCCACTGGAGGACTTCAGTGTTCAAGCACGCTAATGGGTCTTCCTCTGCCTGAGTGCTGTACTTATGCAGGTATGGATTTCCCAGGAAATGGCAAAAAAGAAGGAAAAAGAGAGAAGGCAGGAAAGTGCTAGTTTCTTGCCCTTTGCTGCCCTGCCACAACAGTGACACCATCGCTGTTTTCAGAGACATGGAACCAATGACCACATGCCCATTTGAAGGATTTGGTGAAATACCATGTCATTATTTTGGGGCCATAGTCTTAGCATGTGAATGACATCATGTATTTTTGCTGGAAAAGGCAAAGTGGGAGAATTGTGTCTGGCAGAACAGAGTGCAGGTTGCAATGCTTCTTGGTTCCTGGTGGATTTTCCACCATGGCCTCAGAAGTGCTTCTTAGCAAATATAGTGTGTTTGATTACCTGAGCTACAGAACATAAGTTTTGGGTGATGGAGTGATAGATTTGATATTCTGGACCCAAATTATATATGACCTTAAAAATAGAAACCTAGACCTCAAAGCTGTTGTTGTACTGTATGGACAAAAGGCAGCCTGCTATCCTTGCAGTGACCTGTATTGCAAATAAACTATAGCTTTACATACTTAAGATGCCAAATTTCTTTTCATCCTTTACAGGCCAGCATTTCCACATTATAAACACTGTATTTGTGCATGCAAATGCTCACAGTGTTTCATCATTTAAATTGACTTTTCGTTTTCAGGTATATCTGGCAGGCACAATTAGCATTCTTGGGCAGGGTTGAATGCTTTATTACTTGTTCCAATAGTTTGATAATAGACACCTAGACCACGGTTATAGCTCTAGAGCTCTAGGATACCCACGATACACTGGCAGATGAATTGACAGATTGATAACAGTTATTATGATTTACTAGTATCTAATCAGATCAACCCCACCTCTGAGTTTCCATATCACAATAAAAAAATAAAATAAAATAACATTCCCTGATTGATTTTGAAAAAGAAAAAACTTAATGTTGCCAATTTTGACAAGTACCAGAGTACATGGTAGTGTGCAAATTGTTTTGTCACATACCTGGAAGAACCTAGAAGATGAATCCTGTGCATCAGAATGTATCAGAAATAGTACCACTGCAGGCAAAGAAGTTACATGAGGTTAAAATCTTGGCATATGAGAGGCTGGAGGATCAGACTTTGTGCATCAGTCTTTTCACCCATCTTTTTCTGATACGACTCTCCAAAGTCCATATTATTCTATACAGTTTAATAACAGTACAGAAAAACACCATGATAGCTCTGATACCTGAGCCATTTCTACTTATCTTCTGACATAAGAATGTTTCATGACAAGGTAAAGCCAGAATAAAACAAACAATTGTTGTTCTGCTTTAAGCTTGTGTAATAAATACTTAAAGACAAAAAATAAATAACGAAGATAAAAACTCATCCCTTTCACCCTTTTAAACTGTGAACATCAGAACTCCATTGGTCTGTACTGAGCTGTCTTAACAGTGCTATTACCAACGTAGGCCATTTTGTTTTTGTTTTTTCCTCTGTCTTCACATTTTCCTGTTAAAATGCTCCAAAAACAGGAAAAAATATGCTAATATAAAGTGATCGCTGTGCCAGTTTCCTATAGATTAAACTATTTAGCTACACTGATTACTCTAGAATGTATTCTTAGGTTTCCCTATGCGTCATCACAATTAAGTTGAATAGCATTTTCAATGAGAAAATAAAAAACGTGAAGGGCAAAAATGTATGTCATTAATTTGTGAATTTTCTGAGATAAGGAGAACAGAGAACACTTGCATTAGTCTGAAATTCACAGCTATTATCCTGTGGGCAAAGCATGTAAATCTAGCTTTAGCAGTAATATAGGTCCCAAATTGAAACCTTGTATTAAAATAATAAGCTGTTTTGTTGTTGATTATGTTGTTAATGTTGTTGATGTTGTTTTAAGTAATTATGTGGAAGTACACAAGCAAAAGCTGAAAAGATTCTACAACAACCAGAAAACATAAATGTCCAATATGGTATTTTCCTAGCTTTTTGCACTTCAGAGACAGCAGATGTAGAAGTAGAGGTATAAACTGTTATTTCCCCTTTATTAAAATGAAAGCAGAGCATATCAGGTAGAGTTGTGTTGACATAAACTTCTTAAAGTAGGCCTGATTTGGTAACACGGTAAGCAGGTGGATCTGTTTAAAATACTCACGATTCCTTTTCTCTTTCCACAGCTTGATCACTATCCTCCAACAAGTTACAGCCTGCCAACAACATCTGACATACTGTTCAATTCCCCAAAGGCACTCTTCCTAGGAAAAGTTATAGGTGAGATTTCATTTTATACTTGGTTATTTTATTAGGTATTTTCAGAGAATACTGAAAACTGTAAGTGCATGGGACAATGCTCTGTGTAGTATTTGCACCAGGGCACTCACTGGACATGTCATTCTAAACATGAAGTTAGTGCTACTTGGAGTTATACCTAAAAGAAGGGTATGTTCACTTTGTCACATAGACTGATGTGCACACAAATAAGGATCATCTGGCCAATGCAGGGATAAATCCAGATACAAGGTAGAGGGACATTTGGAATACCATATTTGTGCAGTTGCTCTGGACCTTAGACACCCTCTTGGTGTTCAGTGCAGAGAATATGAGAAATCACTGAGACCACTACTTTTGCAAAAAGATGCTGAAGTTATTGTGAACAGTATCATTCACTGTGAAGTTGTCATATGTTTCATATAATGCCATTATCAGTGCAGTAAGCCTTCCTACACCAATGTACCCTTTTGTGGCACAACTATCCCTCATCAGTCTGATAAAACTACAACTCACAGTGAGGCCCACCAGATAGATCATTCAGATGTCTGTAACACCTACAGAAACATTCACCCTCTGTACATTTTCTATCCGTTTTATAGACCTTGTTGTTATTTCCCTGTACAGCAGCTACCTGGTCAGCTCCCCAGATTAACTCAAAAAGCAATGCAGAAGCATCTTTAACAAGCCTTGGCCTTGCTTTTAGGTCATCCTAGTTTCCATTGCTCAATTTCTCCACTACTGCCCTTTCAAATGAATTTTCAGGGTTATTCATTTCAAGAATCAACTATTCCCCTGATATTCGTAGCTTTTAAGGGGCACTCTTTCACCTTTTCAGAGACAGAGGGGTATTGATATTATTTCTTCTAAGTACTTTGTACAGGAATGTGGTTGTCTGAACTAAGTGAAGTGCTTAATTCAGAAAATTGCAAGCTTTTCTTTGTTAAGTGGTATAAGGCAGTAATATGCAAACCTCATGCACTGATTTTTGAAGTGGAAAAGCAATTGACCTTATAGCTAATGTGACTTTTCAAAGATACACTTTTCCATTTGTTTTGTTTTTAAAATTTAATGTGTTGAACTTCTGTGAAATAGGAAATCAAAGGCCTTTAAAATGGTTGGTTAGCAAGAGAGCCATGAACTACTTTTTGGTGTTCTCAAAGTCAGTTCTATATATGATAGAAAAGATTATGTGACATGATTTTGGTGAGTCACTGGAAATCGCATTCATTCTCCTCTCACCACACTAAATTTGGGCAGTCAGAGTAGAGCTGACTTCCCTACTAAGCCAGGCTACTCTCCTCTTCATTCATTAACTCAAAGCAAGGAGACGAGCATTCAGCAATTGGAATAACTCTGCAGTTATTAAAGAATGGGGCCTGACTTGTTCTTCGTGGGTAATTGTTAGCAAAAATATAAAGCTCGAAAGCTATTAATTTGCTTAAGGGTGTTGCCATAACTGCAATTAATGGATTAATTGCCAGAGAGGTTCCGTTTCCTTTGAGATGGCAGCTCTTTGTAAACTTTCATGCACCTAAGAAACTGCTACATTATGGCAGTACTGCCTCTGCAGTCCAGTCTTCTAAATAAGCTTAACTTTTTGAATGGTTGTTTGAATTCAGGTAAAACTGGTACTTTCCCTATTACTATAACGAGTTGATATTTTGAAGGATTCTGAGCGCGATACATGAGAGAGAATATTCAGATAGGCATACAACAGAAAAAATACTGCAGTGAAAAAGATGCATAAAAGAATGAAGGGAAAGAAAAGGACAGCTCCTAAAATGCAGAAGAAAACAATGCACTGTGCACTGTGAAAAGAAAAAAAAAATGGAACAAGCACATAATGAAAGAGAAAAAGAAATACTGTGTGTACTACACTTTTTTAAAATGTTCTGACTGCAGAGAGGCTAGAGAGTTGGAGGCACCAAGTTGCCTCCAAAATACTCCTTGCCCAAACGCTGCTTTCTGTGTTCTGTTTAAGTACTCTGATTCTGAAATTCTCCTTAGGCATTCTTGGAGAATAAAGGGGCTGCAAGTACTGGGCAGATCAGATGGTTCATCACACAATCCTTCATGTCTAGGATACTTAAGTACAGTGACTGAAAGGCCTGATCATAGGTCCAAATAAAATGAGTTATTGACTCAGTTCCGTTCCTACAGATGTAGACCCAAAACACCTCACATTATTTGCCTCATTTGCAAAAAGTCATGTACGTGTTTGAAAATAGTTTTAAGCATCCTCTGACTGTTAATATCAAGAGCCTTATCATAGGATTTACTTTTTCAGAATAAAGAAATGTAAAGGAAAACAATAGCAGAGACCAGTGAATATAATTTGATTTTTGTTATGTCATAAGGGAAGTTTCAAATATCTCAGAACTTATACTTCACACTCCTCTCACTCTTTATAAATAGAGTAAACTGAGAAGAGTGATTGAAAGCAATTTCCAAATCTAGAATTTGAAAGAGTAACTATAGTCCTGATAATATATGTCCTGGAAATACATATGGTACAGTTGAAGATTATCATCAGGAAACATTGTCAGAGGAAACACTGAGGCCCACCTTCAGCTCCTCTGCTAACTAAAGGTTAAGAACAGGCAAAGGTATTGCAATATCCTAAAGGAATAATTTGTAAGCAGACTATATTTCTGTTTTCCCATGCTACTTTATGATTTTGAGTCTCTTACAACAGCATCCCTGTTTTGGAAGATGTTCTCATCCATTGTTACAAACATTATGCCTTTACTATATATTTTATATCCTCTTGTCCCTGGGATTCGTTACTTCAATTTTTAAGTGCATAAGGTTGTATTAGAATGGTTGGGAATATGAAGGACTGTAATTCATTTTTTTCCTCTCCTCTGCTTATGTCACTATCTTTTGCTGAATAGGGTATTTTATTAAGTAAAAGAGCAAATCGGTACTAAGTAAGCAAAAAAAAAAAAATCCATGTCCTTTTGCCAAAGAAAAAGTGAATTTATCTCCAGAAACTCTGATTTCCTGGTGTAAAACTGTTGTGCATCTGACCATCACTGTTGATCAACTTTACTGTGCAATTTTCAGAGTAATGTTGAATGAGGGAAGAGCACTGTTAACACACCAGTTCAGCAGTTTGAAAGGCAAAGTAGATGCAAAATGCAGTATCTTTAAAGCTTCTAATTTTCACATCATACTGGCTAGACATATTTTAGTGGCCCAGAGGGATTAGCACCAATGGAAAATATGGGTACATATATCAAGTTACAATTTGTACCCACCTGCAATTACATTCTCTAAATGTGCAATATGGGAATAGCGTCATAATTTCACTGCTGTGCTGGCATCAGTTGCATTCAATTTCTGTTATTCCCATACTATGCAATTCCTATTTGTCACTAAAAATGAAGGCAGGGTCCTATTTTTAAAAACAGATGGGTTTTTGAAGAGCACTTTGGAACAATCTTACCAAAGAACTGATCTTCTGCCTGTCTTATTTCCATTTTTATTAGAGTTATTTGCATAGGAGCAGCAGCTTCTGTCACAGCTGTGCTTGCTGTGATAGCTCATCCAGTACCAATCAGAATGATCACTTGTACAACACCTACCACAATGCAACACCACTCTCTGCTCTAGGTGTTACAACAAAATGGCTGGTTTAAAAAATCATGATGAAATGTCTCTGTGCCTCATAAGAGTTGATAATATTTTCTGTAAATCAGGAGGGTCAGACTAGAAACAAAAATAAATGATTGAATTGCAGTTGTAATCAGAGACAATTTCTTCTTCTATAAGTTGAGGTTTTTTCTGCTTTCCTGAAATATTTTCCAGAAAATGCAATTGTTCACTGGCTTTAAAAACACTGACAGAAAATACTTTCAGTTTTCTGGGAAACTGGAGGTAAAGGTAATTCTTACAGAGGCAAAATGGATTTTTGATTTGAGATATGAAATAAAGCTTGAGGAGGCAAATAATAAACGATCTTGTTTTATGTGAACGCATCATAATAAAAGCACTAGAGAAATGCAGGATTCTGTAAATAAGATAAAAGGGAATTGTTAATGTTTCAAGGAATGTGTTTCATATGTTATTTAAAGATTCTAAGGATTTGATGGCTGACACAGACAAGGTAAGAGGGCAAAGCTGGCTATCAGGATGACCAGTAATGAAGAGAAAAAAAAATAAAATATTAACAGTATGACATTAAGTGTTATATGTTACAGTTCAGAATGGAATCTCAAATTTCATTTGCATTGTAACTTGAAACTCATTACTGAGGCAGAATAGAGCAGAGGTTCTGTTTTCCCTCTAAGTACTGTGGCTTTGGATATAATGCTCAGGTTTGTCTTCACATCCTTTTCAGAGGCCTACAGCAATTACTGTTATGTGAACTTACCATATGGAGAACTGATTTCATAGTCTGTACTGTATTATTTGAATAAAAGTGGAATACTTATATGGGTTTTAATATGTATTAGGAAAGAAGTAGCTACACAATTAGACATGATTTTGTAAAATCATCATTTGCTGAACAGAAATAGTTTGAGGGTTTCTTAACAGCTTCTTTGATTGAGCACAGAAACACTGAGATCAGACAAGAGTTGTTGAGAAAGTGGCAGGGAAGAAAAGGTAATGTGTTCCTTGTCTGTTTTCCATCCCACCAACCACTCCAAATCAAGTGATATCATTTCAAAAACACTTAAATATTCCCTTAGAAACAATCAATATAGTACAAGTCATCTCTTAGCACATTTAGATTATCATTCCAGAACCAATAGCTGTCCCTGCAGCTAGTTAACCTCTGTAGACTCCATTTATGTATCTGCCTCATCCTAGTGTCCTTCAGGTACTTCCAGCAAGAGTAGTAAAAAGGAAAAAACTTTAACATCTGCATTCCTTCTTAAAAAAGCAGCTACCATCACTCTACAACTAAAGTGAAATCCTGGAAATCAACAAAAGCACCTAATAGATAAGGAAAGAACCCACAGCATCTCTCCACATAGATACCGAATAATAGGACAAAAAAAAAAAATCAAAATCTTTTGAACTACCAGCAAGTACAATGGCAATTTTTCCAAGAGGTAAATATTCTTTACTACCAAATAAGATACTTTCTTTCCCATCAAACAAGCATGACATGTTGACACTTCAATGCTATTAGCTGAGTAACAGAAATGACTTATAATGTAATTCATCCTACCAAAAACATCATATACTTTCAAAAACAACTTTAATGTCCATGTTTCCACACTACTGCAGTTTATCACTTAGTGGGCTTGTGTCATACCAAAGCAAGTTGCACTGTCTAAACCTATGAATGTCTTTGAGAACATTTACCCTCATTGAAGAGTGTTTTGATAGCCTTGAAAAAAATATATATATTTAGGACCTGGACATTGTCATCATTGACACTCAGTTTGAGTATGCTGCTTGGTGCTTCCATAATCTGATATGAAGGTAATGTTAATCAAGGATATCACTTACCCAAATACCAGTTAGGTCTCTGATACTGCAAGGTACTTTGCTCAGCTCCTGAATTCAAATCCTAGAAGATAACTCAGAGTCATAAATAGATTACTAATGGTCTAAAAGTGTTCTTCTACTATGCACCTTTGACATGTGTTACTACTTCATGATCATAATGAGGTTAGCACCTTACTGTATGTATCAGCAGTGTGGCAGTGAGAACTCCACTGCTTGTTTGCTCTGTGGCTCTCCTTTATTTTGAAGCATTGACAGTTAATCCGAGTGCAGAGTAGCTTAGCCTACTTTCACAGATAATGAGCAGAAAATAGCTAGCATGCAGTAACTTACTTCAAAGTAACTCTGCCTGCAACTTCGTTTCTCAGCATCAGCATTAACATTCAGTACTGTAATCTCAGGGAGAATGAATATGAATATTGTCATAGTAGGAGCCCTCCTGCTACAGTAGCAGTTGAATATTAAAATGTGCTTTCCTCTGCATGAGTCACACATGAATTATCATACAAAGATACAACATCTGGACACTTTTCCTTCTCTTCCAAAAATGCTTCCACAACACCGCTGTATAGTAGCATTAGTCTGGTTAAAACTCCTCCAGGATTTAATATTGCCTATCACTCTGACCTCATACCTGTCAGTCAGTCTGTTTATATCTTACTCTTTGAAGTGTTTCTGGTAATGGCAGAAATGTTCCACAGCCCTTCTAGTTAAAACAAGAACTAATATATATATATATAAAAATAATTTTTTTCTTTTAGAACTTTGAGCTTTTGACCTATCTGGTTTCTCCAAGAAATCAGATCTACAAGACATATTCAGAAAGTAAAATTTCCCATCTACAAGCTCATCTACAAGCCCATGAGAGGGGAGCCCATCTACCTCAGTAACTTCTGTGAAAGAAATCAGGGTAGCCCAAGCAGATTTTATCTTTTGTTTGAGAACTAGACTGAAGAAGTGAAGCCAAGACTTATTCATTGGTACAGTTTTCTTCTCATCATTTGTGCTGCACCCTCTTTTCATTTTTCAGAATATTGTAGTGTTCAGTTACTGCTTCACTGGCCAGCTGACAGCTCCAGGGAGGCAGACAAGCTGGAGTCAGCTGGATAGTATGGCAATTGCAGTAGTTATGGGTATAGCAAGGTCTGCTCTTCCAAAAACAAGTAAAGCTTAGTGTGTTACCTGGAATTGTCTCCTTCCACTAACTTTTCGCTCTTCAGGTCACATTTTATCTCTCAGCCCCTGTCCCATCCTTTGTAGCTGGTGGCTGTCCTTTCACTTCCTTATTGCAGTGTTCTCTGCAAAAAGACCTCACTGATTAGTGGTCTTCAGGTCTTCTCGGGGCATCAACAGCTCCACAGGGTCATCTACCTTTTTCATTTCATGCTCCTCCAGCATTCATAAAAGCCTGTAGCAGGTTGCCAGAGTCTCGTTTTGCTTAAATTTTTCCTTTTTTTTTTTCTTTAAGCTTTAAGATGTCTGAAAATTGTTTTGTGTAAGTTATTCTGCAAAATCTTGCTGAGAGAATAATCCCATTGTTCTTACATTCCTTCCAATGCATGCATCTACTGGTTCTGGAATTAAAAAAAAAAAAAAAAGAGAGAGAGGCTGTAAAGGCTTTAATTTAGTTTATGCCATTTTGAATAGTCTATTTGCACAAGTCATATCTGACATTAAAAGCATGTGATAACACCATTTAAAAGTAATTGAATAAGAGCAAAAGTTAAACTTCAGTAATTAGAGTGACCTTTTCATAACTTCTGTATTTTGTTAAGGTGGCATGTCTTAGTTACACAATTTTTCCCTACCAAAGGAAGAAAAGAACCATTTCACCTGTACGGTGTTATATCTAGTACTATTTTATTTCAAATATATCTGCTTCAAAGGGTCAAGAGGGGAACAGAACATGTTAAGATCACCAAGGACACCAATGAAATCTGCTGCTGCCCTATAAAATTATAATGGCATAGACAGTTAAATCAGAGTGCTGAGAGCACCTTGGATTGTATATCATAAAACAAAGTGTTATAGAGTCTGAAAATAGAAAGCCAAAAGCATACCTGAAGTGGAAAGTGAGAATGTTATAATTTTCCTCCAAATATAAATAGAGTAAAAAAATAAAAATCAGAATAAATCTATCCTAAATTAATAGGAAGAGAGAACTGACAAATAATAATAATAATAATAATAATAATAATAATAATAATAATAATAATAATTGTTACCATGCCAAGTCACGAGACTTTAGATTTTACATCATTTTATCTAACTTGGCCAACCTCTGCCCATGGTTCCAAATGCAAAACACTGAAAAAATAATATGAACATTCACCCATATTTTGACAAGAAACAGCTGTATAAATATCCATTCTGGCCAGATTATCTTGGTTGGGGCAGATAATCTACAAACCATCACTTGTAAGGACAGGTAAACAAATCATGTCTAATTCAAAACTCACTCATTGTTTGACAGTTGAAAACAGCTTCAATTTTTATCTGATGCTTGTTTCACTTAGGAAAGACAGTGGGGTAAAAATCAGAACAAAACAATTCGTGGTCTGACAAAAACATTGAAACTAAAACTCTCATCTCTGGTCAGATGAATGACAATGTCTCCAAGAGACTGTGGTGTGCTTCAAAGTCTGCTGTATTTTCAGAGTGCCTGACAGACAATAGAAGTGGCTTGTGTCCCTTGTTTGGGAAGATCATTGAGATCAAGTAGACCATCTCCCTCAACAGGTGACCTAGTTTTCACTCTCGTTAACACACTCCCATGTCCTCTCCTGATCTACAATTGTCTCTTATGACAGAAGTACCAGAGGTTTCCTAGAGCCTAGAAAAAGTTTGTGCAGATTTCTGGAGGACCTGGGAAAAATAAGGAATATAAAAATTCCTAGAATGTGAACTAGACAGAAATTTCCTGGTGTATGTTGCTGTGCCTGAAATGATAAAGCCTGATAGGACACCAGGACAATTGTTCCTAGTAAATCATGTCACTGGTGCACTAATGCACTAATGCATCTTTGCACATTGGGACTCAGAGCTGCGCCAGGCCTGGGCAGTGTTCGTTGTCTCACAGGAGTCAACCTGTCCATGTAAATAGGCTTTAAGCTGTACAGCTCTGTAGGATGACATTCTTCTCAGTTCAAAGGCTCAGCACAAAGTCTTTGCACTGCTAAACCCTGTTTTAATCCATAGGATTAAGTAGATCTTCTAGCACACGAAGTAAGCCTATATTGCACTGCTGTTTTCTGTACTAGAAAAAGTCCCCCTGTTCTGTTTATCAAGATAAAGTAAAATAAAGTGAAGATATTCTCAAACAAGTAATGAATAAATGTGATGAGAAGTTAATATTTTTATCAGTACTTTATACTGAAGTATCAATTCATGGTCTAAGTTATTCCTTGTGAATAATTTGCTCAAATCCCATTCTCACAAACTATAAGGGAAAAAATGAATAAATGTGTTAAATGAAAAGGAAAAAGAGAAATACATTATGGGAAGTAATGTCACTTTTTCACATTAGGACAGACATTTGACTGTAGGCTATTTTGTATTTCTTTTAGAAGAAATGCTCTCATTATTTAAATCTCAGAACCATCAGCTGATTGATATCATTACACAAGCCCTTTCTGATAGGTATAATAATGAACTCTCCATCTGCATATTTCAGAGAACAGCTAAAACACTGTTAGTTGCCGCCGAGAAGGAACTTATTCAAAAGATTTTTTGTTCCATTTTGAATGGGTTCAGCTATTTCTGTGTTGTAGATAACATGCATTGTAGCTGCATAAGTGATCTATCTTAAAAGTTGCCATAGCACTATAGTCCTGACACCACTTAACATGGGTTCGTTGTCCCAATTTATTTGCATGGTATTAAGGTATGCCTAGAAGGAATACACTGGGAGCAGTCACCGCAAACCAATCATTGATGCTTACTTTGTCTCAGCCACCAGTAGCAAACTAGACAAACACACTTTATTTAGATTTTTGCACCATCTATGTTTTTCATTTGCAGCTTCATAAATGGTGAAACATGTTTCAGACAAATTTCAGACTGACGCAGTTTCAAGCTGAAACATGGCAGTAAGATATCAAAGTGGGGGAGGCAATATCTTACCTGTTGGTGAAGGAAGACATTTACTAGCCACTAAAATACAGGAGGTCTGGTCTAACAAGTAGACCTTTGTATATCTAAGGAAATGAAACAAATTGTCTTAATTAAATAATTTAGATTGTCTCCTGGGTCAAAAAACAATAGTATGGCATTCACTGGGAAACAAGGAAACTGTCTGGAACCACACAAGTCTTCAGTGGACAGTTTCCTTGTTTCCTTCAGTATTTACTGTAGCAGCTAAATTTTTTCATCAAGGTCCAGGAATGATCCAAATTTAGCTGTAAGGGGAAAGATGCTCCTGAAAGGATTTAGTAGTAACCCTCTGTTAGGTGTGTTATTTTGATGGAGGCTTTGAAATGGTTCTCTCATGTCTTTTTTTCATCTTAAAATATGGTCTCTTATTTGCATAATATGTTTTATAAAAATTTTAGTGGTTTCGAAAATATCTCTTGGGATAGTATTGTTTCTAAATAGCTTCCTGAATTAGATTCAGAGGTTTCCTACAGCATTGTCTATAACACTAATGGCTCCTCATGTTGCAGTCTGATTGCTTATTCTGATATTAAATCTGACATATTAGTAACATTGCCATAACATTCACCGTGACAGTTACTGATCCTCAGATTTAGATGCCATAATAAATTTCTATTTAACCTGCAATAGAGTGACTAGTTTATAAACACCTCATTTAAATGCAACAGAAATAAACTCATATATTTCTTTTTAGAGAAGCCTGTTTCCTTTCCCATAAATGTATACCACTTTCCAGAAAGACTTCCTCAATGACTACATGAACTTACGAATCTGTCACAGTGATTTTCTGCTACCAAAATGTCGGGCTGTGCTCCACTAGCAATTGAAGCAGTTGAGTGAGAGTACAGTCAACCTCCCACCATAAGAGAATATTTTAATCTTATTCAATCTGATAATAAGATACCATATATTATCACTATTTTCATTACTTCTTTCTATCTTCTGCTTTTTTCAGAGAGTGTTCAGAATTTTACCAGTCCTCATAGGTGGTTTTTTTGTTGTTTTTTTGTTTGTTTGTTTGTTTGTTTTTAAGAGGTTTTCAGCTGCCTCATGGTTATATGAAAAAGCTTGCTGATCAACAAAATCATCTCTTGATCTTTCTTCCCATTTGGAAAATCCAAACTGTATGAAGTTTTTACCATAATACATATAGTTCCTAAAAAAAAGTCCAGGAATAGAAGCATATTTGCCATCCAGTGTGTCAGAAAAATTGCATTTTTTAAAATAAGCAAGCTAGAATGACCTCTCCTCACCCGCACTCCCCCAAAATAAATAAATATTTCTTTGTCTTTGAGAATCATTCTTAAAGGGTTTCTTAAATTGTAGATGTTGAGGCACCTCTTAAATACTGATACTGTGAGACATCTTCAGGGACAACCACTATTACAGTGTAGTAGTATAACTCATCGAACTGTCATATCTTTCTTCTTGAGCCAAATTTGAGGTGATTTCAGTTTAGCACCTTGAAAACACTTCTTCACTCATTAAATATTCACTAAACATAAAATTAATATAATGTCCAACATCCTTTGGCTGATGGCAACCTTTTTGGTTTCATGCTTGCTTGCTTCTACATTCTCATGGGATTCTTTGCAAGACACTCAATAATGTAACAAATGAAGGTGCGAACAGTCTATAAGTATGCATTTATTAGGCTAGGAATTAGACTCTTTTTCCATATTTTTTTTAGGAAATGTAGGGTTTCCCTATAATTAAAAAATAAAAATAAAAATAAAAATAAAAATAAAAATAAAAATAAAAATAAAAATAAAATAAAAATAAAAATAAAAATAAATAAAAATAAAAATAAAAATAAAAATAAAAATAAAAATAAAAATAAAAATAAATTAAATTAATAAAATAAAATAAAATAAAATAAAATAAAATAAAATAAAATAAAATAAAATAAAATAAAATAAAATAAAATAAAATAAAATAAAATAAAATAAAATAAATGAAATAAAATATTAAAAGATGCATTGATTAAGACAGTAGCTAAATTTGACTTCCTGACATTACAGGGTGAGAATCAGAGATTATAAAAGACATGCAAAGGCTAATGAACTGTCTGATAATTCATCTTTTATTATGAGAAGAGAATACAGAGCTCATGAGAAAGAACAGTACCCAACCAGAAGACCAAAAAGTGTATTAGTGGCTAGGACTGATCCAAGTCTAGAAGTACAGAAGCTGAACGATTGCAAAAGCTGTGGGAGAAACAGAGGGACACAAACTTCAAATACAGCTTCTCAAACTGTTTTATTTTGTATTAAGAAGGCCCAAATTTTACTTACTTTTTACCTCTTAGTAAGACTACTTTAACAGTTGAGCACTTTCCTTTTCTATTCCCCAATGAAATAAAAATGAAAAAAAGTCAGGTTTAATAAGCCATAACAAATCTTGGTACAGCAGTGAAGAAGATGGAACTGGCAATGTTCAGAAGACTGTATGTCAGAAGACTGTAATGAATTATTTTAAGGTGAAGTTATTGCCTAATTTTCTCTTTATCATTTTTTCCATGAAATCTTTTGAAGAAGCTGCACAAGAGAGCATAAACAACTTCTACAAAGCGTCAAGTGCAAACTAACTTAAAATTTGTGACACTGCGTCTTTGTTGCAATGTGGGCCTCATTCTCCCAATTATAAACTGACCGATACCAAAACACAAACCCCAAATACACCAGTACACTTCTTAGCTAATAGTTAATATTGAATATACCGGTGCTATTATGTAAATACACTTTGGTCTCTATACTATATGTTAGTATGTTCATTTTTTAAGATACTTTTCTTTTTTTTTTTTCCACTAAAGAAATATACTTTTCCCCAATAGAATAACTTCGTTTTGAGCCAAGAACATTTTTCTACTTGTTCATAGGTCTGTTCCTTTTCCTTCTTTTCAATTCAGTGTAGACCAAGGGCCCATCTGTAATTCATCTTTGTGGAATAATAAATAAATAAATAAATAAGACCAAATAGCAGAATGGTATTCTATATTTTAATAAAAGTTTCTTAGCTATTTCTAATATTACTCATTCAAGCCATTACCTACCTTTTTTTTTTTTTCTGATTTCATAGTTTAAATGTGGACAAATAGGACACTCATAAAACTTAATGTAGTGAGGTTTGTGACTTATCACACTTGCACATTTTCACTAAGATACTGAGCTCTCTGCTGTCAAAGCTACTTTTCAGCTTCATCGCATGACACACCAGCAGCCAGAGACTAGAGACACTTTTGGGCAGCTTCTTCTCAATGGTCCCCTCCACTGGGCTCTGCTCCCCCACAGTCCAGCCATGGAAAGGCACTGTCCTGCAGTACCCTGCACAGTCAATGCAGTCAATGGCATTTCCCTGTACAGCAAAGGATCTGAAATATCTGTTCGCAATACATATGGACCTACAGAGTTTATGCATCAGAATGAGAATGCAGTATTTTAAAGTAATGTTGTAGCTTTCCCTCAGCTGAATCAAATGGATTTTGCACTGGCATATACTCTTTGCTTTGAAAAAGAATCCTAGTCACCAGCTCTCTGAAAAGTGCGGCAAGTGTTCAGGAGCCTGCGGATTTCTCTCCATTAATGCAGAGAGAACTTAGTAATTGCTTAAGGCTGTTAAGCATCCTGACTTTGTCACAGTGGCACCTCTAGAAAAAGAAGGAATGCCTGGCTGGCAGCTAACCTTGCATTGCATCTTGTACTGTACTGAGAACTTTCTGCCAAGGAATGCACTGAAACCAGTGCATTAATTTTATAACACACTTTTTTTGCTAGAAAGGAGGTGATATGCTGGACCCTGTCCTCATACAGGAAAATAAATATTTTCATCCTCTGCAGTTGCAGTGCATTTTATCTCAGCTATATTCAGTTCAGGAAGCTGCAACCTGTTCCTGCTGCTGGATTCAGAGTTCTGTCTTTCTGGTGCTCTGGATCCAGCTCCTACTTCCCTGTACTCACCCATGTTTAAGTGTCTCACAGGCCAATATGGGTCCATGATCCCAGAGCTGTGACATGGTCCATACAACATGGCAGAGCTCTGCAGGGCAGCCTTCTCTAGCATCTTAGCATGAGCAAATTGTATGCACTTCCTCCTTTCTTCCAGAGCTCAAATGGTAATTGTTAGAAATGTCTATATTTTGGGGAAGAAAAAAAAAAAAAAGTAAAAATTATTGCCAATTGCTTAGATTATTTCCTTTCCATAAGAATAAAAGAGCTGGGATACCTTAGTTCTGAATATCAAGTTTGAAGCATAGAGGAACTAAGATGTTTAACAATTGTGGGAATTGTTTAGTATGGGCAAAATAAATTTTAAAAAATCCCTTGATTTTTTTTCCTGAAATTATCTTTATTATATAAATGAGTCTGAGGAAGAAAGGAAGCTTGGGAAGCTAGATCCTAAGCAGATATTTTTAACAAACTAATGGGATGTTCCAGAGAGAGGTGCAGAAAGCATTGATAACAGTATAGGAAAGGAAAAGATTCGTTCCCCAGAAGCAAAGTCTTAAGACATTGCAAACAGCAACTTGGGCCCAAAGGAGGGAAACAAGTTACCAAATGTCCAAACGAACAGTGTGAAGTGGAACACCACCTTCTGCAACCTGGGCTATGTTAACTGCTGCTTGAGAAGCTGGAGAGGTTCCATTTGACTGAAAGCTGGCAAATGTCATTCTGATTTTCAAGAAGGGCAAGAAAGAAGACCTTGGTAATTACAGGCCTGTCAGTCTCACTTCAGTGCCTGGTGAAATTATGGAGAAAATTATTCCGGGAGTCATTGAAAAACACCTAAAGGATAATGCAGTCATTGGTCACAACCAACATCGGCTCATGAGGAAAAGGTCATAACAAACTTAATTTTCTTTTATGACAAGGTCACCCACCTAGTTGACCAAGGAAAGCCCATTGATGTAATCCTTTTGGATTTCAGTAAAACTTTTAATACTCTTTCTCACAGTATCCTTCTGGACAAAATATCCATCATACAGCTAGATAAATATATAATACAATGGGTGAACAGTTAGCTGATGGGTTTTCATAAATGACTTGGATGTAGGATTTGAAGGTATACTGCGTAAGTTTACAGATGACACTACATTGGGAGGAGCTATTTACTCCTTTGAAGACAGAGAGATCTTCACAAATTTGAGAGCTGGGCGATCACTAACAATATGAATTTTCAAGAGCAAGTGCTGGATTCTGCACCTGAGAAGGGGCAACCCTGGATATACGTACAGACTGGGGGTTGAGAGGCTGGAGACCTGCCCCATAGAAAAGGATCTGGGTGTTTTGGTCAATGGCTAGTTGAATATGAGTCAACAGTGTGACCTGGCAGCCAAAAGGACCAACCGTATTCTGAGCTGCATCAAGCATGGCACTGCTAGCTGGTTAAGGGCAATGATTTTCCCACTCTGTGCTGGTGTGGCCTCACCTCAAGTACTGTGTACAGATTTGGGCACCACAGTATAAAAAGGACATAAAACTATTAGAGAGCATCCAAAGGAGGGCTACAGTGATGGTGAAGGGTCTAGAGGACAAGACATATGAGGTGTGGCTGAAGTTACTTGGTTTGTATAGACTAGAGAAGAAGAGACTGAAGTGTAACCTTATTGCGGCCTACAGTTTTCTTGACAGGGAGTGAAGGGGCAGGTGCTGATCTCTTCTCTCTGGTGACCAATGGCATGAAGCTGTGACAGGGGGAGGTTCAGACTGGGTATCAGGAACAGGTTCTTCACTGAGAGAGTGGTTGGACACTGGAACAGGCTCCCCAGGGAAGTGGTCACAGCACTGAGCCTGACAGAATTCAAGAAGTCTGAACAATGCTCTCAGACATACAGTCTGATTTTTGCGTGGTCCTGTGTGGATCCTGGAGCTGGACTTGATTATCCTTGTGGGTCCCTTCCATCTCATAGGATATCCTATGATTCTGTGATTCTATACACAGCTACAAGCATTGATCAGCAAGATTCATATTTTACTGCACCAACAGATCTGGTGATGAACGCTTGGGCCTACATGCCAATAAGCTGCACTGGGTCAGTAGCACACACTGTTCTTGGTGACCAAGGAATTCAGGCAAGGGCACCTGGAGGGAAAGGAAAGGGGTAAGAACAGAAGGGGCTGAGGAACAGAGCAGCAGAACCGTGAAAAACACAAACACGGGGCACAGAACAAAGCACCACCATAGAGAAACTGGAAAGCTGGCTGAACCTTAACAACTATGCATGGAAGCTGTTGGGTTTTCTTGTGTGTTTTGTTGTTGTTGTTGTTGCTGTTGTTTGATTGATTGATTTTTTTTGTGTGTGTTTTTGTTTTGTTTTTCACTGTTCCTACTGCCTGGCCATGAGGCAAAGAAATGAAAAAATACCTGCCTCTTCCTTCTTAATTATCATGGATTGGCTTCTGCACACTAACAAACTCAGCTCTCCAGTGGAAATGCATGGCAACAGCTTCACCTGAGCATATGAGAATTTGGCAAAAGCCTGTGCTGTTTTCACAGCTCTTCAACTGAGGGCATCAATTTTTGTGCTGGCACATTTCCATCCTCTCGAACTTCCAACCACAGGACTTCCATACCATAAACAAAGCTAGCATCATGTTGTTATCCCCCTTTGTATGCAAGGCAAAACTGCCGTGTAAGATTTTGCAATTTTCTTCAGTGCTACTTTTCAAGTGACCTTTAGGGTTTGAGCAGCTGACAGAAAGTCCCCTGCTCCAGCCTCCAACCTTGACGCTTTTCTATTTAACCATGCAACAGCCTTTTAAAGCAAAGGTGCCAACTTGTCATTAATTTTGTAGCTATTAAGACAAATGAATGTGGTTCTACTACAGCTTAAATTTCTGCAATCTAAATCCAGCTTTGCTTTTATTCTCTACGCTGGTTCCTGAATCAAACTGCTGTAAGCAATGAACTGGAGGCAGGGAGAAAAGTAATAAGAAAATATTCATTTAATTGCTTTTAGCTTTCAGATTGACTCATCCACAAAAATCCCAAGTATAAAAAAAAAAAAAAAGTTTGTTTGTTTTTTAAAAATGCTTGTTGGAAATTTGTGCCAGTATTCAGGTCCTCTTGAAGAATTTCATGCTGAGAATGCTTAAATACAGCCTTTTACAACTATCCATGAAAATGTTTTCTGCAGATGTGTACCTACCAGCTTGTAAAATGCTAAAAAAAAAATGCATATTGCTTTTACAGCTCACCTATCACTGTTCCTCCAGCTTTTCTGCTGTCTTGCATTCACTCAGCAGCCCAGTAGTAACTCTAAGCAGTTTGCCTGTCACTCAGAAATCTAGGACAAGTCACCACTGCAGCTGTGAGACTAAACTCTGCTTTGTACAGGCAGTGAATTGGAAAATGTTGTGGATACAATAGCAGATGCAAAGATAAATGCTATGCTCAGTAAATTCAGTATATCTAGAATATTTCAGCCTTGGTGTACATCTGTTGATGTGTCAGGCTGTTTTCTTTGTGCATTTCAATGCTGTCAGATGTGTGAGTGTGGCAAATCTCACTATTTTATTGAAACTACCAGCACACAATATTTAGAATACTTATTTTTATCAGTGTTATGGGGAAAGGATGGATAGAAAGAGATATTCTTTTTTTTTTTTTAGGACAAAAGAATCTTTAATGCTTTAGTCTGTACTCAAATTACCTCAGATGGTTTCAGTCAATAACAGTCTGTATTTCAGGGAATGGAGGAGGCAGGTAGTATTCCAGAGGATTTAGTACTTCAGTAAAGTCAACATAGAGGTCATGATGAAAAACACTAAGATTTCTGCAGGTACTCAGATAATCCAAGTTTTCCATATTTCTGTGAAGAACTGTTCCAGTGTGAAACAACTGTCTTCTCCCCACCTCAGTCTACAAATTCACATCATCTAGAGGCCTGAACCAACCATCTGATGCTGAAATCTCAAAGAAAAACTTATGTTGTAAGTACCTGAACAATGTGACATGAAAATATTTTAAAATAGTTGATTTAATTTTATTTTTTCATTTTTTTTTCATGTTTACATTTAATTTAATTTTTAAAACCCAGAAAAGAATAGAGGGGAAGTGGTAGGCATAGCAACAGAATAAAAGATTAAAAAGTGTTGATAATACTTGGAAAAGAACAGGAAAGAAGGAGAAAACTGACATGCAAAAGAAAAATGGAGATGTGGAAAAAAAGTGGTGAATAAGGAAGATGGGCAGCAAACACTGACTGGAAAACCTTAATAGGCAGGTGGCAATCTGTATTTCATAAACAGCATCACATACTTGAACAGAGAGCTCTTGAGACACATGGTGCCAAACATAGTAAAGCACCATAAACTTTGCTCCAGATAAGTCACCAATTTCTCCTTAAAATCTGCATTTCTCAAGCTGACTTATCAAAAACCTCTGTACATTTTATGCAGAGATTTGTTCTTTAATTCCTCAAGTCTTGGAGCTCTTTCTTTTAATATTAATTCACTGGTCTACTTCTCTTATTTGTACTGCAACTGATTCAGCAACATAGGACAGCAAAGATTTGGCTGCTCCACTATTTTACAATATGTGTATTTTATGTTTAGTTTATTTATGTGTATTTTAGTTTACTAGAACTTCCTTAAATTAATCTTAAAACTCTGCTGGAGATTATTTTTACATAGGTATTTTTTATATTTTTTGTAAAAACATAACCAAATAAAACAGTTAAAGAAAATGGTGCCAAGCAGACTGCTAAAGGAAACTGATTGCCTGCTAGAATGTGTGCATGCTTTGGCATACTAAGGACTGCAGCTTCTTTATCTATTCAAATAGCATTTATCTTCTTACAGTGAAATCTCATCTGAATATTCTTCCATTCTGGAGATTTTACAGTTCATGCATTTCTGTATATATTAATTAAATATCTAATTTTCTAGTTGGGTCTCCAATTTAGATCTAATGTTTTGCCAGCTTATTCATTATTACCCTTTTGATTGGAAAGAATAAATTCATTCCTTGAAGAAGAGAATCATGTCTTAAATATTCAGATTTTTTAATATAAAATCTTATTTTAATTATCTAAGTTTCTTCTGTTTGGTATCTTGCCATAATTAATCCTTTATCTCTTTTTATCCTTGGTACATTGTTTTAGAAATTGAAAGGGCATTCATCCAAGAAAAAAAAAATAAAATCTCAAATCAGCAGGAAATAAATCTCTTCATCACAAGTAGCTGCAACATTTCTCACCTTGTCAAGAAACTACAGTCACTCCAAACAAAGTGAAGTACCTAATTATTATTAGATTTTCTTCAGTCTTCATACTGTGGTATACCATCAAGAGGCATTTCTGTTATATGAATTTTATCCAGAGAGTTGGGAAGTGATTGGAAAAATGATTTTACTTCCAGAATTCTTGTTTTATTACCTCCCTCATGGTTTCTGCTATTGGAAGTTTCATATTTTCCTTATCTGCTACGACATTTTTTGTGAAATATCTATAAGTGAAAGTTTCTCGTATTTGTACAAAATCACTCATTGCTGTAGAACACCTATCACAGGCTTGATTTTGAGTCCTGGCAAATGCTGTTCTTGTATTGTGCTCTGAGACATTTTATCACTGCTAATTTCAGGTAGTTCGCAGCCTGATCCACAGCTGGCATAAAAACAGTTTCCTTCTTTCATGCCCTCTACAATTTCCTCTCACTTTTCTATTCTCCTGTTGCGCTGCTGGGGCATGTACCACACAACAATCTCATCAAATTCCCCCTGAGTTTACTGCTTTGTTTTGCACGGGCAATACCTCATCCTTTTCATCAGACTGTTTGGGGGCTTTTCAAGGCTTGTTGAAATATCCACATGATCAGTCAACCTTTACCCTTGTAAACTTATTACACAGGCAGCATATGTTAAATAGCATGAAGGGAGACAATGCTTGAGACTGTCCTGGCAGGACTGTTTTGCAGTGCATGTAACGATGCAGTAAACTGGTCTGCCAGTTTGGGATTCAAGATCCAGAGTTTTAGAAATGGTTTAAAATAACATAAAACCATCTGTCTTTGCACTACTGCAAAACCTGCAGTAGTAGCAATGCAATGGTAGTGATAAATATTGAAAACCTTTTTAAATAGAACAGTGTAGCAGTCATGTAAATTGCCTGGTCAGTTCTGACCTTTGCAAAGAGATTCCACTCCTTGGATAGATAATGAAACACGTCTTTCCATTAGTAGTTAAGAAGTCCACAAGACTCAGCATTCTGCTACTGTGTTTGAAAGCATAGGCAGCAAGAGATTTACCTCTGATGCACTGATATAGCATAGAGGCAAAGAATAGCAGAAAAACAGTTAGTGTTAGGGGGGTGTCCTGATTTATTTTAGCTCCTCAACATTGATGTCAAGCAAATAGAACTTTGGAAGTGTGTGTTTATGAGTATTGCATGTCTGTTTCCTATAATAGCTAATGGCTACTGTTTTCCTTTTATCTCTTGAAAAATCTGTTCTCTGACATCATCATAACCCATATGAGAGAAAAACAGTGTCTGTGAAGACAAAATGAATAAACAAGGATACTGATTGTCCTACATTTGGTGATTTGCAGAACAGCAAATCTTGTTGCTTTCTAGAAGGCAAAGAAACACTGACTTTCTATTCTTACAGCAGACTTCTAGAAGTACATTTTGGGTCATCATATGTCAGTAATTAAGACTGAATTTCCTTCTCAATTTGATCTGCATTGGGTATTCATGGTATACTGTCAATGATTGCTGACAATATTGTAAAAAGCTGCGTAAAACATGCCCCAAACCTCCTGAAGTATTTATATTTGTCTATATTAATAATTATTTTCAATTATAGCTGATCAGATCATAAATTACACACTGGCCATAACAGCAATTCAGTTTTACAGTTCTGATAAGTGCATGTAGAGCTCAAACTAAGGTCTTGTATTTTTATATAATGACAGAAATTTGTATCTGTATTGTAATGGCTAATAGTCTAATAATGAACCAGAAAATTTAAAAGCCATACAGAAAAGCCATGGTGATCTGTAATTGGTTTACTTTGTTTATAAAGGAATGAGAATTTTGGACATTTATGTGGTGCCAGGAAATTTAGCTAGCCAGGGAAATCATATTTATTTCCTAAACTGAAATGTGAAGTCTGGAATTGCTCACGTCTGGAACAACTCACTGTGAACAAGCACTAACAACATATTTGAAAGGGCATTGGCCAAAGGTGTAATTTAAGTAAAATATCTTGGTCTATAACTTGATTTTAGGACTGCAATTCATGATCTTTGCAGACAAGAATTAATTAAGTTCTGTGGCAGTGTGCTTTCTGGGGAAAGTAAGAATAATTTTACTCCTTAAGTAACTTGAAAGCTTAAGTGGAGCAGAGTTGCCCTAGAACTGCTTCTATTTCAGTGAAATATTTTTATTTTCATGACGGACAACATGTGTGCAATGAAGGCCTCCCTAATTATGTGTCTAGCAGGCTAGCAGTCTGCTAAAAAGAGAGGAAGAATTGAAGTTTTAGCAGGAATTAGTGAAATGGACGTCCTGAGATCTGCAAGATTAGATATATACAGAAGTTCTTCCCAGCTCCTTTTGTAGGCAGTAAGCATCTCTTTTCTGAAGGATGGGAGTCAAGGAGTTATCACCTTATCCTTGAACAACACAATAGCTTTTAGACTTCTAATTTTAGCTTTCATATAGTCTTCCCTTCTAACATAGAGGAGGAGAGGTGTGTCAACTAGTGTGATACCAACTCTTGTTATGCATACTCTGTAACTATTTGCATTTACTTCACTGAAAATACACAAATCTTATTTTTTAGTTGACATGAAGGAATGGAAACACTCCCTCTTGCAGTCATAGCAATACATCCTCACTGATTTATCACAGACTCTGTGTCTTTTGTAGTGGCTATCATCAGAATCACGTGCCTCTCCTCAACACCTTTTCCTCATAGCAAAGTACTTCCAAATGTATCTATCCTCAAAATTCAGATAAGAAGATAGGAAATGCCTTTCATCCCACTTTATAGTCATTAGTCCAACCTTCTTTTCCAGGTGTACACTCTTGAATCAGGAAAAGGGGAGTGTCACTTTTTCCCCATTTTATGAAATTTATATTACAACAGTTCCTTCAGACACATATACCCAAGTATGAGTTATATTTTACAAGCTGTTAATTAGCTCAATCCTTAAAATTTAAAACCAGGTTTGAGACCAGGCTTGGCCTCAGGTCTGGATGATGAATTGTACTTCCTCATAATCGGCTGCTATATCTCATCAGTGAAGACCTTCCTTCAAAGATGTCAATAAAAGCAATAGAAACCCACCAGTCAAAATGTTTAAGCTAAATCACCATTCAATTGTATACTATTTAGAATTCCTACGTGTTGCAGGTCAGGGTTTTTTTGTTTCGTTTTGTTTTGTTTTTATGGCTTTGGTTTTTTTTCTCTACTGTCAAGTAGGTCTAAGTCGGAAACATAACTGTCCCCGGTATGCCAAGAGCAACATTGTTTGGCCATGTATATCAGTACTTTCACACTTCTTTTCCACAAAATTAACCTTCAATCTACAGTTCCTGCTTTTGGAACAAGCATACACAGAGAAAAATAGAAAAGAAAAAAAAAAATCAGTGACAATTTGCTCAAAGTTTCAGTGAGAATGTAGCTATTTCCCAGATGGCTTCCAAAAGGAACCTCCCTGAATTGGAGGTTATTATTTTGGATCAGCTCTCTTAACATCAACTCAAATTGACATACTAAGCTTGTATTTGCTAAGGGTATTTTGCAGAACCAATGACCAATTTTTAAAATGATTGATGAGTTTTCTTTCTTAATATATGGAACAATTACTGGAAGCATATGTCATATGATGAAGAAGATGTTTTCCTTAAATAAATTCTTCCAATGTCTTCTGCAGGCCTTTTTTCATCCCTAGCTAATCTCTCCACATAATAAATGGAAGTATTGTGTTACTAAGTATCATATGGCCCTGGAGGAAAAATTGTAAGTTGTCCAAGAACCTGCAGATCTCAGAAAACATGTTATTCCTCAAAACATAAATTGGGCATCAATTCTGGGAGATTAGGGAGATTCTGTGATGTTTCATGTTTGTGATCAGATAGGAAGAAGCTGTGGCAGGAAATACAGCTGAAAAACAGAGATTTGACCCTCAGGGAAGCCTAAGGCACAGGAGCACAAGAGTACCCCAGCTGACAAAATAAATAAATAAATAAATAAAACCATTAAAAGTTGAACATACTTCTGGAACGGCAACACATCAGGTGATGAAAAGGTATCACTTAATAATGACAGAAGCGTTTAATGAAATGAGTAAGCACTTACTTGTGGTGACTCCCAAAAATAATTCCACTCCCTTCAATTAGAGCAGCCATCACTTTAAATATAGGTTTCAGAGGAAGTGGGAAGGTACCTCACTAGACAGCATCACAAAAGTGTAACTCTTGTGCTGAAGCACTACTTAACAGAACCATGCAAAATGAAGCAAGAAGCAGAAAATAATAACCTAATCCAAAGCCTGGACCTTTTAAAATAATTGATTCATTCACTTCAGTAGAATTAGTCTTAACTCTCTATGTGACAAAAAAAAAAAAAAAAGGAAAGGGCTGATTAAAGTAGAAGTTCCCCCCCAAACTATGCTCTGTAGGATGGATTTTTTAAGAGAATGGTTTACTAAGAGAGCAAATTCAGTTCCCTTTTTTCAATGCACGGTGAGTGCTTTCTCAGTCGATTGCATATCCTGTAGGTATTATTCACAGGGTCTTCCAGATCAGAATGCAGAACCTTTCATCAGCCTGAACAATGAAGGAGAATAACTACAGTAGTAGTAACCTGTGATTACTACCTAAGGTCCCCCTCTCAGACTGTAACTTCACTGTGGTAGACTACATTTTCTTATTGGTTTAAGAGAACAGTCCCAATACAATGGCAATATTCTTCAGCCTGTCTTTTATTAATTTTTAACCATCTCTGTTGGTTCCAAAACCTTGTTTGTATAAAATACATCATCCAGAAAAGGCATACATTTTTTGTTTAAAGCCATCCCCTCCTTGGGTAGTTCATTTCAACAGTGAGTCTGATACACCTTTAAAATTGCAGTTTATTTCCATTACATATCTGGCTCTTACTTAGACACTGCATCCTGTTACGCCTTTTTTTGGCTTAGTGTAAGAGCTCTTGAGCTCTTTGTACCTTCTTAGAATTAAAACACTGTTTATTTTTTTTTAAATCAACTAGGTGAAAGGACTTAATATTTTTTCTTTCCTGCTTTCATATCCAATGATTGTGCCATCCAGCTTTTGCTAGAGGATCACATCAAGAGTTTGCACCAAATAGGTTAGAAATTGCATTGCAAGAAATAGTCCTCCTGCTCCACTCTGTGTACATTGCAGCCTTATTTGAACCCACATACAACTCTGTACTAAACTATGCTGAAAATGCATTTTCTGTGATTGGGCTCATCTTACAAAGCAACCCAAGGTGCTTTGTAGGATTTTCCAGTTCTCAGCAAAATTTGTGTTGCCCGCAAACTCAAACAGGAACAGATTTTACATTCTGAGTTACTCATGAGTATGCTGAATAACGAGATACTAATCCCTGCCAAACCTCACAAAAGCTTATGATCTATGATTATTTTCCATTGAGCATGTGCTTAATTGATAGAGTGGACTCTAATTTTATAAATCCAACATGCTATCAAGGCACATAGTCCTTCCAAAAATGTATTGAATCTAGACAGTTATTTAGCTTGACCAAAATTGTATTCAGAGTCTCAAATCTTAAAATTATTTAAATATTATTATTATTATTTATTCATTTATTTGAATATTTTGCTTGTTCATTAATATAGAATTCTACATCATTTCTTCCACTACTTGGAAAAGTGGTATCAGGCTAATTATCCAATAGTTAATCATCACATCCCCTTTGTTTTTTTACTTTTTTTTTTTTTTCAACAAAACTTAAAGAATCTTCTGGTTTTCTGTAATTTCTCTAGTGCTTAAATGTATAGCAAACACTGTAGGGACAGTAATCTCTTCAAATAACATCCAGGACTTCTTAGAGAAGATATATTCTTCTTCTATATTCTTCTCTAAGAGATATATTGTAAGGAATATATCCAAATAAAGTTATATGTTCTAGATTTTGTTTGGAGTTTTCCTCTAGTTAAAAGAAACATTCACATTCTCCTATGATATTAGCATAAAGACTTAAAGCTGTGGAACCTTGCTATTTGACATTCAAGTTATTCTTAAATATCCACTTCCATCCATGGTTTTCTTCCTGTCTCTCCTCTCTCTGCCGTTCATTATTTGCCTCAGCTTTGGACAATTATGCTTTTTAAAGCACATACATCACATATTGAATGTAATCAGGTTATGATTGCTGGTCCCTAGGCAACCACCATTTTCCAGTCCAGTGATTAAGTCATCTTTATCCATCATTATGAAGTCCAAACTAATTACCTTGTGTTGCAGTCAGTAAATTTTTTAGGAAAAAAAAAAAAAAAAGTAGTCTTCAAAAATCTAATGATGCTTTGCTACTGGCTGCATGGGAACCCAGCATAAGTATCCCAACTGAAGTCTCTAGGAAATGAGAATGAAGTGTGTTTTTTTTTTCTTTTTACACATGGCAGATATACTTGTCATCCCCTTTTCCTCTTTTTTAGACCATATTAGCATATATGCTAGGACATCCACATTTAAAATTATGCTGGTTTGAGTTATTCTCAAAGAGAAACCCACCAATGATGTATATTCAAAGAGTGCTCATTCCCTACCTTATATCCAAAACTGTTGACAGCATCCTGTAGCCAGAAATTAACATTCTTGTCAAGCAAATCATCTCTCAAGAATGTTATTGTAAGTGAGATGTTTATATAACCTTTGTTTATATCTCAGATTCAGAGCTTATGAATATAGCCAGTTAGAAGTTGATTCTTGCAGGGTCTTTTTCTACTAAATTATTATTTTATATTTTCAAGACATGGGATAAATACCCTGCACAGAGCTCTGTTCCTCTGCAGCTAACCTGCTTCTAGTGCTTGGGCCAACTCATTTAAATTTAGTCTGAGTATCTCTAAATTGCACACCACCATGTTGAGAAACCTTTCATATTTCTGTTAAACTCTGAGTGCCTTCACTACCTATGTTTGAATGGCTGCTTGCACAAATTGCTTATTGTCTCTGTTAGAATTATTAAAAATATCCATTTGCCAGCTAGAGATTCCTATTTTACTGATTTATTATTATTATTATTAAAACGAGCAGGATCATGCATTGCTTGTGGAGGTTGAGAAAACTCACTGTGAGTCTAAGGATGCATGAGGTGTGGGTGTTTTTTTCAAGTACTCAAACAGAACAGGACACTGTGTGCCTGTGCAGAACAGTATTCATTTTCATTAAATCAAACCTGACTTCTTTCAGAACAACCAAAGGTAATAGAACTCAGTAAAATTATGATGGCAGTTGGTTTACATGTCTCAGATTGCAGCCTACTCAGAAATACACAGCTATTTTGTTCAAATCTAAAATCCTGTCAGTTTTGTTCAGCAAAGTCCTCCGGTTTACATTCTTGTTTAATAAATCCAAACAAGAAAGCACCCTTCAGTCAAGTATTTACTGTTGCTGCTATTTTCTCTCAGAAAAGATGAGCCATGCTGAGTTTTTAGTCAATAGGTCACCAGCACAGAATTTTAAATATACGCTCATTTTATGGTGATTTAGTGAGGAAAAGTGCCTGCTAGTTATTGAAATACTATGGTAAACACTCAAGATATGTTCCTACTGATAAAGCACAAGAGGGGAGGGGAACAGATCAAAATAAAGAGGAAATATATACAGAAGTGCAAGCACTTGCAGTACAAAATAAAGTACTTGTAATTCACACTCTAAACTGTGTTTCCATTGAGTGATCTCCTCTTCGTATATATATATACATGATAGAAAAAAGTGTAAGAATATGTAAACAATTTTCTAAGTAAAACAGGATTTGCCCTACAAAAACAGAGGAGAAACTACTGCTTTTCTTCTGGAATTCATCTAAAAATATTGTCTAAACTATAGCAGAGAGAGTAGTAATGTCTGTTTCTATAGCAGTAATGGCTGGATGATTCAGCAGGGACTATGGGAAGTTTTGCCCTTCTGTACATTTCAGAAACCTCCACGATCGTGACGGGAGACTGAAACTATGAGTTGAACTGATATGCCCTAACTGTGGTTCCATGCTATGTGAGTGAAGGTCTTAGATCAGGTCCTGCTGATCAGTACCATTAGCTCCTGCTTGACTTGTAGAGCAACAGCTGGTAGGCCTTGAGATCTGAGAGCCTGCGCCATGTTTCCTCCATCCTGATTCCTCCAGTATCAATTATTCCCATTATGGCAATTAGGTCCAAGCACATTTCTGGTAAAGTACTAAATTCATTGGCTTTACTTGCTCACTTCTGGCTCCTTCTCACTCAAAGAAAAGCCAAGCAGGCCCATAAAATGATCTGTCCCCTGGCCAGCGAATTTTGTTGGCTGCAGTGGTACTTTTGGTCTGAGTCGGTGCTGGCAGCCTCCTTCCCCCAAAGCCATGCAGGGTCTGTATCCACACTGTTGCCACCACACAGTGAAAGTGGCAGTGAGGTGAGGGGCAGATATCAATGGCCAAGTCCAATCACCCCTGTGATATGTAACCTACTTTATTGTGGGCTCTTCAGGGCTTATGCCAATCCCCAGATTGCATCTGTCCTCTAGTATGGCACAGTCTGCCTTTGTGGCCTTCTCTCCAGCACAAAAAACACCCTTTCTGTCAGCACAGGCAATGGAGCAGGGTTGAGGGAAGGAAAGCAGTGGTGCAGTAGGAAGAGGAGTGAGAGCAAGGAGATACCCTGTTCAGCACCAGGGGAGGAGAAAAGGAAGAGGTGTTATCCTAATCTCTGTTAATAGATGGAGACTATGTTAGTAATTGGCTGTTTTAACCCTTCTTTTTTCCAATCCCCCTCTGTTGAACAAAGTCCCCTCTCCTTTTTCCAGTGCCCTGTAGGCAGGCACCTGGTTTTCCATCCTTTCATCTTCAAACCAAGCAAAGGAAGTTTTATCAGAACTTTTAACTTCTTTAAAATTTCTGATCAGGCTCTTATTTGGCTTCTCTCATCCTCAAGTAAATTGAAAATTGTAGCGGGAGTATGCTACAGGCCACCTGATCAGGAAGACCAGGAAGATGAACTTCACTAAGCAGATGGCTTCACTAAGGGCAGATCATGCCTGACAAATATGGTGGCCTTCTACAACACAATTACAGCACTGGTGGATAGGGGAAGAGCAACTGGTATCATCTGTCTGGATTGGTGCAAAGCATTTGACATTGTCCCCCATGATATCCTTGTCTCTAATTTGGAGAGACATGGATTTGATAGATGGACCACTCGGAGAGTAAGGAACTGGCAGGATAGTTGCACTCAAAGCGTTGCGGTCAATGGTGTAGTGTCCATGTGGAGATCAGTAATGAGTGGTGTTCCTCAGGTGTCGGTAGTGGGTCCAGTGCTGTTTAACATCTTTGTCTGTGTTCAGCTCTGGGGCCCCCAGCACAAGAAGGACACAGACATACTAAAACAAGTTCAGAGGAGGGCCACAAAGGTGATCAATGAGCTGGAGCAGCTCTCCTACAAAGACAGGCTGAGAGTACCTAAGGGGGGCCTGCAAGAAAGCAGAAGAGGGACTCTTTGTCAGGGAGTGTAGTGATAGGGCAAGGGGGAATGACTTTAAGCTAAAAAAAGGTGGATTTACATTAGATTTTTTGAATAAATTCTTTACTCAGAGGGTGGTGAGGCACTGGAACAGGTTGCCCAGAGAAGCTGTGGATGCCCCATCCCTGGAGGTGTTCAAGACCACGTTGGATGGGGCTTTGGGCAACCTGGTCTGTTGGGAGGTGTCCCTGCCCATGGCAGGGGGTTGGAACTGGATGATTTTTAAGGGCCCTTCCAACCCAAACCATTCTGTGATTCTATGACTTTAAAAGTATTTGAACTGTACCCTTCAAAACTCGTCAAATACCTGAATAACCTTCAGCTATCAAAGGTTACATTTTCCCTGAGAACGTCTGCTTATCAGCCCCAGCTGTTGGTGTTGAGAGGCATGTTCTACAAAGATGATTTCAAAGCTTTAATGTTCCTTTAGGGGTGAAACAGTGCTGCTGAGAGAAATACAGACGAAGTGACTGAGGCAGGCCTGTGCCGTTGCCCAGCTCCCTGTGGGCTTCGTACTGCCCGAGAAACTAATAATCAATCTGTGTGATTTTCATGTATTTAAAACGTATATTTTAATGTATGATTTCACTGAGCAGAGGGGCTCTCAGGAGCCCCAGCCCGTCAGGCGGGGGCGCAGCTGGGGCTGGAAGGCCGGCTTCCCCGCCCCCCCACCCCGCTCCCGCTCTCCGGCAGAATCCAGTCCGGATATTTCCTTCTCCACGGCTCCGCGCCGCGTTTTCTGCTCGCTCCGCACCTGCCGCTGCCCTGCGGCCCGGCTGCCCGCGGGACCCGGAGCGGGATCGTCGGGACGGGACGGGACAGGACGGGGCAGGACGAGGTGGGCAGGGGAATGGGGTCCGGTCCTCGGGGCCCACTGGGGCAGGGGAGCGGCGCTGCGAAGTGCATGGGTCTTCTTCTGCCGGAACAAAGCTACGAGATCCCAGCCTGGTGTTAATTCTTTTTTTTTTTTTTTTCTTATTTCTTGTACGTGCTTTATCTGTGTGTGGGGTTCAGTTTAATCGGGCGGGTTGGGATGCATCTCAAAGGGAAGAAGGGCAAATCTGCTTGAGATCATCTTCTGAGGCTGACACTTCAACCCACCTGTAAGTTTTTGTTTATTTTTATACCAGCCGGTTGTAAAGAAGCAAGTTAATAAGAAGTCCTGTTGGACATGTCCTGCTGATGTGAAGCTGAATGTTTGAAGCCTAATCTAATAACAGGTTTAAGAAAAAAGCAAATTACAGGATTTGGTGTCAGTATAGCATCTTGAACTAACTTAATGTGTTGTTTTAATGTATCTGTAGTAGAGCAAGTATATATGCTTGCTATAATTCTAGTGGTATAATTCTTTTTATATATATATTTATTTTTATTGTGGTTTAATCAGAGGTTTCCCTTTTCCTCCAAAGAATCCCTCAGGTTTGAGATTAAAAACATCCAAAGCTCGGTTTCAGTATTTGGGTGGGGGCACTTGCTGCAGCTTGTTAACAAAGCCATTATGCTGCAAATGGCATTGTGCCCTCCAACACTATTCCTGAATTACGTCTGTGCCTGCATGAAATAATAAAACATGTTGGTAGTGCACAGTTTGCTTTAGGCCAGCTGGAAATGTTCAGTTTACACTATCTAATGAGATGCAAAGGTTGTCACAGGGTTAGTGCTTGCATGTTGTCTGCTCCTGTTCTTCCATCATCCTTCCATACACCTAGCTCTGTATCATTTTTGTCAAAATGTCTATGCCACCTATTGTCGTTAACTCCTGAGTAAGGCTGTGGATGAGCAAATTGTAGAAACTGCAAAGATAGGCACACTGAGGATGCCTGATGTAATATTCTACAATTGATCTGAAAAGCAATAAGGGTCTGGTTATACCCTATATAGGGTATGTGTTATACCTGAGATTGGCAGGAGTGGAAAAGGAAGTATGCTTCTTTACTGGTTCTCATGGAAAGAAATTTGTTGAGCTTTTTTTCCCAACAGTATCAAGCCACACCTCTTTCTTTCATCTCCAGTGTATTTGTAGAACCTGGGGAGAGTTTTTAGTCCCCAGATCATGGTATAATGCTTTTACATTTCATTCTTTATGGACCTGTGGCTTCCACTGCCTAGAGGTGGGGAGGGTCTTCTGCCCAGCCACTGTAACTAAAGTGCATGAAGGCTTCTCTTCTGCCAGTCTGAGAGCTCACCTGACCTTTCGGTCTACCCAAAATACTGTACAGGAGCAACCTGTAATGGTGGAGGTCTGCAGTGCTTTGCAGAATACAAGAAGTTGACAAATCTCATTAATTCAGCAGGCTGCAACCTTAAAATTAGCTGGAAGAGATCATTTGTCACAGAGTGAATAATACAGCAGTGGAAGTAACTGGCATGGGATGTTGTGGAGGCCAGAAACATTAATGGCTTCCAAAAGCATTGGACACATTCATGGAAGACAGTTCTGCCAGAAGCTAAATATAAAAGGCAAGATGCAACCTTCATCTCAGAAATGTTTGTGGGAATCTGAAAAGGTATACCCAGGGAGGATCATTTTCCATGTTGTTATACTACTTCTGAATCACTTACTACAGTCACTTTTTATTTGAAGAAAGAACAATGAACTAAGTAACTCATTGATCTGATCTGATGTTGCTGTTACATTTTTATGGTAATTTGATGTGATAATTTGACATTGTCACTGAATAGCAGCATTTTTCAGATGTGAATTTATTGCACATAAGTGTGTTCCAGCAGAGGAAATACAAGAGTATTCACATATGCATGCATGCATGTAACAAAGAAAAGAAGCAAAAGCCTTCGGTATTTCTTAGATCAACCTCATCTCTGACTTTGAGACATAATAGACAGTTCAAATATAAATTACTCAGCTTCAAGTTGTGAAGCATACAATACTGAAAAAAATAGATAAGAGAAATTTCTGTTAAAAAGAATCAATTTCATTTCTTTCCTGAGCTGTCCTAGGATATTTTTTCAATTGTTAAAATAGATGGTGTCTTTCAGTAGTACATATAGACTGTTACTATCTATACAAAAAGTGGATGTTTTGATCCAAGAAAAAAATTGATTCAAAATGAGGAAATAAGCAGGGAATCAAAATGTTGGAAGAAAAAAAAAACCTACATATTTACAGTATTTATTTCCTTGCTGGCATCCTGCTTTTCATTTTCTTGCCATTTCATGCTTTGATAACTGAAACAGATTTCCACTACATAGACAGATCATTGCTTGTCCATGATAAGTATCTCCTGAAAAATATCAGTTCTCCAAAAGTTTTTATTTATATCCTACATTGCATTGAAACCCAATATTGTAGATATAATAGTCGCAGATTTCTATTAAATAAATAAGAAAAAAAATGTGTGGGACTGATGAAGTTTTCTTTTGGTGATACTAATGTCCTTACTAATGTAGTTTCATGACAAACAGATTGCAGGTCCTTATTTTTTTAGATTAACCTTCTGTACTCTTAAAGTTTTTGTTTGTTTTTGTTTTTAATATGAGGCATACATGGTATAAGAATACAAATGTTTTTATTGAAAAAACATTTTTCAGTTTTAGATTCATACCATAAATCTTCTTCAGATGGTTATTCTTGCTCTTCCTCCATCTACAAAAGTGAGATAGTAAGATAAAAAAGAGAGGAGGGAGGTGGGAAGCAAGAGAGGGGATTTCAGTGTACCCACTCTGATGACACTGCAGTTTTATTAAGATATTTGAAGCTGGTTATATGGAATACAAAGCTTAGTCTGAGTGCATTTGCAAAAAGTCATGGAAGTGTACCAGTTAAAACCACCAAATAATATACAGACTGAAGTTTTAGTATTTTAATACACTTTTAACAAATGCACAATATAACTATATTCACTGGAGTTTGGCCAAGACACATCACATTTGACTCCACACTGCAAGACTCTTGTTTGATTATTTATTTATTTGCTTATTTCCTGGCCTCAAAGGCATTTCCTAAGTTATGATACAGTTAGCCTCAATAAGACAAAAAAACGTATTTAGACAAAACATATACACGAAATTGGGTATTTCTTTTACATAGTAATGCTACCTTTATGTATTTGTTTTACATTCTTCTTTAATGCTTATGAAAGATTCTGTCTAAATTAAATATCATTGGCTTAAAATATAATGGATTTATAAATTCTGCTGAAATCCTTTGTACCAACCAATTCTGAGAATCATTTTTTCTGTGATAAAAACTTCTGGGTTTTGATATTAATATCTCTGATGATAAAAATTCCTCAGTTACTTTATCAGTCATACTGTGTGTCATACTTTTTTTTAATGACATTGTAGCAATGTAATTTCTTCTTCCCCCATCATCCACTTACTCTCTTGCTATTTAGAGCCTGTCTGCAGAGAAAAGTAGATCAAAATGAAAATCTTTTTTGAGGATAAAACAACCTGGTCGCCATCATTCTGCTGTCCTCCACTCATGATCCCATTACTCCTGCATCACATGAAGAGGATAGAGTACAGGGTAGAGAAAAAAATATTGTCCTTGAAGCTAACTGTGAGATACTTATTATGCAGTTTTACCTTGGAACTGCTGATTTCTGAAGCTTGGGTTAAGCTTTATATTGAGTACTTTGCTTGTCAGTCAAAAGATTTCTAGTAGCCCTCAGGAGGGTTTGCAATTGAAGTACTATTGCAGGCTGAAGTACAGCCTGACTGAACAATATTAGCATCCTGTTCTGCCAGTACAGGCTATCGTCTAGGGTTTGGGTTTTTTTTTGTTTGCTTTTTTTTAGCTCTCCATACATACGGGATTCCCACTTCTAAGAACAATCTGAGCTTTTTACCTCTCATACAAAGGGAGAAAAATTAGTCATCTAGAGGAGAAATAAAATGCTACACAAAAATATGTAATGACTATATACACCATTGGTTATAAAGGGTAATGCATGGAGAAGTCCCTCTTCACCTTCAACGCCTGTGGGTTTTGGTCCCACTGTCACAGTGGGACACAGGAAGACTATTACCTCCTACTGAGTTTCTGACCCCACCTGAACTCAAGAGGTCTTTGTTGAATGGAAACATTTGAAGGTATCGTTCTTTGACATCAAAAGGATCTCTAGAAACATGCAATTTCTTCTCTTTTGCCCTGATTTTGCATAGTTCCCATTTCTGTTTTATGAATGGAAATGCACTGTACAAATTATGCCTCCATCAGTAATATTTCCAAAGTCTTTAGAAGTTTGTGGTGTTTGTTTTTGTTGTTGTTGTTTTGTTTTGTTTTGTATTTTTTAAAAAGGCATTTCATTTTATTTTCAAATTTAAAACCAATACCCATACCTTCTTTACTGAGATCTCGAAACATTTGAAGTATCTAAAGGACTGCCATCCCAATTAGATATTAGGGAAAATTCTCTAGGTCCTTTTAAGAGAGACAGAGAGAGTCTGAGGTGAATATCTGAAGTGACTATCATTATACAGATTATACAGCAAATCAGTACCATTTGTTCCCTTGAAAGACTGGCGTTCTGTGTTGGCCTTAGTTGTTTTTTGTTTGTTTGTTTTTTGACAATTCAATTACTAAGAACCTTGCAGCATCAGTTATTTCATTTTTCACCAAAAGGCAGTGCACATAACCATTATCGGCTCCATAAGGAATTTTAAAATGGAAAGTTCCAGGAAATCATACATACTATATACAATCTTGAAACATTCAGTAACTATACCATAGGTACAGAATAGCAGACAAAAAAAACAACATGTTCTCAAAAGCTCTTTATTACTGGCATTGTGAAACTGTTCTGTCAAGTAATGACTTGGTTTCATAGCTCTCTTTACAGTACCTTTTTTTTTCTTTCGCTGAAGAACTGCAGTCAAGCAGTAGTCTTAATTATTTCTGTAATAATGGAACTTTGATTGGTGTATGTTTCAGATCAGTGATTTACCATCTCCACTATGCAGTGACCTTAAAGCCATAATTCTTCTGCCTATTACTCTGTTTTGGAACTGCTCCAGAGCCATCGAGTGGCATAGCTTCCAGGCCTATTTTGCTTCTCTGATGTTATGTGTTTTTTCACCTGGTTCAGTCATTTCCAGTGTATGCTGAAAGTATCATTTTATAAGGAAATGGCCTTTGTTACACCAACACCAATGAAGCTGCTGTTGCAACTGAAACTTGCTCTGAGCTGTAAGTTTTCATAAGTAATTTTTCTCTTGCGTGCACCTTGGATAAGACCATTTATTACATATCAGACAGCAAGTGAAAGCACTATATGCTTACTGCACAACACTATTGGCTGGCACAGTAGTTTCTGGGAGAGTGCTTCATACATCACAGATAATATCTTCTCCATATTCAGTGCATGATCAGTGAATTTGTCAGTTTAGACATAAATTGTATAAACAAAATTGTTCCATACAAGCTATAATTTCTTACAAAATGAAACCTGAAACGTTACAATAAGTGACATAAATAAAGTTACCAAAAAAGAAAAAAAAAGTTAATATAGCCAAGGAAGGACCACATCAAACAACAGGGCCATGCTGCAGGCAGTACCTGTCAGGTCTGCAAAGCAGTCAGGTGTATGCCTGAAGGGATCTGACTGAGGGATGTGATTAGGGGTCCAAGGCAAAGGGGATGGTGAGTCATAATACATGCCAGAAGAGGGGGTGACAGAACAGCAGTGTGGATTTAAAATTTGCTTATGAGCAGGTGGTAGCCATTTGCAGTCGTGTCCTGTGAAGCTCAAGTCCCTGTTCTCAAGGGTTGCTCACCCTTTTGCTGTCTCTAGCACCCCTGTAACAAGTTCTCCATAACATAGCATCTTACCCTGCTTGGTATGTACATGCAGAGAGCAGCATGTCTTTTCAGAGTGCAGAGAGCTGTCTTTCAAGTTATGGATAAAAATAAGGTTCCTGCTGCTTTATACTTGGTTTGTATCAATTACTGAATTTTAACTGAGAGATTGAAATTAAAAACAAAGGAATTTTGAGGGTAAGTCTTTACAGGAAATAGTTCAATGCCTGTACGTGTCCTGCTGCTTTACATCAACTATGGCTCCATTAAACATCATTCTGGGACTGTTGCTTCTTTGCTTCATACTGTAGGTGTTTAGCATATCTGATACCACACAAGGTATCCACACAGTTAAGTGGCATCAGTATGCTTTTTTTATAGATATCACTAATCTTAAGACAGAGAAAATATAAACAGCCAGTAAGCAAACAGGTGCTTGGGCTTCACACTGGAGGACATTCATTAGAAGAGCTAGGTGATGTGTCAGAACATAGTTTTCCCTTTGTCTGGTGTTATCCACCTTGCTGGGTGTACAATAGTTGTTCCTGATGTGGACTTTTTCACCCCGTGGTTTCAGTCTTGTGGATATATGATGACCCAGATAGGTTCTCCCTTAATTTTGTGCTGTGTGCGATTCAAGTCAATTTATTTATTCTCTCTCTCTCTCTCTCTCTCTCTCTCTCTCTGTCCATGACAGTCCTCAAGTATCAGCATGTGCCAGGGTTCGATGTTGCATTAAACCACTCCATTTAGGCATCAAATACTGCAAATAAGAGAAAACGATTTAGTAATCTAAGTACACTGTGACTTCTTGAAATCAATAGCTTCCTTTCAGTGGAGTTTAAACTGCACTCCATTATGTGGAGCCTGATGCAGTAACACAGAGATGTTTAAGGTGCCTACTGGGCTGCTCTTTTTGCAGTGGGTAATGTAACAAGATATCTTTCTGAGTACAGGGGACAAGAGAACACATGGCGCTTTAGAAAAATCTATTGCTAAGGTTGACCCAAAAACAATTAGTAATTCATTTAATTGAATCAACAATTCACCTGTGCAGTCTATTATAATATTACATGGAGATAATTTAGGTTCATTTTAGTAGAGCTAGCTGAAGGGTTATAGAGATTTATAATGGATTACCTTCTGTCTATCTGCTGAGTGGATGCTTAATCTTAAACGAAATAGGAAAGCATTCTGGTAGTTCAGCCAGAAATACCACTCTGTGTCAAAGCTGTGCTTCTCCTGCTATTGGTATGGCTACTTTATTTCCAGCTTGTTATTTTGTTGTGTTTCTCAGCATAAATAGGTGGTTGTCCTAAATCCAAATGGCTGATTTTTTCACCATTTTCTAAGCAAAACTCAAATGGTGTCTTGTTTAAAATGTGGAAGAAATAGTCGTTGGGCTGAGGGATCTTTAGTAGGGCTGCTGAGACTCTTGTTTAAAAGGCACCTTCTGCCACAATCAAATCACTCCAGTATATCATGTTTTTCTCGTCCCTGCCCCACTATGGGGTACTCTGGGCAGAGTTTTCCCATTGTCAAATAAGAAAGAAGTAGATGGCTATAACGTTTACTGAGAGCTTCGTCATGCTAGAAATATGCTTAGGTATGCCCTCTTTCTGCTGTGAAGAGCATCACTAGAAAACTCCAAGGGAATTCATAATAGGTTATTTGTTATGTGCATTGTTGTACGTAACTATGAACTTCAAGTACCTCAAGTTCTGTTACATTTCCTTCCTAATGGAAGGTAATTCACTATGAATAGATGTCTGGATCCTCTCTGTGTGTATTGAACATTGTGCAAGATTTAGAATTTTTTATAACTGTATCGATCTGCATTTCAGAGTCCTATAAAGAAAAAAAAAATACTGATCAGCTAGTATAGAAGAGACATTCAGGACATATGTTTAGTAAAAACAGTTTTTGTAACATTGCAATGAGGGTGCTTCTCTCTATCCTCATGGCTGAATCTCTCTCCCCTCCCTCTTTCCAGGGTCAGTGTTACAGTCCAAGGCCATCTTTCCCCATGTAAAGTGGCTGTAATGGTATGGCACGGTACTGTCCTGGATCATCTTTCTTTGTGCTGCAGAGCCTTGTCTGTGTGTGAATCATTCTAGGATCCTCACATGGGGAATTTTGTGTATATAGAAAGCATTTCTGTTTGTCTATCAAAAACCTGCTCAAGGTGGTAGGACCAAACTTTTTTTAGATTGTTTTTTGGTTTTGTTTGTTTGTTTCCTGCTAAATCAGGCTGTCATTTTTCTGCAGTCTTTCTAGTTAATGCTAGAAGCATATAAAAAATAAATGCTAGAATTAAACAGAGCTGCCCCCCTCCAGCAGTGCTATAGCCTGTTGTTTTATTAGAGTTGCTATGGCACTTCGAGCTACTCTATAAATCTTTCACTGGTAGATATAGAAAGTAGAAAGGGGAGAGAGACTGTAGGCAAAAACTATATGTGGCATGCGTCTGCTTCTGTAAGTGGATTCTGTCATCATGTGCATGCTAACTAGGTAAACCTCAGTAATAATCTGAACCAAACTGTTTGTTTGTCTTATAATAGTGCCTAGGCAGGAGCCACAACTCTGCATCTCAATGTACTGTAGTAAGGACAAAAAAGGCTTAAAAAACAGGTAGCCTCACAACACTGAGTAATATTGCTATATGCTACTTACACATTTATGACTTTTGCACATTTTTTTCCTCCATACAATATATTTTTGCTTGTTTTCTTGTAGATTCATGGAATAATAAATTTCAACTTTACTGCCTTGTGTCATCAGCATGCTTAAAAATAGCTTTTCTTTCCATCTTTTCACCTAGGTGGAAAAGAGTTTCTTCAGTAGTAGCACATAATTTTCAGCTGATAAATAATATTACTTTCATCACTATGTGGTATGTTTCTGCCACAGCTGTTGAAAATAAACCCTGAAATCAAAACCAATAACAGGATTAAACTCCAGAATCTTTTTGCCATTAAAGAAATAACAAAATATAAATAACAAGTAATTGATGTTAAGCATACATTCAGTGAATGATAGCACACAGGATGTGGCAACAGCTGTGAGTTATTTAAGTATACTGTGTAGTTGTTACATACCTTTAAAGGTAGTTACCGTGTGAATGTTCAGTGTTCAGTATTTGTATGCTATAGTGCATCTGTGTTAGAATGGGTTTGCCTGCATTGTCTCCGTTTGGTTATCATGGCCTTCATCTCAAATCAGAAGGTTATATGGTCAAGGGAGCAAATGATTGAAAACAGATAAAGTTTAAAAAGGCTGATAAATGGTATTTTTAGAAGTCTTTTAATACAGAAATGCTTGTGGATGGGGTGCCAGCAGAAGATTGCTGTGTTAGATCTGAAAGCAATAATATTAATATCGCCAATTGCTAATAGTAATACTATATGCTACAATATTAATTTATACAATATCGTGCGCTGAAAATAAGAACAATGGAAAGTAGTTGCATTGTACATTTCCCTTTAAATAATATGACTGTCATCTTTTTTGCTCTCCCCTTTGTTATAGGGAGAAAATTGAATTTTAGTCATGACAACAAAGACATATTTCATTATATAATCATTACACTCTCCAGGGATGGGTTTACAGGAGGCTGAAATACACAGGGAGGCAAAGTATAATGGCCTAACATCAGAATATCTGTGTGCAGAGCCTCATGGGGATGTGCATGGAGGAGCATGTTCACAGTTACAGAACTCGATCCATCTTGTTTAGCACTGATGTGATGTGAGCCGATTGTAAATTTACATGGGGTGACTTGCACAACTGTCATTTGTGAAATGTTTTAAACAAAAATGCAGGTCTTTAGCAAGGTGCCTTGATAGGTTTTTTATGTGGTGTTTTTTTTTCTTTAATTCTTTCAGGATCTAGTATCCATCACTTATTATTCACAGAGTATAGATAAAAATGGTGCTGAAGCTGCTAAAGTAGTGCAACCATGTTTATGGATTTTTACTCTTGTCATTCAGGATTGTAAATGGGAGGCTATTAACATTGCTGCATGAAGTTCCACAGACTCTGTAAATAAACAGTTACAGTGTTTAAGGAGAAAAATGTTCTTCTAACTGTTCCTTAGATTATAAGCATTACTCAAAATTACAACTATTCACTGAATATACCATGAATATTTTATTGAAATAAGAGACAGCGAATATTGTGGTCAGGTATGAATCCTGTCTGAGTGATACCGACTTTCAAACAATTTGACTATTAAATATGGAAAATCTGTGTGTATGTATGAGTTTTCTTACTTAGTATAAAATTTTTGAAGACAATGTTTAATTATTCAGTTCGGCAACTTTCTCAAAGGAGGGCTGAGTGAAAGACTCAAGTGGCATACAATGATGTTAATGAATCTAAGCTAGTCTCTAGATGAGTCCTGAGAATGTTTCCACTTTGTCACAGGTGACAGCCACTGCTCACTGACAGTTTGTGAAACGTGGATGTAATATTGATACAGGCTAAATATTGATAAGCACTGGCAGAGAGAGGAAGATGTTCTCAGATGAGAAGGGAAAGGGAAAATGGGAGGAGTAGAACAGATCAGTTCTTGTACTGTGGATCATATAAGGAGCTAATGCTAGTAATCATCAGATTATGTGACTTCCTTTTGTGTCCTGATGCTAGGTGAGGACTTAAATGTTGCATGTTTATCATTCTGAATTGGTTGCCACAACAGAAAAGGTGCAATTTTATTTTGTGTGAAAATCAAGAAGCTGTTTTAAGTGTGCTCAGGATTTGTCCGTTTTTCACCAGCCTTCCCCCACTTCACATTTAATATGTAAATCCCCAAAAAAGCTTGGCTGGAAATACTCTGGTTTATCACCTTGAAACTCCTTGTACATATCTCTTATGCAAAATCCTTAGTACACGTAGAAATAGCGCTGTCACATATGGAGTTTTTAGGATGCCCAGTCAGCAGCCCAGACCTCATTGCCTGGAGCATATAATTGGTCCTCATTTGGTTAGAGCTGAACACAGACTAATCCAAAAGGTTTGTAATGCATTTTCTAATAACTCTTTTTTCTTTTTCTTTTTCTTTTTTAATTTTTTTTGGTAGTAAAACTCAAACCCAGATGTGCTTCACTTCCAGCTCTTTCCCCATCTCTTAGGATAAAACTGTTGCACTTTTTTTCCTCACACCTTTCTCAGGAGAACCATCTGTCTCAGCTCTGTTTTCCTTTCTTTCTTTTTTTATGACACAGTCTTGCAATTTATATGTCTTTTTTTTTTTTTTTTTTTTCTAGAAACCCCATTCTTCAAACCCTAAACATTATTCCTATCTGAAAAGGATGCTTTTGAGCAGCCTGGGCCTGGTTCTTAGTCTCTCTCCCTTGAGTATTGTGTTGCTTTGCTCAGCTCAGTAGGAGTTTTTCTATTGACTTCAAGGGCCAGGCTTTAACACCCCTCCCTGCCAACCCAGGGAATGGAAACCTGGTGAAAGGGAATTTGAAGAATCTCAAGGGCTCTGTAGAAATACTCTAGTACAGCGCAAACATGATGCTGCCATGTTCCTTTTTCATGTACTCTCTGCTACCATGGAGGAAATTAAGCTGAATTCTTCACTGCAATGTAAATATTACATGGGATACTGCAGTGAGGTTTTGATGTGCTAAATATTCTCTTTAATACAGCTGGATGATAAAGAGTGCCAGTTTTGTTTCTGCATTGTTGTACTGTACTGAGTGACTTCAGCTACCGCAAGAGATCCTGCTAGAAATAAACCAGCTGCAAGTGGCCCGCTGATTCCTTGGTCGTTAGGACATGTGCTGTGGCTTATGGCTACTATTTTGGGGTTGTATTAGCTGGTATTTTAGAAGTGAGGAAAGCTATTCAGATTTGGGGAGTTGCATCTGTTTCAGCTAGCAAAGGCGGAGGCCTGTGGTCTGCTCATGAAGCCCAGCTACCAGCTTGCAAGCTGGCTGACAGCCACCACGTGCAAAATGTCTGACTTCTAAACTCTCTCTGCTGGCATGGGCTCTGAGGGGAACGCACAGGAGCACACACACGTCTCCTTAGCAGAAGCATGGGGAGTTTGCCATCTCCGTGTTTTGGAGCCAGTCTCTTTTCAGTTGTGCCCAGCAGCAGGACGAGAGGCAACGGGCACAAACTGAAGCACAGGAGGTTCAGGCTCAGAGGGCACTTCTTTGCTGTGAGGGTATCGTTTTAATGATAGCATAGCAGTGAAAACAAGTCACATCAAGGCCTGAAGGTTTCCCTCTTTAATCTGTAATGAAATAGAAAGAAGTAGGGTCTGAAATGTTCTCAGTCTTCAGTCTCCTGAAACAGAGACTTCGGAACTGAGCTCTGGGAACTGGGTGTTAAGACTGTGCTTTCCAAAGCAGTGATTTATTTTTCTTGATTTCCTGTAGAAATTGGGAAGATTGACCAAGATATATATAAATACAACACACCAGGATTCACTGGCTGCCTATCAAGAGTACAGTTCAACCAGATTGCTCCGCTAAAAGCAGCTTTGAGACCTACCAACGCCTCCTCTCACGTCCACATTCAAGGGGAACTGGTGGAATCCAACTGCGGAGCATCTCCACTGACAATCCCACCAATGTCGGCCGCAACTGACCCGTGGCACTTAGATTCAGGTAAGGTGGGCTTTGTTCCACGTTAACTCAGCTGGGCAGTTGAGAGAAAGAAATACATTCAACCTCCTCTGTAAGAAAAGGTGGCATAGAACAGGCATAATGTATAAATGATTAGAGGGCAATACTCACAGTAGGAAATGCAAAACTGGAGTTACACAGATCACTTCTAAATGAAGCTGCAGAATATTTTCTTTGCCTTTTTTTAATCACGGTTACATTTGTGAAGGAACATTACAGCGTTTCGGCAAGTGGGAGTGGTTATCAGTTTCCTTCTTTCTAGTACCTCTAGATTAGAGTTCAGTACCTCTAGATTAGAGTTCAGTAATGCAGATTAGTGTCCTGTGTTCATTACGCATTTGCGTTTTACATGCATTCATAATATATGTGCCACCTCTACATTTTTAATAGGTTGAACAAAACTTCAGTTTCAGGTTTGTACTGCTTTTCATCCTGTATGTTGCATTCTTAATTATAAGTAGAAGAGCCTGGGCTCAAAACACTACAGGAAACTTTAGATATAATCAGAGTTATAACACTGAAGTATTCAGCTTTACTTTTCTTTTCTGTAAGTCTTACACTGTTTGATTCTTGAGTTTTGCACTTGCTGCTATAATAGCACTTTGTAGTATTGGATACACAGTAAGCAGGACATTGCTAGTATAGATAAATAATGCATGGTAGAATTTCTTCTGCTGAATTGCTAACAAGTGAGTATATTGTAGTCAGCTTCATACAAAAAAAAGTAAATCTAATTTTAGGCATAAATGTGTTTATAAAGTGCTGATTTGTTTTCTGAAATGTCTGTTTTCCTTAGGCTATGTTTAATGGAAAATCCCATTAGTCATGATTGCATTCTTCTCGTGCTGGAAACGCTGGAAAGCCAAAACAATTTGCTGATCCCAGCAATCTTATCCTGCTTTATGACTGGCAGTCTTTGAAAGTGTATATTATAACTTACTTTAGAGGGGTTTTTTGCTTATTTTTTCTTGCTGCATGGATGTCATTTTTTAAAAAAAATCTGCTCCCTTTAAATTCATATTCAGGGGTACATTGACACTTGTCTCATATTTTGGCCTCACTTATACAGGTGTAAATTAGAACGCATCTGGGCAAGCTGATGGCTTGACAGTGGTTGCCTGTTGTGTTTGGGGATCCATCTAGCTGTCAGTTTTGATGTGAGAGAGGACAGGTTCCTGTTTTCCTTAGAAGCATGTGCCAAGGTCATATCTTTGTCATTTTTTTCTCAAAATCTCAAGCAATTCTTTGTAGCCTTTCTTTTCAGCTCTTCTTCAATAGAGAAGTAGGACAGAGGTTTCTAAGGAGAGGGATATATTCTGGGTCTGAGGGTCCCAAACACAGATGCAGGCAGTATCGTATTCTAAAACCTTTAATTCCCTCCATGCTACCACACCTTCGTAAGACTTCAGTGCATCTCTTCCCCATTTGTAACATGCAATCTCCTACTTGATTTTTTTCATCACAAATCTGAGTAGTCCATTTATTCTCTGAAATTATTAAGTCAGTTTCTATGCAAAGGTTATGTTCTATGCTTCTGTTTCTATAAGAGCACATTACCTGGAGGATACCTCACTGACTCATGTCTTTCAAAAATGTGCCATAAACTTCTCGAGGATGAACTGCTGCAGTGAGTCTTACACAGTTTATGTGGTTTGGTTGTTAATTTTGGTTGGTTTCTTTTTCTTACAGATAATTTGACTGCAAGCTAATAAAATATTGTCTGGATTTACTCAGCATAGCTGAACTGTTCCTAATAGCGCCTGGTGTTAAAAAAGAGGAGGTTCTGTTTGTCCTTGTTGTGTGCTGCTATGCTTGACCTTGTATTCATTTGGTATTGTATTGGAAACCTTTGCTGAGTCAATTCAGCTTTGATCTGACAGATTAAAAATACATTTCTAAATTATAAATTTCTTCTTGATTAGTTGCAGTACTCAAGTGATGTAGCCATCATGAAGGATATCAAGGAAAATGCAATATGCAGTTAGCTTGGCTCAAGTGGTCTGTTAACTTCAGTCCAGTAAAAAAAAAACTATCTTATTGCAATAGTGGGACTTGACTGTTTCAGTCTTGAGCATCCAGAATATGATGGCCAACCTTCACTTCTGGTGATGAGAAGCTTCAGTAAAACTGGGATCCAGGGATTCCTCCTCTTGTCCTCTCCAGTGTTCAGCAGCAATAGAGGGAAAATATCATATTGCTTTGACTGCTTGTAAAGACTGCTTGTAAAGAACTGCCATAAACTAAAGAACACAGTGATGTCAAGTCAGTTATGGTGTGTTATGGGAGTGGTGTTTCACTGGGGCAGGAGTGAAAGGACATTCAGCTGTGTGTGAACAATTCCAGACATTCGCTCTTGGTGAAATATCTGTGATACAAAGAGGAGGTATCACAGCAACTCATTTAGTGATGTCAGATAAGAACAACTCAGGCTTTGTAAAATTATCTCTGGTGGTCTGACACAGCTGGCTCTGTTTCAGCTTCAGGAAAAATATATACTGTAGACTGCATTAAGTTAAACGTAGATGATGGTGTCTGGTAAATTAAAGTGTTTACAGTGTCACTTTGCATTAGCAAATCGGCAGTTCGCGCTATTTTTTTTTTATGTTTCACAATACCTGCTAGAAAACTTTTAAACAGTTTTACAGTTTTTGTGAATTTATTCCTTCACTAAACTGGCTGAAGGGGCAAAGGGAAGAACCTCTTTGGAGACTCACAGAAACACTTGTGGTGCCAGAGCAAAAGGCACAAGATGTTCACGCTCACTCTGCCACAAAGCAAAGAGCAATCATTTGAAAGCAGCATGTAATCCATTTAATTTTAAATAGATCTTAATAAAACATAAGAGTTGAGAACAGGTGATTAGTAGTGAAAAGAGAAAATGAGAAAAATTATTTGGCAAGTATTAAATGGTACAGATGGTATGGGTCTTATTTGGTGATAAGCTGTGCACTTATCCTGATTCATATTTTGAATTAAGTGTGGATTTATACCTTTGCTTGTCAAATACCATGAAATAGAACTTTGAAAATTGAAACACAGTGAAGAAGAGAGTCAAAGATATGTGTCTAAATAGGACAGGTACCCCCAAAGGCAAATACAATGGTCCTTTCACCTCCAAACTGCAATAATGGATCAGACCTTATGGATAGTTACCAGATGCCAAGCAGGTTCTGCCTGATGAGTGACCTACATGAAATATTCGCCTTAAACTCTTTTATGTACTTACCACATGGACACCTCCTTCTAGCTGCGAAACACTGTGGATGCCCTAACATAAAGGGGGGAAATCATAAAGACACATATCAGTCACTTGCAATTGACCCTTAGAGTTAAGTTTTTGTCAGTAAGAAAGCTTATTGATTTGCTCCCCAGATAAATGGGCCATACAGTGTCTAGATTCACTGTTTTGCACTTGCTATTAGTCTTGAATTCACATATATTTCAAATTTACAATATCAGTTCTTTTATTTTTTTTTTGTTGTTGTTGCAAAAATGCCACTTCCCTCCCTCCCCACTCCTGCCTGGCATTTTGCCATCCTACTGCAACATTATCATAAACCATTATCTTGTTCAGCTTGTGAGTATTTCTATAATGCATAGTCTTTTCCTGTTGCTATGGTGATCCGTTTTTGGTGGCGATGAAGTGCAGAAATTCAACAAGTCGTTCTTTTCTAGAATGTGACTTTGGTGATTTAAAATGCGACTTTAGTGGTTTAAAAAAAAAAAAAAGACAATAATCAAAACCAAGCAGGTCATCAATATAGTTCCTTTCCTGTGTTTTCCTCCCATCTGTATTATCTCAGTTCATGTGAGACAATTGAATTTGCCTTGGTTACATCAAAAGGAGTGTAGGAAGGAGGCAAAAAAGAGTTTGATCAATGACCACATTATTTAAAATATGTCCACCTGTGCATATTGTCTAAAGGCAGTGAACTGCCTGTCTGGCAAGTATTTCAAAACAAATGTTAAAATTGTATTTATTTAATTATATTAGCATACATTTTAATATCTATTACTGTAGCATATGTTAAAAAGTTAGTAAGTTTTATGGTTTTTATTATCTCTCAATTAAGATTAGCCAAAGTGTATGTCACTGAGAAATGATACTTCGCTCTGTCTAGGGAAGCAACAAAAGCCACAAAAGATTTTTGTAATTTTGTAGTAAACAAACTCCCAAACCTAAAAAGCCTTGTACACAAAATTGGAAGATTCATATTACTGGGGTGGGGTTGTTCAGTTTGTGGGTATTTTTGCAGAACATAAAAGTACATTGCACAACACAAAGATTCTGCAATGTACTAATGAAGTTTCACTTCCAAACTTTTCTTCTTTATATAAAAGATACAGCAAACCTACTACATGTATGTACCTCTCCATTTTAGGTAAAAGGTGTTCCTACTTCCCAAACTACCTTATTTCGAATTTAATTTTTTTAAAAGTATGACATACCAGAAAAGATGGGATACACAGAAGAGTTTAAAGACCATGCTTTAGCACCTCTAAGCTGCCATCATACTACGTGGCTGAGAGGTGCATTTATTCTCTCGGTATGAACAAAATGGCATCTAGAGTATTTAATACAGGATTTAATTAAACCCACATTTGCTTCAGCATCATTTTTAAAAATTAAATCGAGCAGGATTGAATGTGCAGTGTTTTTTCAAGTAGTGTGATTTTTTTTCTGACAATGGATCTAAACCCTAAAAGCTCTTCACTGTTTTTGTAGAAGGTGAAAGGCCTTGCCTTTTAAGAATTAACAGATTGACATCAAGAAAAGAATTAACAGCTGCTTTGAAATGTATATTGAGCATGTCTGGCAAAACCATTGTATGAAGGCATGCACTGTTGTCATTAAGGTCAAAATGGCTGCCTGATGATTACTCCCTTTTTGTTACAAATTCATCCTTCTTCCTTTAACAAGTGGTGACACGAGAAGAGAATGGGAGGTCTGAATGCAGGCCATATGATCCATGCTCACCTAATAGGCAAACGGATTATCTTTGCTCAGCAAAAGATAACAGGCATTTTCTGGGCTAAGAAAGTGTCAGTGGTGATACTGGTGACAGCGCTGAAGGTCACCCTCCTGGTCCGGGCATCATTAGTTAGGTCCCCATGCTGTGCTCTGACCACTAGGTGCCCATGTGTCAGAGGGCACAGTGATGGTTTTTGAGGAGAAGCTGTGTCAGAAGTGCACTGGCATGGATGTGGCTACAAAGATGGGAAATAACTCTCGCCTTTGTCAATGAATTCACAGTGGGAAGAAAGGACAGAAGTGTTACTTGCTGGGGCAGGAGGCAATTCAGACCTCAAAACTGTCTTAGGTTATGGACAAGTGAACAAAAGGGTCTTTTCTTGGCTGTGGACATTGATGGAATATTGATAGCACATCCTGAGCTTAATGTCCTGTACGCATCAGTGAATTCAACAGCAAAAGGATTAAAATCAATGGTAATGTGAATCAACACTTATTCTCTCCTCCAAGGACAACAGGAGAGCAGATTCCTTTCTCTGTGCTTCCTGCAAGGGGCAAACAAGTGGGGAGGAGGGGGGGACGAAAGAAGAAAGAGGCGCATTGCTTTTGTTTGTGTTTTGTTTGCCTTACACATCTAAACTCTACGTGCTAGCAAAATTAGAAATGGATGTGAAGGCAGTTGCTAGAATAAAATGATGCTCTTCCTTTTTCGAGCATAGCATACAGGATTAGTTATCTGTACTGCGATCAGAGAATGATGCCAGATTCTCTCTTTGAAATTTTCAATGATTAAAGGTGTTGTTTTTTAATTAACATAGCCAGCATGTAAACATTGGGAGGCTCTTTGTCTGCCAGTAAGCTAGTTTTATATTTATACTTCCTATACGAGAGATGGAAGAAGCATTTGCAATCTTCTCTGGAGACCAACAGATTTTTCCCGTCAGATTCCAGTACATTTCTGTAACCACATTTTCTCTGCAAAGAATGACCAGCATTCATCCCCAGTTCTCCCTGGATATTGTCTCAGAAATACATGGCCTTTACCTGATTTGTTTACAAACAGTAAATTATCATTTTTTCAGAGAGCCAGGGATTAAGTCTAACAGAAACTCATACCTCAGTTTCTAAGCCCGGAGTGTTTTTTGCAGGCAAGAAGGTTACATGGTAAACATTGAGATGCAACAGTTTCTATTTTTGTCTTCTCAGTCAAGCAGCTAACTAGGAAGAGCATGTCTGAAATTTGGCACAATCAGTGCTTCCTCCTTAAATGGCTTAATTATGGTGCTTGAATTGCTGTAAAACTCTATTGATTGGGAATAAAAATGCCTTCTTCAGTCTCATGTAGTTCCTTCACACCATTATGTGAAGCTTTCTCTTATCTTTAAAAATACATCATTTCAGTGTGAAGTTTCTGACACTTCGTCTAGCGTATCAGGCAGCTGACAAACTGCCAAGCTGGCATTCATTGAGAGACCAGCATTGTAGATCTTTCATAAGCAGTGATTTGCATGTTAATGCTGCTATCTGACATTAAGACAATAAGGTAGCAATATTAAGAAGAGAATGCTTTCCATCCTCTGCAAAGACTGTATTTTTTCCACAAGTACTAACATTAACTAGGAACATAGTAATAATATAAATGAGGGGGAAAAAGGGGGGGAAAAAAGCATTTATATACCTGAGCACTTCATGTAACTGCCTTCTTTTTCCTTTCCTTAGGCTGAAAAGCACTTTACTTCCTGTGTTAGAGGTTAGACTATGGTCAGCTCATTACTGCTATCAAAGTTTATTTTAGATTCAGACTGTGTATTCTGACCAGTTCCTCATCCCCAGTCCAACCTTTCTTTTTTTCCAGAAGTGTGTGAATGCTAAAAGTGAAAAACCTGATCTTGTAGTTCATATCCTGGCAGTGTGAACACTTTTCTTCCAATGACCTTAATAGAGTCCAGCTCTTTTTTTTTTTCTAATTTTTTTCACTGTCATAAATTTACAGATGTGGGGAACTGAGTGAGAGGAGAGCTTCTTTGTTTTACAAACATGTAGTAAAAAGGCAGTCCCACCCCTCCCCACCAGTACCCATGAAAACAGTATCACAGCCTTTTCTATCACAGAAGAATGAATAACTGCAACTTTTAAAGTGATAATACACAATATCTGAGTCAGCAAACACAATCTATCAAGGTTAGTATCAATTGCTACATTTATTGTTTAATGTGCTACAGGAAAAACAGATCCATCGTGTTATTTGCTCTTGCCATAAGGATGAATCTTTCTTTACTTAAGGTTAGTTCTTTGTTCCTCTTGTTCATTGGGCTGGCTATTTTAGTTTTGTATTTTGTTTCATTCAAATATTCCCTGTGGGTCCATTATCAGTGATTATCTATATAGAGCTAGGCTTTGATCAGCACTTAACTCTACTGTTCCTTTGAGAGCACCGAAGTGTTTCATAATCTACGTTAATTATAAAAGGAAGCTTTTGCTTGTCTTCCTTAACAGGTGAAATGTAAGCCCTGTTCATAAAATTTTCATGAAAGTGATAGCTTAGGTCGGCATTAGTAATACGCTAGTAGTTCTTGTCTGGAGTCATAGTGAGACCCAGTGTTGAACAGATGTTACTACCAGGTATTAAAAGACAGATGAGTTTATGTCTTTGATGAATGGGGGTGCTCTGATGTGCTGCAAATCAACTGGGAATTTGACACAGAAAGTGTTCAAAATAATACATCTGGAACAGGACTTGGTGAAGTTCAAATTTCAGATAAGTGTTCCAAAAGTGATCTTAACTATCTGCTGTCTTATTTTAAAATAAAGAAGAAAATTCTGCAGTATACAGGTACTAGTTATTAAATGTAGAAGGTGTTTTGCCTTCCCACTGCTTTGTACAATTACTACCTTGTGTGCAAAAGAAAGTAGGAAAGTCTCATAAAAGTACCATACAAAGGGATAATCAAGGGAATTGTCTAACCCATCCCAGTGAAGGAATGTACTCCGTGTTTGGTATTTCATCCAGGCTTGATCTGAGGGAGTATAAACTGCAAGGATGAATCTCCTAATAAGACACAAGCTTTTCTGTACCTTTGCCAGGAAATTTGCTTTTTAATACCAAAATAAAGAATATTGTACTGCCCTCTCAGAGCAAACCATTCTTCATAAAACTCCATTTCCTCCTCTGCTTAAGAGTACGGACAGCAAAGTTTGCCTGCAATATGGAATTAGAAGGTTGATAAAACTCTTGACTGGGAAGCCATGATCTTGACTGATTGTGAAATTGACTCTGAAATCTAGTGGTGGGAATTTGCATTGTAGCAGTTCATTGACCACAGAGTGTTCACTGAATTTTCCCCGAATGCTGTCATTGTTCATTGTTTGCATTTCTATCGTTCATTCCAAAGTTCATGACTTTTTAACAGAAACATCCAACTATTCGTTCTTCTGTAATCCTTAATTACTTTCCCACACTGTCTCAGACTTTTGTACACAAAAGAGCTGTTCAAAGGACAATGTTTCTGTTAAGTCGTCATTACAGATTTTTTTTTTTTTAATTTATGCTTATTTGACATTGGAATAATGGCATGATTGGAGAGATTTCAACAAGTTAAAACACAGATTTTGAGTAGAAAAACTTACGTTTTCCATAGTCTCTGTGCATGTCTGTCTCTCATGCGACTGCTTCAGCATGATGATTGGACAAGATGTCTTCCAGAGGTCCCTTCTAACCTCAGCTATTTTGTGAATTCTAACCTCAGCTATTTTGTGAATATGTCGTTCATTAGAACTGACCTGTGTAACTGGTATTCAAAACACTAAAGATTCAGTGAAAAACTCTTACAAAAATGAAACCTTTCAAAATGTTTTTCACCTAGCAGAAAATATCTAACATAGATAGGTTTAAATAATCAGTTCAAATAACACTACTATGTTAGAGGATTTTTTTGTTGTTTGTGAATGTTTTTCTGGTCTTGTTCTCCTTCCCTCTCACCCTGTCCCTGCCCTCCCTCTTCCCCACCCTGCAAGGTTGCAGAGGATTGAAGAAATTAGTGGATTTTGATCCAGTGTTGGGAATTTTGTATTCCAAATAACTTACACTGTTGGATACAGAGACAGAGTGATTGTAGTTTTAAAGTGAAAAGCCCTATTTATTTTCTTTTTTGCTCTAAGCTGCATGCGTACACCTGTGTGGGTGTACTCTTTTAGTACTCTGTAACTTAAATGAAAAAAAAAATGTTAATTGTTAACAATCTGTGAACGTGAAGATTCCCATTTCTATAAAGACAGAAGAATGATTCATATTAAGGATACACTTGTAACCCTCTAACATTACAGATAAGGCATCACTAAAAATTCAGAGTAATGACTGATCCTTGTATAGCATGCTAATACAACAGTGAACTTCTACAAACAATATGATTAATAATATATTTTAAATATTTTGTGGGTAGGTGAGTGTGGACTTTAAAAAAAAGTAGTGTTTAAAATTAAAAATAATGTCGCTTCTCTGTTCTATACTTACACTGATGTCAGTGAGACTTTAAACTCCATTAGCAGAATTTACTTAATGTTAAACATTCCTCCCTCAGAATCTTCTGTCAAATCCCTAGAGAAACAAGGGTCTTCTCCCTCCTTTCTCTGTTTTCAGCTTGGAGAAGTAGTATATAAAGACATATAAAGACAATATTTTTAGTATTGATTGAGATTTTTTTCTTCTTTTTCTGAATTGCTGTATTTCACTTGTCTTGGGAGCTCTTTATAGCCTTGTGCTTAGGCCAAGAATGGGGAGGGTGTAGGCAATGGGACAACCTAGATGGAGCAACTGAAGTCTGTGTGTTGTGTTGTACACCTTTGATGAAGGACTGTGTAATAGAATTGTTGACTCCTGCTCAGTCATTCATGTGTATGTGCTTTGAGTTCCTCTTGTAATCTACTCCCTTTGGGAAGGAGAATGAAACTGACTGTACATTAGTTTCTACAATAAAGAGTCAAGCAATTAATGAAGTTGTTTATGTACTTGCAGTCTGTAATAAATAGCACTCTGTCATTTGAAACCGTAATAGTACAGTCTCACCTGACTGGCAGAGTTGATATAATTTAACAAGCCCTAGCCAGAGAGCTTATTTTAGTTTTCCTCTGTGTTATGGTTTTGTGGATATATATTAATGAATGGATCTAGTCTCAAATGCTTTCCCAAAATCCTAAAGTGTCAGTGAGTGTTTGCTATCTCTTGTCAATTCCTAAATACCTGGATGTAAAATAGAATTAGGAAGAAGGAATGATAATAGAATTATAAAGTCATAGAATATCCTGAATTGGAAGAGACCACAAGGATCATGGGGTCCAACTCCTGGTTCACACAGGACCACACAAAAAATCAAACCATACGTCCGAGAGCATGGTCAAAATGCTTCTTGAACTCTGGTAGGCTTGGTGCCATGACCTCTTCCCTATTCCCGTGCCCAACCAATCTCTTGGTGAAGAACCTTTTCATAGAACCATGGAATGGTTTGGGTTGGAAGGGACCTTAAAGATCATCTAATTCCAACCGCCCTGCCATGGGCATGGACACCTCCCACTGGACCAGATTGCCCAAATCCCCCATCCAGCCTTGCCTTCAACACTTCCAGGGATGGGGCATCCACAGCTTCTCTGGACAACCTGTTCCAGTGCCTCACCACACTCATAGTAAAGAATTTCTTCCTAATATCTAATCCAAATCCCTCCTCTAGTTTAAATCCATTCACCCTTGTCCTATCAGTACACTCCCTGACAAAGTGTCCCTCCCCAGCTTTCCTGTAGGCCCCGTTTAGGTACCAGAAGGCCACAGTAAGGTATCCCTAGTGCCTTGTCTTCTCCAGGCTGAGCAACCACAACTCCCTCAGCCTGTCTTCATAGGAGAGGTGCTCCAGCCCTCTGATCATCTTCGTGGCCCTCCTCTGGACTCGTTCTAATACTCCCGTGTCCTTCTTGTGCTGGGGGCCCCAGAGCTGAACACAGTACTCAAGGTGGGGTCTCATGAGAGCAGAGTAGAGGGGGACAATCACATCCCTTGACCTGCTGGTCATGCATCTTTTGATGCAGCCCAGGGTATGGGTGGCCTTCTGGGTTGCAAGCACACAGTGCTGGCTCATGTTCAGCTTCTTGTTAACCAACACCTCCAGGTTCTTCTCCTCAGGACTGCTCTCAATCCGTTCTCCACCCAGCCTGTGTGCTTGGGATTGCCCCAGCCCAGGTGCAGAACCCTGCAGTTGGCCTTGTTGAATTTCATGAGGTTTGCACAGGCCCACCTCTCAAACCTGTCTGGTTGACATCCCTTCCCTCCAGCATGTTGATCGCTTGGTAACATCAGAAAACTTGATGAGGGTGAACTCAATCCCACTGTCCATGTCACCAACAAAGATGTTAAATAGAGCCATACCCACCACTAACCCCTGAGTAACTCCGCTCAGCACTGATCTCCACCTGGACATTGAGCTGTTCACCATAACTCTTTGAGTGTAGTCAGTTCCTTACCCACTGCGTGGTCCATCTGTCAAATCCATGTCTCTCCAAATTAGAGACAAGGATATCATGCGGGACAGTGTGAAATGCTTTGCACAAGTCCAAGTAGATGATGTCAGTTGTCTTCACCTATGCATCAATGCTGTAAACCCATCATAGAAGGCCACCTGTAAGGCATGATCTGCCCTTAGTGAAGCCATGTTGGCTGTCACCAGTCACTGCCTTATTTTCCATGTGCATAGTTTCTTGGAGGATCTGGTTCATGATCCTGCCGGGCACAGAGCTGAGACTGACTGGCCTGTAGTTCCCTGGGTCTTTCTTTTTTTGCTTTTTAGAAATAGGGGTTATGTTTCCCCTCCTCAGTCACTAGGAACTTCACCACTCTGCCACAACTCCTCAAATAGGATGGACAGTGGCTTAGCAACTATATCTGCCAGTTCCCTCAGGGCCTTTGGATGCATCTCATCAGGTCCCATGGACTTGTGCACCTTTAGGTTCCTTAGATGAAGATCCTTAGATCTTGAATCTGATCTTGTCTTACAGTGGGCAGTTCACCATTCTCCCAGTCCCTGCCTTTTCCTTCCGGGAGCTGGGCTGTGTGGCTAGAACTCTTGCTGGTGAAGACTGAGGCAAAAATGTTGTTGAGTACCTCAATCTTCTCCAAATCCTGGGTAATCAGGTATTCCATTTCCTTCTGGAGAGGGCTCACAATTTCCTTAGTCTTCTTTTTATCACTGATGTACCTGTAGAAGCCTTTCTTGTTGCCCAAATTGAATTCTAAAAGGGCTTTGGCTTTCCTAACGTGATCCCTGGCTGCTCGGATAATGTCTGTATCTCCCCCAGGCTATCTGTCCTTGCTTCCAACCTCTGTAGACCTCCTTTTTCTGCTTTTGTTTGGCCAGGAATTCCTTGTTCATCCATGCAGGCTTCCTGGTGTTTTTGCCTGACTTCCTCTTTGTTGGGATACATCACTCTTGAGCTTTGCGGAGGTGATCTGTGAATATTAACCAGCTTTCTTGGGCTTCTCTTCCCTCCAGGGCTTTGTCCCATGGTACTCTACCAAGCAGACCCCTGAAGAGGGCAAAGTCTGCTCTCCCAAAGTCCAGGCTAATGAGCTTGCTGTGCTCCCTTCTCACTGTCTTCAAGATCTTGAGCTGCACTATTTCATGGTCACTGTAGCTAAGGCTGCCGTTGACCTTCATGTTTCCCACCAGCCCCTCCTTGTTGGTGAGAATGAGGTCCAGCACAGCACCTCTCATCATTGGCTACTCTGTCACTTGGAGAAGGAATTTGTCATCCATGCATTCCAGGAACCTCCTGGATTGCCTATGCGCTGCTGTGCTGTCCCTCCAACAGGTATCAGCATGGTTGAAGTCCTTCATGAGGATGAGGGCTTGTGATCAAGAGGCTGCTTCTATCTGTCTGTAAAGAGCCTCATCTGCTTGTTCTTCCTGATCAGGTGGCCTGTAGCAGACCCCCACTATTTTGTCCCCTGTCCCTTGCCCTCCCATTAATCCTAACCCATAGGCTCTCTGTCCATCCCCAGGCAGATCTCCATGAACTCCAGCTGCTCATTGACATAGAAGGCGACGCTCCCTCCTTTTCTCCCCTGCCTGTCCTTCCTAAAGAGCTTGCTCCATTCCAGCACTCCAGTCATGTGAGAACACATTTGTCATTTGTTGTGACTTTTCCTTCATGAGCCCATGTTGGCTGCTACCAATGACCTCATTGTCCTTCAGGTGTTTTTCAGTAACTCCCGGAATCATTTTCTCCATAATTTCACCAGGCACTGAAGTGAGACTGACAGGCCTGTAATTACCAAGGTTTTCTTTCTTGCCCTTCTTGAAAATTGGAATGACATTTGCCAGCTTCCAGTCAACTGTATCAGCTGTGTTGTGCTCGGAGTTTACACCTGGCAAGTTGAGGTCACGCATAAGTACAAGGGCATCTGATCTAGAGAGAATGATAGTTAGCATAGTTGCTTTTATTTTGTTCTCTCACTTCTACCTTTAATCAATGTCTTGACTGCTGGGGATTTTACATACCTTGTGATCACCAGGTCTAGTTGTTCTGATTGATACTCTAGTTCATATTTATGTAAAAACAGGACTGGTCTTAAGAATGAGAGAACGTCTGCTCTTTCTCAAAATTGTAGTCATCTATAAAGCTGAAAGGTAGCACTAGGACATATGTATCTGTTCTAGGCTGAACAAATCTATTTTCTAGTATTTTCATCCATTCTTTGTTTTAGACCTATGATCACTCTCACTCTTCCATTTTTGAAGCGCATCTAAATTGTATCTTCCTTTATAGGTTGGTGTTTTTAACAAAGACTTCGCAACTCAGTAAAAAAGTTCAGTTTAAAAAATAGTTTCCAATAGCTTATATGTAACATTCCTGGTAGTATATGTCAAAATGAGATTTACCTTTTAAACTTCATTATTGGTTCGTTTTTAGGCCTTCGGTGCTGTTCTCTAGCTGAAAATTCTCCACATAGCTTTTTTTTTCTATTTTTCCTCTTACTGAATAGCCATTTGATGATTTCCCTACCCAAACCCACTTCCTGGACCACTTTTCTACTTTAAGAAAAATTATTTTGCATTTCAATTTTGTGAATTTGCAAAAGGCTTTTACATGGGATCTATTGTAAAAAAAAATAAACTTACTCTGAAAATTATAGATGCAAATTCTCAGCTACTATAATGAAGCTAAATTATCATTCACTTTGTTGAATCAACCACATCTATCATCTTGAATGTCCAATCCTATTTATGGTCTGTTCATCCAGTCACATCTCCCCTTTAAATTCAGTGAGTGCTTCTGTATTGCAGCTGGCTGTGGCAGCAGCCATGCTGAGCATGCAGGATGATACCACTTCTTGTGCCACATTTTTGTGGTGAATCAGAATTTCAAATTTCACTACAGTGATGGCCAAAACATGGATTTTGCCTGCAGTCAACCCTTAATCATCCTTTTAAGTGCTGTTTACCCTGAGACTAGTAACAGAAAGTTTAAAAGTACAAAACATAAGTTTTTACTCTGTGTTTATTGAAACTATGGCCTCATAAACAGCAGTCCATGAAAGAAAGAGATAACAAGGTATGCTGTGTCCTTTCACATTATTTAGCTTCAGGATGACCTTATATGAAGCAAACCCAATGGCTTGCTGTGGGAAGACAGGGTATAAAGAACAGCATCATCCAGCTTGGATCCTGGAAGGGAACCAGATAAATTAATATTAGTAAGCCATAGATGAGTTTAGCGTTTCCTGGTACAGTAGTTCAGTGCATCCTTACAATAACTGTAGGTTCTAGGAAAATATCTTTTGGTGTGTTGGCTCTGTGCCACAGAGGAGCAGAGAATTTCAGAGAACTGGCAATTCATCTCTTGGGCCAATACAGAACTGTTTTCCAGCACAGATTGAAAAGCTTTTAACTTTGTTCTTCATGTTTTAATTCATGGAAATGAAACCCTGGCTGCTCAGAAAAACCTGGGGAGGATTCAGAAAAAGCTTCTAAGGCAAGGAGACCTTTTCAGTACAGTCCCCAAACCAGTTGGGAATCAGCTGTTCCAAAGCTACCTTTATAGACCAGATAAAAAAGGAAAATGAAATAGCACTATTCATGACCTCAGCTAATAATTAGGTTGCACGGTATGTAAACCAAAATTCCTGCAGTGTCCTCCCCACACCCACATTAAATTACATCCACAACTCACTTGCTGTCCCCAGGGGAAAGAAACTTACTTTGGCTTTTCAGGGTAGCTACATAGAGTAACTGCAGCTTCATGACACCTATTTGCTCTGGGCAAGTCATGATTTGAAGCTGTTGAGGTGCAAGTATCAGGCAGTGAGACAGGTCTTGCTGAGACATATAGTTAAAATTAACGTCACAGTGATAATGGAAGATCTGAACAAGAAAGAGGTGTTCCCAGCTGTGATAGAGAAATGAAGGCACACACTTGTCCATTAGCAACTCATCATGTGCTTCAACTGCATATTATAGCCATGCAAACTAGTTATTATACCACTGTGATTTAGATTCTCATGCAACACGAGTCACTAATAACGATATTCATTTCATCTGACCAATCATTTTAAAACCTCTTAGGAGTTACTCTTCAAAACCTGTGAATGGCACTCTATATTCTTCTGTTCTTCCAGTATCAGTATTACTGTCGCCCTCTTGTCAGCCTGTTCTGACATCTTTACTCATTTTGCTCCTGAATTTCAGAAGAAAGAAGCTTATTATTTGTCTTCTTGACAAAGTTACTAAATATTGTTGAGGAGCCTAACTGTACTAAGGTCAGAGACAAATTACCACATTTTGAATGATGTAACTGCTATCTGAAATACCTGCACTTGGTGTCTGTTGGAGACAGTACTCTCTTGTTAAGCTCATCTTGAAGCATCAGAGATGTGCCCTCGTATGTTCTCTTCTGCCAAATTGCTGTGGCAGGAGTTACCCTTTTACAGTTCTTAAACGCTTGTTTTGTAGAAGCTACTGCTGTTCAGAAGAACTTCAAGGAAACTTCCAGCTATAAAAGAAGACAGTAATGAGTTCTTTTCTTCCTCCTGTATCCATCTGTAGGAATAAGTTCAGTAAAAAAACTGGTAGAGACACTGCTGCAGCAGAAGCTGTTCTATAACCCAATGTTTGGCAGAGATTTTAGATGTATTTTTTTAGTCCAAAAACTCCTATCAAATCAGATCAGACCTCACACAAGCACGAGAGTAACAGAACGGGAATTCATGAATTATGGTGATATCTGCTAGCACTGACATAGGTGCTCTAAAAATGATACACGAATTTCTAAGCCCATGTTTTTACTACAGCTTTCCTGGTACTCCGGCAGTTGCAGCAGGGCACAATTTATACTACACATTATCCAATTTGATGGTCAACGTTTTTGGAAATGGGTTGTCACCTGACCCCAGACATGTGTTCCTATTTCCTCTTTGTCAGAGATGTTTCGAGTAAGTCAAATCTTGTTAATCTAATATACATCTCTTCCTGAACATATATGATCACTAGATGCAGTGGAACGCAGCCCTGGATGGAAGTATTATCAGGGCCACTCCTAGCAGCAGCTCTCAGACAAGGTCAAGGATGCAGTTTTGCATCATGCTACATGTTCTCCATTATTCTGTGGTGTACTTCGGTGACTGTTAAACATAAACTGTGGTCTCCATCTGCCAGGATTCCCTTGCAGCATAGCTGTTGTGATGTGGCAGCTCAGGAGGGATCATGCTGCCATAAACCAGCAACCTTCCTCTTTCTTCACACTTCTCTAGTGCCATTGCCCTTAAAACAACCTTTAAAAGTAAGATAAAAGGTACTACCCAGTTGTAAGGGAAAGGGGAACTGTGATCGTTGCTGCTGCTAAGATTTCTTTTGTAGGGACAAGGTAGAGTAACTTCAAACCACAGCAGGAAGTGGTGGGACTTGTTACTGGCTGCAGCAATTTGGCAAACTTTATACTTTTCTAAATGGAGTCATTTGGATTTCAGATTTTATGTGATGGGTTGAGGGAGTACGTTTAAAGTTAGGGTTTATTTTCCCACTGCCAGCCCTTCCCTTTCATTGCTGCAAGGATAATATTATGGATACTGTGCCAAGATGTCTCTGTAGGAAAAGTGGTATGGAATCAGATATTTATTTATCTCTTATATTTTTAGACTGTTGTTGTTGTTTTTGAGAAGTGCAGGAATGCTGTTTTCAGAACCTAGAGTACCAGCAAATGTCGAAGGGACAAATGCCACTGACAAAAACTGCTGGCTAAGCCCCCTCCACTGAGTCCTGAGAAATGTTCTCTTGTGTATCCCGCAGGCGACCAGCCAAACACTAACTGCTGCACACACAGCTGGTTCAACTCTGCCCCTGAGTATACATACAACTCCAGCCCCAAAGCTCTTTACAGGCCCCATGGCAAGCTGAAGCCATTCATTCTTTTGTGCAGCTGCTTCGCAGTACAAAGGGAACTTTATTACGGTTTTTACTCCATGCTAACAGAAATCCAGTTGAATTCCCTTAGCCATTTTCTGAGTATAGGGAATACATCGTTGGCCTGTAAAAGCAACTTATTACAATATCACCTAATCCATTAAACAAGGAAAACACATCTGGATTTTAAATACTGACATAAGAAATAACTCATGTCCTTGATTATTTGAACTGTCTCTATTAAATACTTTTAATGACATTCTCTCTATTCCAAAATCAATACCATAGTCCTGTGGCAAAGAAAGGTATGACTGCAACCACTCACCTAGCTTACATAGTCACGGCAGCATCTAGTTGCTATGTCTGACTATTCAGAAAAATGTGATGACAGGTTGAATGATGAGATTGTCTTTGGAAAGTCTCTGTAATGTTTTCTTAAGGTTAAAACCAAGACCATCGTACCAGTGTGTGATCACACACTTTTGAAAGAAAGGTTATTGATTGCTTTTGTGCTAAAGAAACTGTTTGAATTGATGTTAGTAGAATAACAAAATGAGTTGCTGTATTAGCAGCAGTGCTTATTGAAGGTACCTCCTTTGTTTTATTTTTATTTTCTTTAAGAAGAGGAGGAAGCAAAAAGCTATCAGGGATTAGATAAGTGAAAGATTTTTCTTTCATATTTCTTTAGATAAATAGGGATCAGTTTTCCTTTTCTTTAAATTGTATCTAAAGATGTTGGATGTATTTCTGAACTGTTGTGGAAAGTTTCACTGATATTACAACATTAATCTTTAATTTCCTATTTACAGCCAGTGCTGATTTCCCGTACAACGGTCAAGCTATAGGAGATGGAGTTAACAGAAACTCTGCCATTATTGGAGGTAGGAAAAATGTCTTCTTTACTAAGTGACTTTGCGGCATGACTGTGAAGGCTGAATTGCAGTTGGTAACATATTCAAGCTATTTGCTAAGAATTGACTATGTGAGAAAATTAAATCCGAACAAAGTTAAATAGACATTTATGTAATTCTGTTCAGGTACTTCGTTCTAGTGAAATGTTCTGTTCTTACTTAGTTTGTCCCCTCAGATTCAGTTTTAACCAAATTAAAATATTCATATTTGTAATCAACATATAAAGCATGCATGTGGAGAGCTACTGTGGAATTACTTATGTAATTAATTCCCATGAAATGTCAAGAACACTTTTGCACTTATAGCAGATCCAACGTGAGTCTATGCCAAACACTGTTTGTTACACTCTTGACAAAAATCACTCATGATTTTGCCCTGTTTTTTAGGGGCCAGGTTCTGCTATAATTTATGTGCCTGGGAGTCACATTCAGTGTGATGGGTTTCCAGGTGATGTTAAGTAATGCCAGGATTAGCATTAACAATGGTTCTTGAATTATCATTCAGCTGAAGACAGTCTACCGAGCTCTCTCCAGATGTAAGGATCCTGACTATATTACGAACGCATACAATTTTCTCTGTCCTGTCTGTTCATATGAAAGTGTTGCGCCCTAAGTCTCCAGGGAGAGCTTTGCTAGTACATCAAATTCCAAATGCAAATAAAAATGTTTTAAAGATCACCCTAATATATTTCAGTCAGTTCTAGGTGCATATAAAATGACAGACTGGTGGTGTGTTGTTTTTTTTTGTTTTTTTTTTTTTTTGTCTTGTAAAGCAACACTGATTGTAGTAGTATGTGCAGTCTAATGGAATTTCTTGTTTCTTTTCCCAAAACCCCAATGTTTTGGGAGCGCTCAGCACCCTCTGCCTCATGCTCAGCAAAGCTCGCCTCTGTAACTAGATATTAATGTCAAAATCTAAATGATGGGGTGAAAGTTACTAGCAGACTCCTCACACTTATTTTTACATAAATATTAGAGTAGTGGAAACCAAGCAGCTGAGGTGACATTTATCTGCCGAGGTAGCTCAGATCCAGGTTCAGCTCAGAGTAGCTGTGAGACTCTTTCTTTATATCAGAATCTGTAGGTATTCTCCTTTCTAGCGTCATCTTTTCTTTCTTCCTTTGCTCAGGCGTCATTGCTGTGGTGATCTTCACCATCCTCTGCACCTTGGTGTTCCTGATCCGCTACATGTTTCGCCACAAGGGAACCTACCACACCAACGAGGCCAAAGGGGCAGAGTCAGCTGAGAGTGCCGACGCTGCCATCATGAACAATGACCCCAACTTTACGGAGACCATCGACGAAAGCAAGAAGGAATGGCTTATCTAAGCCCATAGGGAGGGGGCCTGGGGTGGGATACAAGCAGGGCCAGGGTGGGACTGGGATGTCTCTTGCAGTGGGGAGAGAACACTCTGCGTTGGACGCTTGAGCACATGTATGGTAAAAAGATCAGCACAACTGGAGGAGCAAGTGACAGGAAAAACTACTGAGACTGCAGGAAAAAAAGAATATCGCAAGCATTTAAGAAAAATACTTTTTAATATTTATTTACAACAAATTGCCCCTTCTGTATTCTCACAACTACAACAAAGAGCAGTTTTGCAGCTTCAGCATTGGTTAAAATTTTCGGTAATAACTATTTTTTCTGTATGTGTTTAGAGGCATTCTAAAGAACAAGAAACAGGGCCATTTTTTTACATTTTTTAAAAGCTGTTTAAAATGGGGGTAGTTCTGTCCTGAGAACAAGTCGCAGACCTTTGTTCCCAGCATTGTGTTCCTTCATGGCTGGCCACTTCCCCACAGGCTGCCATCAGCCCTGCACCTTCACTTTATCATGGTTCATTTCGGCGGTGTTGAACCAGGGGTTCAGCGCTGGGAGTGGGACAGAGGGGTGAGCATGGATGCTTAATGCAAATTATACTGCTGGTTTTTCAGAATGTTGTCAGCCTGTGCCAACCCTGGCAGGATCCATCTTTTTCAACCCAGGCACTTTGTTGATTGTGGACAATTCTCATCAGCTTTGTAAAAATACTGTTATTATGACTACTACTACTACTACCAGAGAGGATGATCATAAAGCACAGGAAGCTTTTTTTTTTTTTTTTTGGTTATTATTATTTTGTTGGACTCTGAGGAAGGATGGTGCCATGCGAGTCTGTAGACCAAGCCTGTTCCTGTATCTTTGGCTATGGTACTGATGATCAGAGGCACCTGCCAGTTTAAGCCCAGCTCTGCCTGTGATGTTCTGGTAAATACTGTCCTTAAGCATAAGCATTGTAGTAGGGAATTAGAGCCAGATGTTGTTTACTTCTGTTTCTTTTTTATAGGCTGTCTCAGAAACATTAGTACAGCTCTAGTTTAAACTCATGGACTTCACTATCACTTCATGATACTTTTTACAGCTCTGGCACAGCAATTAATTTTTTTAATCCCTTGTTTTAGTATCTTTCTGAAGAAAGTCTCTGCTGGCAAAATTCACACAGGCAGGAAGGTGAAGCGACAAAAGCTTGAAAGTTCTGCCCAGAGAGAAAAGCGCACAGCCCTACAGAGGAATTACTTTTCAATACGTAGATTTTCCTGGACTATTACTTGTCTTTGTAAGGCATTTTCAAGAACAGCAAGGACAATGCCAAGTGCAGCATTGTACCCCATGTCCTCTCTCAGACCGGGGAAGTTGCTGTTGGCACCTGAGAAGCAGACAAGCAGCTACAGGAAAGGCAGTGGGGCAGCCTGAAGACCTAATATCCCTTGATGGCAATAAAGTAGCTTTAGCTTGCCCTCTGTATATGTGCATGGTTCTCCAATGGCCTGTTTTGGTAAAAAATTAGGGTCTTAATGGGCAGTTTTTGCAGCGGAACAGAATAAATGAATGAATGTATTGCAAGGCATTTTCTGTGTGCTAAAAGAACAAAAGCAACAACAAGAGTTTCCCTTTAGAAGTATTTAAGCTTGTGACAGTCTTAGATTTGCTTTACCTTTAATATTGCTGGGTTTAATATGCACAGATTTAATCCATTTTTCTTTACAAGAAAGATTTATTTTTCAGATCCAAATCTAAAATTTACTACACTGACCAGTGTTGGCATCTTTAATTCCCTTATCTTTTTAATTATATTTTTCATTATTTTAGTTTATGTTTTAAAATAAAGAAAAAATAATAATAATGGAGAGGGAGGAAGATGTTGGAGCCTTACCTGACAAGAAGTTTGTAAGCACAGTTTTTCAGACAGACACACACAGGGCCAGATAGTTTTGTATAAGGGTGGTAGCATAAAGTCCTCTGCTAGATTCGTTGAACATATGTCAATGTTCTTTTGACCAAATCAAAGCCATTTATTTCTTCTGTTTATGGATTTGGAATTACCATACAAAAAGTTGCCAGTTTCAAGCAAAACTGTTTCTCAGGTAACATTGTATGGCAGAGGGGTTCAGGTAGACGTGAAAGCCACTTCTGTCACTCTTGTGCTCTACAGCCTTTTGCCTTGCCTCCAGGATCAGTATCTCCCTCTCTTGTGCTTAATTAAGTGGATGAGTGACTGTTCATTTTTTCTTATGGATGTAAGATAAGTCTCCACCCCTTTGGAGAATATCAGCTTGGGATAGATCTATCTTGCACCACTAACTATTCAGCAAAATACTTTGGTTGTTCTATGCTGCACAGATGTCTATCTATGACTAGAAAGATGTTCTCTTTTTTGTACGATTTTATATATTTTGATTTTGGTCCACTCTGAAAAACATCCATGCCTCAACTTCAAGTTATCAAGAGAAGTGAATATAGCATCATTTGCATAGGTTGGAATTTGGCTTGCAGCAAAAAAAAAGCTACTTACTAATCTGAATTTAATGTCAGGGAAGGGGGATCAAACTCATGTATCCTAAGAGACTGGAATCCTCTGATGCTAGAGGGTGTGGGAGAGAGAGACTTACCAGCCACAGTGCAAATTTGCCAAATACCTCAGCATGGTACTAGAGGGGAAATATGGCTTGGTCTCTGTGCCTAACCAAGTCCTTGGCTAAGCTAGGGACTGTTGTTGGATTATGGTAATAGGTTCTGACATCTATTCACTGACTTTCTGAAAGATTACTAGCTAATCTCTCACAACCCTGCAAGCAGAAATGTCTGGAAAACAACCTTTGACCTTTGCACGTGCAATAGTTGTAAATTCGTGTCTTGAACTTGAAAGACAGGATTTACAGTTCTTAAATTAGGTTGCAAGCATCAGCATCTCTCCATTGACTCGACACTGTGGACCTCTTTATGCGAAGCCCGGTAACTCTGTGTTAAAATGTTGACAGTCTTTGATCTTGTTGCAATTTTCCTGATACCATCACTTTCATAACTCTAGAAACTCTTTGAATTAATTATTAGAATCCTTCCTTCCTCTTATACTGGATCTTATACATGATATTTTAGACTAGCAGCTGATCTCTGTGTAGGCTTTTCATGACTGTAGGTGAATTCCTGGCTTCTGGCTTTGTTTTTAATGTTTTGAGAATGTTGTATGCTTAATTATAGGCACTGGCCATTAAGCTGCCTAGGAATGAAGCAGGAGCAGGCTCAGAAAAGTACCTTGTATATTTCTGCTAGCACCAAATCTATTCCGAGGAGTTTTTCCTCTGTGGGCCTATTATTGGAGGTTGCAACAACGTCCATAGTTTATTTCACCTATTCTTATTTGTGCCAAAAATCCATATTATTTGACAGATACTATCCAAATGCCTGTTGTGGGAAAATCTGATGAGTAGAGTGGACCCTGCTTTTATAAAAATCTGTACTTTCCCCCAGAGAATATTAAAACAAGCAGTCTGGTATCACCTGCTTTTAGCTGTATTACCTATCTGAACTGCACAGGAAAATGTAACCTCTTGCACTGGTTGGGGAACTACAGTGTCCCAGTTGTGTTTATAGCAGGCTTGTTGTGATTCCCCTGGAACTAATGGTAAAACTGCTACCACATGTTGGGAGAGCAAGACTGGGCTGGAGACCAGGAGTCTCTGTGTTAGCAATATTTGGATATTCATTCACAACACATGCAGACCACTAGGAAACGAGTTGTAGAGCTCCAAAGAGCCAAAATGGTGAAAAACTAATCTCGATGTCAACCCAGCCTCAAGGGGAAATCTGCAATCCAATCTGTTGGTTTTGAATCAAGTCTTTCACACACTGCTTATTCCATACTTACTGATAGAAAATTCAGGTGTATTAAATAAGAATATGCGTCTTTAATTGGTACTGGAACTTTTCTGCATTGTATTTTTCTTCTCTTAAACCTTACCTATACCTTTTATATCTCTTGTAGCAGTTACCACTTCAAAGATATGGCAGTATTTTAACATCGTGCTCTAGCTAGCATGATGTATACAAAAGGATGGTTATTATAAATATTTTACTATGACTGCCAGAGCAGTGGTGCATATGTACAAGTTTATTGTAATAAGAATTCAGTATAAAAGAGTCTAGTAAATAATTACATTTTAATTAAAACAGTGTCCTTTAATGACAGATGCATCTAATCACTGGGATATCTGTTGAAATAGGAAGCTATCTCGGTTTGACAAGCAATAGCTTTTAATTTGGTTTCTCCCTTAAATTATTTCACATTCCAGTGAGCATGGTGACTCTGAAAGGTTGTCATCTTTAAAAAGCGGAATCTAGATTCTGTTAATCAGATTTCATTGTCCATCCTAGAGATATGAAACAGAAACCTTGCCTTCTAAAAGCAACAGCATGTAAATTAGAATGAACGAAGGACAACATGTATGTACGCCTAATATCTTCTGTGAATGTCTTTCCTTTTAACTGAAGTTCTATTAGAAATCGGATTGGTAAATAAAAAAAAGAAAAAAAGAAAGCAATTCTAAATAGTTTTAATTACCCTAACAACTTCTTCTTTGGGCTTTGTATGTTCTGATCATTGTCTACATTTTTCCTTCTCTAGTACCAGGAAATCAGTTCGAAAAGACGGAAGTTGGAGAGGCCTTGTAAGAAAGACACAAAGTACGTGAAAAAAGGGACTTCAGTATGCAGTTGTACATAAAAAGAGAAAAAATGAAAACCAGGGAAGAATTACTAAAATGCATGCATGCTCCTCCTGTGTCAGTCAGCCTTGATTGTGTGTTATGGGTGAGAATCATAGAATCACGGCAGGGTTTGGGTTGGAAGGGCCCTTAAAGACCATCTAGTTCCAACCCCCATGCCATGGGCAGGGACACCTCCTACTAGACCAGATGGCTCAAATTCCCCATCCATCCCAGCCTAAAACACTTCCTGGGATGGGGCATCCACAGTTCCTCTGGGCAACCTGTGCCGGTGCCTCACCACTAATAAAATAAATTTCTATAAAATACGTAATTTCCCTATATCTAATCTAAATCTACACTTAATACTGAGCAGTGTAAATCTGTACCTGTTGAAGTGGACTGAGAGTCTGAGCATAGAGTTTTGATGGAGTCAAAATGACTACCTTTCTGATTTTTTTCCATTTCTGAATGCTTTGCAGATAGCAGCAAGCAGTCTGTCACCATTTCTGCTCATGTTTGTTATTGCAGATTCAGTGGCAGTGCCAGCTTCACAAGAGCTACACACTAAAAATGACTGGGTGTGGGTTGTTTGCCTTCCTTTCCTACCACAACTCTGTCCTTTCCTTTATGAAAGTGAGTCTTTTATTGAAGTCAGCAAGAAAAATGTTTGCCCAGCTCAACAGACTTGTGTGATTCATTTAATAAACTACCCTAACAAGCTTTATTTTTTTTATTTTTTATTTTTTTATGAGAAGCATTTTATGAAAGAACTACATTAAGTGCAGTTGAATAACAGTGTGAAATCTAGGCAAAGAAGCACCAGAGCAACAACCACCAGAGTCAGAGGGGCTGTGATTGTTCTAACCTGTTTCTTTCTGCAGCATGAATTGCCTTAACCGCTGTTCCAAAGCCCTGACCCTGTCCGAGACCTTAACCTACTTTGCAGAATATAACTGTGGCAAAGTCCAGTGATGCCTTGTGACCATGTTTTGACTGTTCATTTGTACTGACTGTTGAAACCTCTAGAAGGAGAAAGAGTCATGCGTTCTACAGGTATATTTCCATTCCCCTTCTTTTCCCCACAGATCCCATTTTCAGGGCTGTAGGCTTTCAAAAGGCTTTTGTCTGTAAAACAGACTGAAAGAGTCACTGGAGCAAGTCAATGAATTCTTGAATCAGCCAGAAAGCAATGACTTCAGGTGATTCAAGTCAGGCTGAAGGAGGTATGTAATATAAATAAACTTGTCTGAATAAAGACGAGGTAGTCATCCCCTTTATGCTAATATTCAATCTCTAAACTGTGCATCCTCACACTTACAGTTAGTATGTCACTGAAGCAGTCTGACCTTGCCACAGTCAATAAACCATTCACAAGCTGGCCCAACAACCTGTTACTCTTTTGTCTTAAAAGTCTATGTTAGGTACATGTTTAAAAATAAATGTATGGCTTGCCGTCATAAAGCACTGACGTTTATTGAGGTGACTGGACACCATATCAACAGGCAGTTGTAGTTTATTTCTGTTACAAAACAAAGGTCTGTCTGCAGATTATTTTTTTTGTGTGTGTAACTTGCACTAACATGACCTTTAGCCCTGAATCATAAACAAATGCAGCAAGGCAATGTAACTAAAAGAAATTTTCCTTTTGTGCACATCCTGAAACATAGGCTGTAATGCCCCTTTCATTATTAAATTGCTGCTACAGGAGTAAGGTCTCTGCACACATCTAACATCTCATTGTTTCCAAATTCCTTATCCACCTCTCCAAGGCCATCATGGAAAGAATTTGGCCAACAGTTTTGTGGTGTTTTTTGTTTGTTTGTTTGTGTTTGTTTTTGTTTTCTATTTCTTCCTCTACTTTAGAAATGTTTCCTCTCACTGATAAATTCCTTACCTTTTTCTGTCAGGATACATAACTCCTTTACAGCAATGCTGGCTACTTTGACTAAGGTGAAGACTCTTACCTTCCTAAAATGTGGCTATTTTATTGGGAAAAAATGACACTAAATTCCTGTCATGTGCTATATTTGCAGATGTTTTTAACTGTTTATAGTACTCATTGACTGAAAGTAAAAGTTTGTTTTCTGCTAGCTGCAACATTATAACTTGTTTACATTCATTCCAAAATCCCAGCACTGTCTTGTCTAAAATCAATACAAAAAACAATACATCCACACCTCATTCCATTAAGCATACTCACTTTGGGTTTGGGGTTATTTTTGGTTCATATTTTTCCCAATACATATAAATACTAAAATAAACATCAAGCAAAAGCTAGCTTTTATTTTCCTTAGGGCCACAAGATGTCAGAATTAACTCTCAGCAGTCTCTTTCCCTTGTGCTTTTGCTATGTCTTGCACATATACAAGGCCAATGGGATCCTCCAACGGAGGACACAAAAACAGTGATATTATGAAAGCACTGACTCTAGAGGTTTTAGTCACGTCAAGTTGTAAAGGTCTATCTCAAAAGCGGCAAAAAGTCAGCACCCTTACAGACTTTGATTATTAGCACATCTAAGGAAATTCTCAACACTGGTGATTAAAGAATTTCATTTTTATTGGACCAGCATCTCAGACAGGAAAAAAAAAAAAAAAAAAAAAACTGCTTTTGTATTTGGAGTTCCTGAGATACTGAACTCCCTCCATTCCAACTCCTGCATGATGTCCAGTCTTTTGAAGACACAGCTACCTAAGATATGGGATCAAAGTCACTTTTAAACAAAGAAGACTATGTCATCACTTGATTCCCTTTAAGTCTTTGAAGCACAGGGAACTGGCTTTCCACAAATCCACTTCATGTGGTTGATCTCTTTCATATACTGGTAAGGAGGATCTTTTATTCTGCTCTGCTCTTCAGTGGATTAGGACACTTCAGTGAGCTGTGCAGGTGTGACACAAAATATCTTAAGTCCTAGCAAACTGAACTGTGCATTGAGCAACCTGAGTCCAGGCAGTTCCTCTGATACAGCAACATGGTTTGACACAATATTCCTGAAAGGCTTAAGCTCCTTGACAACTATCCCACTTGACTAGTGCTAATCAACAGAAGCCTGCTATAAATGATTTGTACTGACTTACTCCTACATGTGGGCGTTAGCCCTAACTAACAGCACTTTGTTTTTGGGGATTAAATAGATTCCCCCCAACACAGAGTGCTTGGGATGTGCTCAGTCTGAAGCTTCTTACAGACATATATAAATAGAGATATAGAGATAAATAGATATTTTTATGGAGACGTTTTATAAGTGCCCTTTACTTTGTGCATGGTAATTATTGCCAAACTCTTGTTATTTAGGAGCTACAGAATGGCTGGTTCTGCAGTCTTTACAAAGTAACCAGCTGTCTCTGTTGCAAGTGGGATTTGGGTTGCGGACTTGGGTTTTGATTTTTATTATTCAGATATAATTTGCATGGTTTGGTTTGTTTTTTGTTTCAGTGTCTTTTTTTTTTGTCTTTTTTTTTCTTTTGTCCCTTGGTTCTCTGGCAGGGACACATTGGGCTCAAGCAGAAACTTATTTCTCAGTCTTTGAGAGATGGATTGAAGCCATCAGTGTCATCTAACACTTCAGAAACACCTGCTTTGCACAGGTGACATTGATCAGTCTGATGGCCTCAATATACGGTTTCTTAGAAAGCTATTGAGGGTTTCACACTTTAATAACGTACTCCTATTTCTCTAGCTTTGCTTGACAAGATAGCAAGCTAGCAATAGCTGGCCTATGGATACAGTCTCGCAGGCAAGACAAAGGGTTAGCAGAGACTAGGAGGTGAATAAGGATTCAGAATTACATTCATAAATATAACAATACCAAAAGATTATCAAAATTGCTACTGAGGCAGGCTATTTTACTCCCTCTTTACTCTCACACCTTTGTATCTTTTAAATACTCTCCGTGTGCCATGTCTGACTAATAGATATCTACCAGCCGGCCAGCCTGCTCTCAATAACATGGGCTCTTGGTTAGAGGTAGAAGTGTGCTTTCCTTTCTCATTCCCATTGCTGTAAAGTAGTCTGTACCCAGGAAAAGACCAGGGCCATTAGCTAACAGGAAAGCTAAACCAGCCTTCCACCCCTTCCCTCCAAATCAAGTTGAAAGCCAATCCTAGGGTTACGTGCCTACAAAGCTGGTCCAGGTTGTTGGTGGGTGAACCAAGGTGTTGTCTGTCTGCAGCTATTCTAGTCCACGGGTTTCTTTCTTGAGCACAATTTTCCCATGGGAAGAGAAAGCATTATCAGGATATGACAGTTGCCCTATTTAAACAAAAAATGTATATATATATAAAAAAAAAACCTTAATCTGAAAATATAGTGTATCTGAGATTCCTCTGTTATAGACATTTAGTCTACAGATTTATGGCTACATTTGCTATGTTATGCTTGAATAAACATATAATTCATTGAAATACACAAGACAGATAAAATTAATATGATCTCTTTAAGGAGAATAAACTGTTTGTAAATTTATAAAGAGTATAATCTGTTAGGCCTTATTTGAAGTATGTACTGTGGTTTGGTAAAAGTACGATATTAAAAGAGCCTTGCCAGATGAAGACTGCTTTTGTGTGTGTGTGCATGTATAGATGCTTTTGAATATTTTAAATCTTGATTTAACAAAAACAAACAAACAAACAAAACCTTTACAACCTGCATATATAAAGGGTGTATAAGTCTGAGATGATGTGTAGAGTGCTCTTCAGATTTCTGTGCATTGATGCTCAAGGGTTGCGACAGATTTTAATGAATTATTTGGATACTCCCCAAGTTAAATTTTGTTTAAGGTTCTTTCTGGAAACAAAAATGGCTGGTAGAGCCACTGACTGGCAGGAGATTTTTAGATGAGAATTTGAAAAAATGAAATAATAGTACTAATTCAAACTGATGGTGTCACTACTCATCCCTCTTATTTATGGTGCCTATTTAGCAGGGGAAAGATCCAGGAAAGATTTAGGCACTCCATAAGAAGAGCTACTATAGAATATGCTACAGTTTCACATCTCTTTCCCCACACACCCCATACGCATCTGTCCTGTTCGGATGGATGGAGTGTGTCCATCCCTCCCCAAGACCAACAACATACATCTGAGGCTCTTCTAGGTTGCCCATTTCATCCCCAAGAAGTGCACATGAGCAGACCTGCCAGGGAACTAAGTATGCACTATCTGGGGGCCAAGACCACCAAGCTGTACTCTACCCTCCTCAGTGAAGAGATAAAACACTCAGCTCCAGCTCTGATCCCAGCAGAAGATTCCTTGCTCTTTGGACAATTACTGGCCAGCACCATGAAGTGCATTATTTTGCACAGCTGGTGACTTTTTTTTCCCAGAATTACTTTCTTCTGTAAATTAAAAAACTTAAGTAAAGCAGACATATTATGTACTGCTTATCAGCTGCACTGTTCATCAGCTTTAAATTAAATGATCACTGGTGTGTTGAATAATGACTTCCATTGCTTATGGGGTTGCTGATTAGAGCGAGAGACAGCCCTGAGGCTGCTCTTCTTGCAGGTGTGCTCCAGCCTGGCCCTGCGCGCTAGCAACAGCTTCGTGATGCTTGATGGACAAGGACTCCTGCTTCTTCTGGCAGCTCCTCTGCACGCAGCTTCTGTGACACCCCTGGGCACTGAAGGCACATCAGTGCTGCCCACAGGACAGGGTGACATGCTGCCATACACATGAAGTGCTAGGGTACTCGCACCAACGTGATGACAAAGGGGGCCTCCTAGCCTGATACCTCTTTGTGCAGAGGTCTTTGTTTCTCCTAGTAAAAGACTTCAGTTGGCTCCTTATCACAGGCAACTCTTTCTCCCCAACCCGACCATTGCCCATCCTTAAAATTCAGAAAGATTTAAAAAAAAAAAAATTTCCACAGATTTCAAGGGAAAAAGAATTTCATCTCCAACACCCCTTTGATTTATTAATCAAATCTATGGAGTTGCCTTCAGCCTTTGAGTGAGTTAGGAATGCCCATGATAGGTCAAATCAAAGGTATATCTGTCATAGTCTATTTTTGTACCCAAAATCAGAGATGCCTAGAGATAGTGAAAACAAGATAAGTGGATATTTTGTCATAGCTAGATAGATATCTAGTAGATATCACACTTGTGATACTTCCTTGGAATAGTCTCTCAGCTGCAAACCATTTGCTGTTTAAGGACTTTCAGGGCCAGGAGTGTTTTTATGTGCTTAATCATCTCTTCCTTCCCTACTTGCTGTGTGCTTGTGCAGAACAAGTAGCATCTCTTCACCACTCCAGTCATTTCAAAACAGTGAGTAACCATGATATTTAATTTAAAAAAATATAAAAAAATAAAAAAAAAGGCAACTGAGCAAGAAGGGAAGGGGATTTTGTTTTGTATCTCTGTTAATGGAACAACCTCATCGTGTCTTAAAGCATAGATGCAGAAGAAATCTTTCAAATCTAATTTGTGTTCTGCACCAGCCCCAATTACATCTCTGTACATGCCCATAAAGATAACTGCATTTTATAATGATACATTGAGGACAGACTCTATAGCCCTGATATCCAGATAAATCTGCAGCCCTGTGTGAATTTACTTCTGAACAATGCTTCCTGTCATCGTTTAACAAGATTTGCAGCATGATCCCTTGTTGTGTGTACATAGGAATTACTTTTTGTCTGTGACTCCTCATCTATCAATTTCCATGGATAGCCATGTTTCATTTAGGAGAAACAGACAGATGTTTTGCTTCTCACAGCTGACAGCTGATATTCCCTTGTTTAAAGTGAGACAGCATGTCTGCTAGCTGCTTTACCCTACAACTTTGGGGGGAGAGGGACAGATACCCCTTCCCCCAAAGCTGTGCAGTGTGTGCTGCCCATGGGTGGCCTGGTGGTGTGCAGGGTGCATGCCCAGAGGGGAGAGGCAGCACGGATAGGGGCTGGGATACTTCCTGGAGGAAGAGCAAGACAACAGGCTTGAGGGATGACAGAAAGAAAGAGATTTTTCCCAACATCCCAAAAGAGGCTTTGTCAGGTTTGTTGCAACACAGAAGGGCCTGGGAAGCTGTTGAAATGAGAGCAAGAATGAAAGAAAGGGGTCAGCATAGGAAGGTAGTGCAGGCAAGAGAAAGATCTGCATTATATTTACACTGAATTCCCCACCAGACCTGCATGGTTGTTTTGTTTTGCTTTGCTTTATTTTCAGAAGTTTCCTGTTGCTAGTTTGGTTTTAAATGAAACTTACTCCTGAGTCTGAAAAGCACTCCTGGTATACTCACATTAAGGAAAAATTAAAGGTATTGATATGTCCCAGTCTTGGCTGACTACTGGTCCTGTTCCCATACAATCCAGAAAAGCCACAGTTTCCTGACCTCTTCAAACAATGATATTTCTCCTTTCCTTGACCTCAAATTAACTCTGCAGTGTTTTACAAGGTATTCCTTCAGAAATGTCTTCCCAGGGTATTACTTCACCTTTTGATTGGACTTGTTTGAATCCCGCAAGTGTGGCTGTACACTGTAGGGGTTCATGGCTAGCTAAGCTCCTGGTTCAAAAGCCACTGTAGGAGAGTAAAAGATATCAACTCTTAGAGTTTCAGTTATCCCACCAGCCATTGTGCTACTCCTCTCATATCCTACATGCCTTTTCGTATGTCTCCATTTTGTTAGTATCCTAAAGCACACACCAGAATAAACAGTCAGAAATGTGTCCGACACACCTCAGCTTCTGTCTGCAGAGTAAAAAGGTGAAAGCTCTGAAGAGTTTCAGCTACTCATCTCCCTTTCAGTGTGTATGAAATGCATTGATGCTGAAAATGCATCATTGCATTGCCTTCTCACTCAATGATGTTGGGTTTTTCTGACATCTTTTTTCCAGGAGTGTTAAGATGGAAGCCCTCAATAGCTGTAAAAAAGGAGTCCTGTACCCTTTAATTACTGATCATTTGGTCACTAAGCTGAGGCAAAAGAACTGCATAACTTAAGCAGTTTCAAATTGCTAAGTATCTGAGCAGGATATGGTAAAGAGAAGGGTAGAACCCAGGGTATTAGCTGCTTGATTTGATTTTGTAAGGACTATGGCAAAGATATGTTTTAAATCCTGTCAAACTCCAAGCCTCAGAAGTCAACGAGGCAGATTTCCCTTTGCAGAATTGTGCTGGGTAAGCCTGTTAGTCTCTAAATCCTTCAGTTTTTTCACAACAGGATATGGTAGGCAGGTTAGTGTTACTGGATTTTCTCAATTTCCAGATGTCTGCATATGTTTATTTAGAATCACAGAATCATTAAGGTTGGAAAAGACCTCCAAGATCATCTGGTTCAACCACCCCCTACCACCAATGTCACCCACTAAACCATGTCCCTAAGCACCACATCCAACCTTTCCTTGAACACCCCCAGGGAAGGTGACTCCACCACCTCCCTGGGCAACCCACTCCAATGCCTGACTGCTCTTTCTGAGAAGAAATGTCTCCTAATTTCCAGCATGAATCTTCCCTGACACAACTTGAGGCAATTCCTTCTAGTCCTGTCACTAGTTATCTGCAAGAAGACACTGACCCCCAGCTCCCCACAATTTCCCTTTACCAGCTGGATTTCAATCCATTCACCACCACTTGCTGGGCCCAGTCATCCAGCCAGTTTTTAACCCAGCAAAGTGTGTACCTGTCCAAGCCATGGGCTGCCAGCTTCTCCAGGAGAATACTGTGGGAGACTGCGCCAAAGGTCTTCCTGAAGTCTAGGCAGACTACATCAACAGCCTTTCCCTCATCATAGAAGGAGATGAGGTTGGTCAGGCAGGACTTCCATGAACACACGCTGGCTGGGCCTGATCCCCTGGCTGTCCCGCACATGCAGTGTGATTGCACTCAAGACAATTTGTTCCATAACCAATGAAGTAAATAAAGTAAAAGTGCTACTTTTTTATGTAAAGGATTTGTGGGAAAATATTTTTTACAGTTTAGAAAAAAAAAAAAGGGCTTAAATGTAATGCTTAATTACACAGGGTAATTAATCAAAAGATGATCAGAGGGCTGGAGCACCTCTCCTGTGAAGAAAGACTGAGAGACCTGGGGATATTCACACTGAAGAAGAGAAGGCTCAGGGGTGAGCTTTTTGCAACTTTTCAGTACTTAAAAGGGGCTTGTAAAAAAAGATGGAGGGGACTCTTTGCTCAATCAGATAATGACAGGACAATGTGGGAATGGTTTCAAACTAAAAGAAGGGAGATTTAGTTTAGAGGTTAGGAGGAAATTCTTCACTCAGAGGGTGGTGAGGCACTGGAACAGGTTGCCCAGAGAAGCTGTGGATGCCCCATCCCTGGAGGTGTTCAAGACCACGTTGGATGGGGCCCTGGGCAAACCTGACCTAGTGGGTGGTATCCTTGCCTAAGGCAGGGGGGTTGAAACTGGATGATCTTTGAGGTCCCTTCCAACCCAGGCCATTCTATGATTCCATGATTTTATGACCTGCAAAACGTGCTCAGCAGCAGGCAATTGCCAGGGAAGGGGCACAAGTCAGGAAAGAGAGGGACAGAAAAGGAGGGGAAGGGTGTCACCTAGGCACCAAGATGCATCACTAACTCGGCTTAGGAAGGAATATCATGTTTAGATTGGCCTTTTTGAAGTTCCCCCAGAGGAAACACTTCTGCTCTCCTTTGAAGCTAGTCTCGTTGGTAACACAGGAGCCTTGCAAAAGCAGGAAAATAAAAAGAAAGAAAAAAATGCCACAAGATACAAATACCTAGTCTGCTTGTTTAAATCTGCCTAGCTCTGTTGACACCGCTGCCCCTCACTCCAATTTTAATTCTGCCCTTGTGAGACTGCCAGCTTTCCTGGACTGTTTTTCCACGGAGCAGATGTGCCCCTAGAGAACAGGATTCGTCTCAGAATCACAGACTGCTTAGGGCTTGAAGGGACCTCTGGAGGCCATTTGGAGGGGGCAGATCTGGGCACAGTATTCCAAGTCCACCCTCACCAATGCTGAATAGAGAATAATCACCTTCCTTGACCTGGTGGTGATATTGTGCCTCATGCAGCCAAGAATACCTTTGGGCTCTTGGCAACAAGTATATATGTGCTGGATTTCTAAGACCCCTTCGTCAATGGCTGAATGACAGAAGCTGCAAACAGACCTCCATGATGCTGGGATACAACCAGAACCCATCCCATAACAGCGAAGGCTAGAGCCATCTTAGCACTGTTTAAATGATGCTGAGGAAAAGCCAGTTCAGGCCACCAGCAGGGCACTGCCACCCTCTTTGTAACAAGCAGAAGGTCAATAGGTTTCAAAGACTCCTAATAAAGCAAATTATTTGTCTGATGTTAGGGTTTTCGGTCCCAACAAGGCACTTTTTATAGCCCAGAACAGATTTCTACACCTCTTTCCATCTTTCCAGTTTTCTCACATCTGTAAAGTCCACAAAGAATCTTTTGCTCTCACACTGACACGAAGAAGAATTGCTCTGATGTATTGTAGCAAGTTGCAAAAAAATTGCATAGACTTTTTTTATTTTCTTTAACCCATTCTCCTCCCTCCTCCCCACCCTCCTCCTTCTGCTTCTTGTACAATTGATTTCAGGACCAAGCATGCAATAACAATTTGCTCACAGTATCACAGCAGGGTCTGTATTACTTAAGGGAAAGGGACTGAGTGAAAATCATGACAGATGTGATTGTACACCAGGATCACCCATCATTTTTCTGTCAAGTTGTCATCAGGGCTGCGTCAGGCAAGAGTGAGTCTTGCTTGGGAACTATAAATCAGGTAACAACATTTGGCTTTGGTCAAAGAAGCATTCAAATCCTAGTCTCTTTTCACGCTTCCAATTTACTCTTTTGAAATTATTAAATTACATTTACATTTGTTCATAATTTAGTATGGTGTTGTACCTAGCCCTAAGAAAATATTCTCTGAAGGACCGCTACAGCTTCATACAGTTCTGAACTGCTTCTAGGCAGATCTAGACATGCCTCATTTCTGGGCATGTCAAGCAGACATGGGCTTGAATTTGAGGTAAAAGAAGGGTAAAAGAGGTGTGATGTTATTGTGGCCTATTGCAAGTGTCATGCAAGTGTCTGGTGAAGAGAAGGCTGAGAGGGGATCTTATCAATGTGTATAAATATCTGAAGGGAGGGTGTCAAGAGGATGGAGCCAGACTCTTTTAAGTGGTCCCCAGCGACAGGATGAGAGGCAACAGGCACAAACTGAAGCACAGGAGGTTCCGGCTGAATATGAGAGGGCACTTCTTTCCTGTGAGGGTGACAGAGCACTGGAACAGGTTGCCCAGAAAGGCCTGTGAAGTCTCCTTCTCTGGAGATAGACAAAATCTGCCTGGATGCCATCCTGCACAATGTGCTCTAGGTGATCCTGCTTGGCGGGGAGTTTGGACCAGATGCTCTTCAGACTTCCATTCCAACCTCAACCATTCTGTGTTTTTGTGTGATTCTGTGATTAGCAGTGGTATTCAGAAAGAGGCAGAGGGAGAGGAAGAAAGGCAGCACAGATAATATAAGGGTGGCACTCATCACAGGGAGAACGGCAAACAGCTGGTAGGCAGAGAAAAGATGAGAATGGAAGGCAAAGTGGGTCTGCATGCAATCTAGGATGTGAGCAATCATCTCATTTCTAAAGGCAGCAAGGATGGGGTAAGTTCTTTCACACGGTTAGTCACCAACGGCCAGAGTTTGTGTAAAAGTAACAGAAACCGTTTTCCTGCATAGATGGCAGTGTAAGGTATTATCCAGTACCCAGAGGAGTGTGCGGTGCAATACAATAGGCAATAAAAAAGTTTAAAGAAGGACAGGGAGAATAGAATAGAAATGCAAAAATTTCTGGAGTCAGTTTAGAAACATTTAGGAGCTCTTGGAGGTGCCATTGGACACCACATACTCTCTAAACAGCAGCATATCTAGCACTACTGATAGATATTGTCACTAGGGAGTCAGCCTCAAAAAGCACGATCAGATTGCTCCCAATCTCACATCTTCCATTAATATTTCAATTTGCTGAAGAGGATGCCCTTGAGATCTATGACTGTACAGCAATGGCATTTTGGATTTCTGTCAGGAATTGCATTTTGTTACAGGAAGCTTAAGATAAATTTTAGGATAAAAATAATTCATTAAATCTGTTTTCAAAAAAAAAAACTAAATTGAAAATGATTTTACAAAGCTAGTAATCAAATCACCATCAGAGATGATGATTCTAATAGCAACTCATTATTATCTTTTGCACACTGACTTTGACCTGGGATAAAGACTAACTTTTTTCCCCCAAAACCCTCCACGCGTCAGTAAGGAGGAAAGAAGGCAATGCTGGTATATAAAATATACTGGCTAACAACTCTTTTCAGTTGTTTTACATCTCTGTAAATCACACCACAGGTGTAAAAACCATAGATTCAAATTGTCAACAGAAACTTGAAGCGTACTCTTTGCTTATAAACAATTGTTATGAATCTTTTTTTTTTTTTCCCCAAAATATTTCCTGCTGTACAACAGAACATCTGATTTTGAGCATTTATGACTGTAACTCCCTGACACGGGTCTGAGTAAAATGAGAAGCAGAGTTAGTTATTCCCTTTCCACACAATAGCAATATTGAGATCATCTTGTACACACTGAATATTCATTCACTTGCAAATGACTGGTGTGTCTATTAAACCACATGACAATCTTTGCCTTCCCCAGCACAGGCACAGTGTGGCTGTCATCCTGATATCACTGACGTGATCTGATGTGCATAAAGGATTTGCTGTAATGCTGAGTGTGTCAGATTATGCCACCAACAAGTCGTTGGTTTTCCTTAACCATGTCACACAAACATTCGATCGCTGCATGACTAAGCAGCAGTTCCTAGACAAGTTTCACAACTTCAACAACAGAGACAAAATTAAATTGGGCTGGCCATCTGTTCTCTTGATTTACTAGTGGCTGCGACAGTGCATTGGCTAAGCATCTCTGTGTGACGAGGACCTCAGCAGAGTCAAAAGGTATTCTCACAGATGGAGCTGACAGTCCCTCCAGATTGCTGTGAATCCAGAAAAGCTCCTTGAAAAAGAATTTCACAAATGCAAATTTAAAAATTATAGTTAATAAATAAATAAGTAAATCCAGGCAAAAACAACACCTGGTTTATTTTTCCAGCTGCGTGTGAATTCTAACAAATGCAGAGCTCTGGTATGAGCTGTTGAGAACAAGGGCTGAATTTTGGTGCTTTCTTGGGCCTAAGCAAAACCCCAGTGAGGTCCCTTTTGAGCTTGGTGTCCATTTGCAGAATTGCTCAGCCTGGCCAGAATATGCTTCCAGGAGAATCCCAGTGCAGAAATGGAAAGGGCTTGTCATGCTGGGCTAGCCCATGACTGCATGAAGGTCAGACCCTCCATCCAGAAACCATAGCTCCAAGATTTATGTGATTATGGGCTATAAGTATACAACTGAAGATGAACATGAACTTCAAGCTGACAATTTCTCTCAAAGTAGAGAAAAGCAATATCTGCTAACACTGTGAATGCAGGGAGGAAAAGACTTCATTCTGGCAGCATCTGTAGGAGAAGCCAGACAGGAAGATAAAACCGGAGACAGGAAAGAAAAGACCAAGCAGAGATACAGGTCTGGTCCACACAGTCCTTGTGTGAGTTTGTGCTTATTCCTGAAAACATTTCCCTCTTAAAAAAAAAAAAAATATATATATATATATATATAGGAGAAAAATTATCATCTCAGGCCATTATTATATTGGGAACATGTTAGGGAGAATCTGTAAGAAATGCTGCTTCTTGTGTTGGCACTAGATATTTTCATCTGTACAAGTCACTAAGTAGTCTTGAAAGATGTTGTTGGAAGGCAAGCTGGAGAAAGCAGATTTAAAAAAAAAATAAAAATGCAGAATTAAAAAGAGGGATGGGAAAATTGGAAACAGTGTTGTGAAACCCCAAACCCTGGAAATTCTAGATTAGAATTTGTCTTCACTCTATTTCTTAGTTTTGTTGTTTGTTCTTTTTTTTTAATTATTATTATTATTAAGGCATCTAAGTCAAACTTCAAATAAATGGGATTTCCTGGTGTGAATATTTTGTTGAGACCCCAATATTTACGTGTGTGCAAGTGTGTCTGTTTGTATTAATATAAAAATTATTTAGAGCAAGTTAATCCAAAGAGTGCCATTTACTGCTTTTAAGAACGAGTAACACATTCAGCAAAGTTGTTTGCTGGACGTGGTTTCCTGCATGAAGTTGTTTTTGTGGTATGAGGAATTGAGGTATCTCAGACTGTTTTCATTCCTTCTTGGAACTAAACCAAAGCTGGCTGCAGGGACCAGCAGTCCCAGCATCACTGCAGCTCTTCTCTCAGCAAATTGAAAATGATTGTTTGATTTTTTTTCCTTAGGTTAGTATTGAGTTCACCATCACAAGGCAAGTTTAAAATGTCACTGGTGCATCTTTTATGTCTGTGCTCTTATGTCATCCACCAGCGTGGCCTTCTGAAAGCATGGATGTGAGAGGAAAGACTTCAGCATTGCTGTTTGGTGTGCTGCTCAAATAGCAGTCTGTACTCAAGCAAAAAGACCATAAATTGCCTCTCTGCCCCTATCATTCTTCGTTGGTCACTCACAGCTCTGAAGCTTGTCACAGAATCATTATGTGTCTTATCAAATTCTCTTTGTTGGAAAAATATCTACTGGTGCTTCCAGAGTGTTTCAGCAAAGCTGATGTTGCCTATCTGCAAATAACAAATTGAAACAAGTATAGATGTATATCTTAAGATATCAGTTTATATGTTAAAGCCCAGTAATCTGAGTGGATTTCTGTGGGCAGAATTTTTTACAGAATAGCTCAAGATGGGCGGTGAGAGACTTCTCATCTGGCCCTAGTATTCCATAAATAAGTGTTAGACATCTCCTGTTGCAACTGTGATCGTGAACTACATGCATGACACATTCTACATCCGCATGTCATAGAATATAGAATACCCTGGTTGAAAGGGACCCACAAGGATCATCGAGTCCAACACCTGGGTCCTCAGAAGACCACCCAAAAATCAGGCCATGTGTCTGAGAGCATTGTCCCTGGGGAGTCTGTTTCAGTGCTCAACCACCCTCTCAGTGAAGAACCTTTTCCTGACACCCAACCTGAACCTCCCCTGTAGTAACTTCAAGACATTCACTCAGGTCCTATCGCTGGTCACCAGAGAGAAGAGCTCAGCAAAGTAGGGAGTTGCTGACATATACTTCCAGTAATGAAAAGGAAATCTTTGTATGCTGCCTGAGGAAAACACCCTGAAGAGGTATCTTAAAAATGTCCAATATACCCCTAACTGGAAAGCTTAAATTACTGTTTGATGAATCAGCACATATTTCCTCTGTTAGATGAAATGGCTTCTTCTCTAGACAAAATAGATTTCATATAGTCACTCTTAGGTTAGCAATTGTTGAAAACTAAGCTAAATACCAGACATACTGGAAATAGATACTGATGTTAACTATATTCCTTATCAAAAAGGGGCAGGAAGGAAACCTCTTTGGAGTAGACAGCAGTTTGCATTGAAAATGTTTTCTGAGTAAATAGACTTCCTTCAAAAGTCTCCACTTCCAATAAAAGTTTTGAGCATTTGTCACTGAAAACCCCTGGGGAAAAAATTCACAGATTCACAGATTCACAGATTTTTCTAGGTTGGAAGAGACCTCAAGATCATCGAGTCCAACCTCCGACCTAACACTAAGTACTCCACTAAACCATATCCCTAAGCTCTACATCTAAACGTCTTTTAAAGACCTCCAGGGATGGTGACTCCACCACCTCCCTGGGCAGCCCGTTCCAATGCTTAATAACCCTTTCGGTAAAGAAGTACTTCCTAACATCCAACCTAAAACTCCCCTGTCGCAACTTTTGCCCATTCCCCCTCGTCCTGTCACCAGGCACGTGGGAGAATAGACCAACCCCCACCTCTCTACAGCCTCCTTTCAGGTAACTGTAGAGAGCGATGAGGTCGCCCCTGAGCCTCCTCTTCTCCAGGCTGAACAAGCCCAGCTCCCTCAGCCGCTCCTCGTAAGACTTGTTCTCCAGACCCCTCACAAGCTTGGTCGCCCTTCTCTGGACTCGCTCGAGCACGTCCATGTCCTTCCTGTAGCGAGGGGCCCAAAACTGAACACAGTACTCGAGGTGCGGCCTCACCAGAGCCGAGTACAGGGGCACAATCACCTCCCTCGACCTGCTGGCCACACTGCTTCTTATACAGGCCAGGATGCCGTTGGCCTTCTTGGCCACCTGGGCACACTGCTAGCTCATATTCAGCCGACTATCCACCAATACTCCCAGGTCCTTCTCGGCCAGGCAGCTTTCCAGCCACTCATCTCCCAGCCTGTAGCTCTGCTTGGGGTTGTTGCAGCCCAGGTGCAGGACCCGGCACTTGGCCTTGTTGAACTTCATGCAGTTGACCTCAGCCCATCGCTCCAGCCTATGCAGATCCTCCTGCAGAGCCTTCCTGCCCTCGAGCAGATCGACACACGCACTTAGCTTGGTGTCATCTGCAAACTTACTGAGGGTGCACTGGACGCCCTCATCCAGATCATCAATAAAGATATTAAAGAGGACCGGCCCCAGTACCGAGCCCTGGGGGACTCCACTAGTGACCGGCCTCCAACCAGATTTGACTCCATTCACCACAACTCTCTGGGCCCGGCCATCCAGCCAGTTTCTAACCCAGCGAAGCGTACGCCAGTCCAAGCCCCGAGCAGCCAGTTTCTCGAGGAGAATGTTGTGGGGAACGGTGTCAAAAGCCTTACTGAGGTCAAGGTAGACCACGTCCACAGCCTTTCCCTCATCCACCAAGCGCGTCACTTGGTCATAGAAGGAGATCAGGTTCGTCAAGCAGGACCTGCCTTTCATAAACCCATGCTGACTGGGCCTGATCGCCTGCTTGCCCTGCAAGTGCCGCGTGATGACCCTCAAGATGATCTGCTCCATGAGCTTCCCCGGCACTGAGGTCAAACTGACAGGCCTATAGTTCCCCGGGTCTGCCCTGCGGCCCTTCTTATAGATAGGCGTCACATTGGCTAGCCGCCAGTCAACCGGGACCTCCCCCGATAGCCAGGACTGCCGATAAATGATGGAAAGCGGCTCGGCCAGCTCCTCCGCCAGTTCTCTCAGTACCCTCGGGTGGATCCCATCCGGCCCCATCGACTTGCGCACATCCAAGCTCCGTAGCAGGTCGCCAACCATTTCCTCATGGATAGTGAAGGCCACATCCAGCTCCCCATCCCCTTCCACCAGCTCAGGGCACTGGGTGTCCGGAGAACAACCGGTATTGCCGCTAAAGACTGAGGCAAAGGCGGCATTAAGCACCTCAGCCTTTTCCTCATCCTTAGTAACTAGGTTTCCCCTCGCATCCAGTAAAGGATGGAAATTCTCCCTAGTCCTCCGTTTCGCGTTGATGTATTTGTAAAAGGATTTTTTGTTGTCTTTAACGGCAGTAGCCAGGTTGAGCTCCAGATGAGCTTTGGCCTTTCTAATTTTCTCCCTGCACAGCCTCGCTACATCCTTGTAGTCCTCCTCAGTGGCCCGCCCTTTTTTCCAAAGATTATAAACCCTCTTTTTTCTGCTAAGCTCCAGCCGCAACTCTCTGTTGAGCCAGGCCGGTCTTCTTCCACGCCGGCTCATCTTTGGGCACGTGGGGACGGACCGCTCCTGTGCCATCACGATTTCCTTCTTGAGGAGTGCCCAGCCTTCCTGGACTCCTCTGCCCTTCAGAACCGCCTCCCAAGGGACTCGGCCAACCAGCGTCCTGAGCAGCTCAAAGTCAGCCCTCCGGAAGTCCAAGACAGCAGCTTTACTGGTCCCCTTCCTGGCCTCGCCAAGAATAGAGAACTCTACCATTTCGTGGTCACTCTGCCCCAGACAGCTTCCGACCACCACATCTCCCACCAGTCCTTCTCTGTTTGTGAAGAGAAGGTCTAGCGGGGCACCACCCCTGGTAGGTTCACTGACCAGCTGCGTCAGGAAGCTATCTCCCACGCTCTCCAGAAACCTCCTAGACTGCTTTCTCTGTGCCGTGTTGTGTTTCCAGGATATGTCCGGGAAGTTGAAGTCCCCCACGAGGACAAGCGCCGACGATTTTGCAACTTCTGTCAGTTGCCTATAAAAACTCCTCATCCGTCTCCTCATCCTGGTTCGGCGGTCTATAACAGACCCCCACCAGGATGCTAGCCTTGCCGGCCTTCCCACGGATCCTAACCCACAGGGATTCAACCTTATCATTCCCAGCCTGGAGTTCTACAACATCGAAAGATTCTCTAATGTAGAGAGCCAAAATGTAACAAAAACTAATGTAGAGAGCCAAAATGTAACAAAAGTCCACAGTCATTTGCACAGGAATACAAAACATCACCTGATTTAGCATTACACTAATGAGAACTTCTTGTGGTGCTCAGCAGGCCAGGTAACTTGAGTACCTGTGCATTGGGCTTGGAACAACCAATCCCAGTCAGTTCCAACTGGTGAGTTGTTGCAATTTCTGTTCCAACCAAAAGAACAGTTTCCAGCTCTTCTTTTGGGAAATGGGACTTCCATATTCCTAGGGACCCCAGCAAAGTAACAGTGCACTGTGGAGAAGGCCCCTAAGCCTGGCACAGTGACCACCTGGGAAACACAAGTATCTCAACTGTGTGGTGGCTTTGCTGGGCTACTGGAGAAAGGCACAGGGGAGGTGGCAGCAGGTTACAAGACCTTCCTTTGCCTTTCCTCTTCGCTTCTTGTTTTGGTTCCCAACATATAATTTCATCTCCACGCCACAGCAAGGTAACGGACCATCACCCTGATCATTTGCTGTGCACCAAGAAGACACAGTCCATATTTTTATGAGCAATGCAATGGTCTCCAGGTTGTTTACTTACCACATCTGCTGTCTGGCAAGCCACTGGAGCATGCCAGGTTGTCCTTTGGAGTAAATCAGGTACTATGAAGAGGTAAAAAGGAGCAAATATAAAGTCAGGTAAGAAGGAGCACCTAAGCAGATCAAATGGTTGGTTTCAGTCAAATGGTTGCAATTAACTGAAGTAACATGCCAGCCGAAGAGATAAAGGAACTTTAGCTCTCTGCAGGTAGCTGCCTGCAAGTAACAGCAATCAAGGCAGCAAATAGTGAGACGTAGATGCAATAAGTACAGGAGGAAAGGTGCAGCAAGGCTTGAACTTTGGTCTAGACAAAAACTGTTCCTTCAGCTTTTCCTGTAAAATAAAACATTTCAGCATTTCAGGAACACTAAAAATCCCCATTTGGTCAAGAACTAGGGGTTACTGTGTACACCAAAAGATTAGATGTTACTTTGGTGTTTCTGTGTGATTACAGGCCTATGTGAACAGTAGTGGGAAATTTAAACAAACAGGAGTAGTGCTGGGAGAATGGGACATCTGATGGCGTGGTCATATGTACAGAAGTCTTATTTACAGGAAAAGGAGATGAAGCACCTTCTTTCCAAGTCAAAAGTCCCCATCCCAATTTCTAGACTTGCTTGCAGTCCCTTGCTACCACTCAGGCTTGGTGTATAAGGCTGGTTGTTGGTGTGGGGTACGAGGACACATGGACACTTGCCAGTGCGGCTTTCCCACAGACCTCTCTGTGAACCTTACCCAAGCACTGTTTTTCTGCTAGAAGCGCACAGAAGCACAAACACCACCTGTCCCGCCTTAGGATTTGTGGTGCTGGCAGGCAGCATGTCCCTTTTGTGGGGACAGAAAAACTTTTGCCAAAGTGTGTGATAAGCTAAGGAGGAATGTTAAAACACAGCAAACTACAGTCATCTCTAAAGGAGGCTCAGACACTTCTGGGGGAATTTAAGAGACTTTTCTAGCAGAGAGAAGGTCATTTTTTTCCTTCCGTATTAAGATTGTCTGAAGAGGTCTCATAAAGACAGACAATTCAGGTTGTCGGGAAACTACAAGAGTTTTTGCAGATGTTGACAGTACAAAAACTTGGCATTTGCATACACAGAAGCACATAGAAGCTTGTGAAGGTGCTTTTTTGTTTTGATTTTTTTTTCATCTTTTTTTTTTCTGCTTACACCCACAACATCCACAATTTGAAAAGGAGAAAACAGTTCCCCCAGGATTACACCATAATGATTCATTCTAGCAACTATCCCCCGCAGCACAGAGCATTGCTTTATTGCTTGTGGTATATTGACACACGATGGTGGGAAAGGAAGTTGCAGCCTAGCAGGTGAATGCAGAGTCTTGACTGAAATGTTACACTCAGTGGAAGCCGACAACAGGAGGAAGAACTGCATGGAAGCAAAAAGAAATCTTGTGCCCTTCAGATATTATTTTCTAAAGGGGTAATTTGGCATTTTGTATGCTCTGTTCACAGCAGTGCAGAGAGGTTTAGAGGCCACCAGCATTTGTGGATGGAGTTCCCACCATGTTATCTCCCAGTCCCAAGGGCACTCAACATCTAAATCACAGAAAGAAGCCTGTAGCAGCGGGGAAGCAGAGGAGGGACCTCTTGAGGAAGCAAACACTTCTATGAACCATCTACAAATGACAGATGAACCTTTAACTGCTGTTCTGCACACATATGTTGATTGAGCTGCTGGATGTTTATCACAAAATGCAAGATTCACTGCTTTCAGTTATCCTGAGGGCACTAAAGCTTTACTTGCCCCTTTTGGCTTTGAAAGACATCCTGCCTGTCTCCTCATAGAGGCTGTTGGCTCTGAATTCTTTAGATCACCACAGACTGAGCAAATCAAAGTTGCAGCTGACTCTTAATTTTCCTAATGGCCATGTAGATGAATACACCAATCAGGTGTCTTTAGACATGCTCTGGTGGCCTTCTGAGAATAACACCAACGATCTATGGTGTGCTATCTTACAAATACACACAAATCATCACAACCACTGTTTGACCATCAGGTTTTCCCTGACCCAGCTGACAGCCAGCTGTTGCAAGGTGACCAGGGCATGCCTGCCAGGCATAGCACAGCAGGGTGGAGCAGGGACGCACTTTTATCTCCCACTTCCTGGGCATAGATTCTCTGCTGATCTGCTTGTCACCCTTCTGGAGTAAAAGTGTTTCAGCTATGTTCAAAATATTGAAAAATTAAAGCCATAAGATAATGTTCAGGACTATTGCATATACAAATCCAGTGGTTTTTTCCAGTCTATTTCCTTTCTTCTTACTAATGTGGTTTGTGTATCTGGCATTGAAAGGTTTTGTTCCTGAGTTTTCTGGGTGATCTTAGAGTCAAACAAAGCATGGGATCCCAGTCCTAGTCCTTACCTCTCTGAATGCTTTTGCACCAAACCACAATAAAAATTACATCATGCCTAAAGTTAGCAAGGGAGGAAGCATTAGCATGGAAGAGAAGGCCTGGATTAAAGAATGATGGAAAGTGCAAGAGGCATTAACCTTCAGGGGAGCAATATGGTCTGGCAAATAAACAGTAAGTTTGTCATCAAAGATAGGGGATCCCAAGCCAAGTTAGAGAGTCAAAAAAGATAGGTACTAAGGGATGTAGACTAGAAAATGGTCACAACATACCTATAATTTTTTTAGGAAAGGCTGGATGATTTTATCCTATTGTCTTCTTAATTTTTAACATCATTTAAAAATAAATAAATAAACAGATTTTTAAAATCTTATTCACTTTATTATTTACTTTTAAAAACATTGCATAGCCACTTTCTTTTTTATTCTTTTTTATTCCTGTTTTTTTTTTTTCCATAAAGACAAAAAAATCTTTTGGGTTGTTAAATATTTCTGTTAAACAGTACACCCACAAAAGAATCAGCTTGGACTTCTTCCACTGGATAAAGATTAACAAGAACATAATCCAATATGAGTTGCTTTTATATGTTTTATATGTTTTCTTGCCAATAGCCATGTTAGATTTTTCAGCCCAGAAATTGGGCTGGAGTATACACAAATGGAAAGGTTAGAAATTCTGGCAACATGGGATGGGAAATATCACATCACTCTCTTTCACATCATCAACCAAGGTTTCTGAAACCATAAATCTATAAAGAAATGCCTCTTTTCGTCTGATTTTATGTTACTTCCAGCTTTCATCTTCCTACCCTTACCTTTCCTATTCCCCTTTTTACCCCCAGGGCAGTGTGTGTAGACTAGATGTAAACACAGATAAACTGGTTAACAGTGTCAGTCAAATCATAAGGCACATCCACATGACGCAGGGAGGTATGAAACCATCCGCCCCATTGTGCTTGTGAAATGCTGGCTGTGACTTTAGATATTTGCAGCCTTGAGTTGGCTTGTACAAACTACTGACACCTGTACTGCTGGGTCTTCATGTTCAAAACACAGGCGACAGTCAAGTGAAATGTGCCCAAGCCCCTTTTCTTTGCTTTTCCTTTTTTTTTTTTTTCTCTTCTTCATACCTACTTCTTCTAAAATACCTCTAAGAAAAACAAAATTGAAACCAATGAAAGAGAACTGGGTACATCTGAAACAACTCTGCACGATCATCATGTAGAAGGTATCTTAATAGCTGTCCTGTCCATGCTGATCACACAGCTTACATGCACTTTCAGACATGAAAGGTCTGATCAGTTTATACAGCCACCTAGCATGCCAGGACCCTCAGATTTATTGAGTTTGGTGTTTGACCTCTGGGCTTTTTATTCATACACAGCTTACATGGAGAACAAAAGACGTACATCCTTGAGACTGCATTGATGAGTAGATTGGTATTAGAGGCGTGTCTCATCAACAGGCAAGACAGAGGCAGCACTGAAGTAAGGGGCTTGGTTAGGTGCTTTTTTGAGTTTTTATGGTAACCACCCCAACACCATACCCTGAGCATTTAAACTGATTTTGCTCTGAAAGAGTCATCAGTAATTCCATGAAAAAGAAATATCTTTTGATGTGGTATCAGTTAAAATATGTTTCAGAAATTACAGTGCTAAACAGCTACTGTATTAGGAAGAAATACCAAGTTCAGTTTGTCCTTCCCCCCTCGTCCTCCTCCTCAGAAAGGAATTATATCAAGTATTGCAGTGCTGCCACAGCCCCCAGCCCACCCTGTTCCTAAGTCCATCACAGCAAAGTTTTAGTTTCAAATTGATCTCATTGAGCAGGTCACTAAACACAAAGTATGCTTGCTATCTTTTCTCCTCTGTAGCCAGAGAAACTTGGACAAAATTAAGCAGCAAGCAAGCAAATCCCCTGGTACTTTGGTGGCTATGGAAAGGAGAGGTTTCTGCATAGTACTGCCAAGTTACAGTCTCAGTTTGACTTTAAATGAACTTCATTTTACCATAGCAAGGTTGCAGACCAAAGTAGATGCGGTAGGCAAGAACCACTGCAGGTGACTTGTGAGACTGATCAGAGTATTTAACTCAGTGATGTGGAAATGCACCTACAGCTCCTCACTTCCTTATGTAGTGGGATTTCTCAAAGGACTGGTTGAACTGGTTGCAATGGCTGCTTTATGTAAGCAGAACAGTGAGAATTACTTACTGTAATGCTGAAAATTCACCCCAAAGTGTGGATTTACCCTGTGCCTGACCACATAAAAGGAGCCCTTTTTCAGTAACAGTTCTGCTCAAAGAGTGTGTTCAAGCACATCTACTGACTTTAACAACAAGGTTCAGATAGATGGTAACTTTCTCCTACACCTCCTCAAAAAAGTTGCAAGGGATTTCCCAAGTGCAGGTTCAGCCAGGGTGTGTGCAAAGCTAACAAAGGGAGCAAAGGTGTCTGGGTTTATCTGAGGGCTTATTTTGGTCGAGCATGGCATTAACAATAAAAATAAATAAATAAATAAATAACATGATAAGAGTGTAAGAATGCAGTCAGAGTTCAGTGTCCTTGGCTAAGCACACAGGACTGAGTTAAAAGTACATCCTTACAAAATGGCAGAAGGTAAATACATCAGACTCAGCATTTTAATAATTTAATAACTATGATAATTTGATAATTTTAGAGTATCAAAGTCATCCAGAACTTACAGGTTGTGTTACAGATAGCATCACCACTGGCTAGGTGACCTGGGACTCAGGGGATCAGACTCCCATACAAGTGGAAGTTCTTAAAGATTAAACTCGAAGCCTGCTGCTGTACAGATACTTATATTTTAAGGTGTAGAGATAATCATTAAAATCTGTAATGAAGTTATTCTTCAATACCAAATTTCCAAAGTTTGTAAATTATTTCAAATTATGCAAGTTTAGACAAGTGCAGTGCAATGTCTTTGTACAAATCTTTATAATCCATCAGGAGATATTCTTGTCATCTCATGAACTAAATATTTTGCTGTGATATGTGGATTTAGTCGAAGAATAAATTATTGAGCAGACGTAATGGGTGAATGACCTTTTTGTTATTCACTACACAGTAATTTAGAAACTGTAGCTCCTACTAAATTCAGTTATTTCACCTGCAGCTTTTAACTAAGCATAGTCTTTAATGGTGACATACTTCTCTTACATTCAAATGACTCTCCCTCTGTCCTAGAAGAATTAAGAGAATTTACAGGATGCAGGTTAAGCGCTAGTTGGGCATGTCATCTACATTAAAATCGGGTAGTATAAACTGCAGACAAACAGCTAATAAGATGCAGAAAAAAAAATGTTTTAGCTCTCACATATGCACTGGTTCATCCCTGAATATTTTTAACTGTCTTTGGAGGGTTTTTTGTTTTTTTTTTTTTTTCCCCAGTTATACCACTAATACAGACATGTGAGTTTAGCATTAAAGTTTAATTAGCAGTATTTTTTATTATTATTACTGACAGCATTAGTAACATAATTTTCCCTACTGTTATTCATTATAAATGCACAGCTGAATTCCTGGTTATTGCACCAAAAATTCTGAGCAGTCATTATGTAAAGTTACAAGCACTACTAGGAAAATGCTGACTTGGATTAGAGTGATATCTCCATAGAGTAAACCAGGACCAATTATGTAATTAAAAATGCTTATATACATTTATCTCTCTTAATACTTTCTAACTGTTTTTCTATACTTATAGATGTTCAGAAATGTATAGGATCTATTCTTTTATTGTGGTTCCTGCAAAACACTCCTTCTGTTACCAGTATGGACTCTCTGAGGATTTAAGTGCTTTTCTGTTCTGGTCAAACTGACTTCATGATAGTTACAGAACCACAGTCACTGCTACAACAGACACAGGTGCAGCAGGAGTTGTCACTGTGGGAACTGGTTACAAGTGAAAGGAAAAGAAAAAAAAAAAATTAAATTGAAGACAAGATCTAAAGCACAAAAGTAACTTTCTTTCTGCCTTTCAAGGAACTGCAAGGATATTGTGTCCTGGCAACTGGTTGGGAGTGCTTTTTCCTTCTGTCAGTTCTGTAAAGACAACTTCCATGTAAATTGTTCCTTTTAGGCTGAAAAGACAGGCCAGTGTAGAAGGAATCGGGTTGTTAAAACAATTCAATGAAATTTCAGAAAAGGTTAAAAAAAAAAAAAGGAGAATCCTCTCTGCAACTTTTATTTAAACTTCATACACAATGCATGTGAGAACCCCTGGGGAAAATACCTTGGTATTTAACCCACAATTTTATGGCTATTAAACTAATATGTGGTAGGCTTAATAAGTAACATTAGCACATGATAAGCCCATGAGAGCCCCAAGAGCTACTGGAAGCAAGCAAGCAAGCAAGCATTTTTGCAGTATTTTTACAGAAGGGTTGCTAGTTTATACATGAGGTGCTCCTGGCACTCACACAGCTTTGAGCTAATCTGTGGCATGCCTAAACTCAATCAATGCCTAAGCTGCAACTCGTGAGGCTCTCTCATCATCTTGGCTTCTGCAGTTCAGTTGTACAGCCACTTATACTATAACAACACTGAGCAGTTTTGAAGCATATTTTGGCCTATATCCCACTGAAAGTCAAAGGGCTGTGCATGCTGCTGACAGAACTAGATATTAGGCTTGCCTACACACACGGTATCCTAACAGCATGGTGCATCTGGGAGCCATTGCACCTTATATATACTGCCCAGTTAATGTATTAAACTGGGAAGCCAGGTAATATATTCTTTTGCTAAATGAAATCCTAAGAGATGAGGAGGGTAGAGTGTGTAGTGCATGGAAGATGCTAAAAGTCTCAAAGAAAAAGTCACTGGAACTCTGTAATGTGATCAAAGCAGAGTATTTATCCCTATTTCTGTTCTGTACAATGGCTTCATTATTTTGGCTAAAACTAAAACACTCTCTTTCTGTAAATGCTTTTGTAAGTGTATGTATTGTGTGCTTGTGTGTATGTCTGCATATGTAGATACAGACATGTATGTTTTCATGTGTATACTTGTGTGAGAGTAGGTGTGCACGTTCACAAATGCATATGCATGTATAAAAATAGGTATGTACAAAATGTGGACATAAAATGGGCAGTTTGGGTCAGTTATTTGTAAGTAGCTGATCTCCTAACTAGAGGTAATGGGCAACCTTCATCAGCAAGGAAATAATCAGTGCTTTGTGAGACACTGTTCTCGAGGCTGCAATATTTGTGTTACAGACCAACAAAACCAGCTGTCACTCTGGCAGAAATTACAATATTGGCAAGTTATCAATATGGTGATAGGCGCTTCATATATACAAATATATATATTTATATATAAGCTGGGTCTGCTGCCCACTTTCAGAGGTTACACACACTTTTGGTTCTTTTGACACAGTCAAGTTTTGCTTTTAAACTTGTCAGGAATATCTTAAGCAAGCACTTCACATCAGACCTATTGCTAACCAGACTACTCTTAAGCTGCTGCCGATCACATCTGTTTGCCACTATACGGCCAGCCCCGTACAAAACACGGCCCTGTGCTAAAAAACGGTTAAGGAGGGGGGGGAACTCAGGTATACCACTTATTGCTTTGCCCAGCAGGCAGTAAGGCATGCGGTGGCAAAGCTGACCCTCCTCCTCTCCTCCCAGCATCCCCAGCATCCCTAGCACCCCCCAGCATCCCCCAGCACGCCCAGCACCCCCAGCACACCCCAGCACACCCCGCCACCCCTCCTGTCCCTGCCCGGGCTGCCTGCACCTGACCCGCGGCACCACCAGGCGGCGATCCCGGCGCGGTCCCGACAGCTTGTTTGTTTCTTTTTTGTTGTTGTTTTGCTTTGTTTTGTTTTGTTTTCAGTGAAGTTTGAAGGAAAGGAGAAGTCTGCCACGTGGAAGTCCGAGCAGAGCCAAAGCACTGACTGACTTCAGCGAGTTACGGTACCCGATCCCTTGCTGCAGCGGTTGGCAGCGGTTTTATTTTCTTTTTCCGTAATTATTTGCCGACACAAGCAAGAGAGGCTGGCAAAATGTCCCTAATGTCTCACCCAACCATGGTTTCCTCGCAGAGGAGTTTGATGTGGGATTGGAAAAGCTGTTTATTTCTTCCAGCTGCCTGTAACCAAACAGAGATCAACACGTGTTCTGCAAACATAATACACTGGAATCCCTGTAGTTCGTGTCAGTGATGCTAGAAAAGGGGGAAGAGCATCTTAGAATGGCCACTGGATCTGATTTTCTGGTCATCCATTGCCAGCGTACAATGAACTGGAAACACCTGACATGGATGCAGCTTCAAAAAGGCAAATACTTGCTCTGCAGAGTCGTCTTAGGAGGGCAAAACTTCCTGCTGCCTGCTGTGAGACCAACGAATTGCCCGCAGGAGAAAGAAGACTTCATTACTCCTTTTATTCCAGAACAAGAAATTTAATAATGTACTTCCAGGATAACCCCCATGAAATTAATAATAATAATAATAATAATAATAATAATTTTAAAATCTCATGTTACTCTCTACTCACCTTAGGTAGATTTAGGTACACTGAGGAGATCTGCATGGAGATTACGCTCCAAGAGAATTAAAACACAAAATATCTTGCTTTCCTCTGTGGGAGAGCATATTGCAAAATACAGATAAGTTATTTGCATTTGATTGACAGCTCACTATTAGAAAAAATATCTGGAAGTCTGCCCATGTTTGCCTTCCACTGCTGACTGTCTATTCTTCTGTATTCTATTTTTTTTGTGAAATATAGAGTGAAAAGTACTTGGAAAATTTTTGTTATGGATAAATGCACATTTGCACACATCTGTGTCTGTGTGTAAAATACCATAGACTTGTTCTGCATCTAGAATTGTCCTATGAGTAATTTTTTTAATGTATTTTTAAAATAGTACTTATAACTTGTTTGGTTTTATTTTATATAGCATCTTAAGAAGCAATTATTGCATCAGTAGTACTCCTGAGTGTTGCTTTTTTTTCAGTTTTACTTGAACCTAGTGTTAAAAGTTAATCATTTTGGTGGATAATCAGGGAAAAAAAAGTAAGCCCTCATCTTTATTGGTTTGTGTAAAATTGAAAAAAAGTTTTTTCCACATAGGAAGGAATGTGAACTTACAGGGAAAAAAAAAAAAAAGACTGCTTATAGTAGCCTCAATGTTGTAGGAGACAGGTCCCCAGAAATATGTTACTTCATTAGTCAGTGAAGGGACATCTGCAGAGCTGGTCCTGCCCAAAGCCAGTAGCTTTCAAAACAGACTATTATAATATAGAGGCAGCTGGTATTGCCTTTGTCCAAAGGGCACAAAGCTGGAAACATACACAAACTGTCAGCAGGAGACAGCACCACCTTTGAATTTGCAATGAACATTTTAGAGAACTACTTCCATTTCCTAGTTAAAAACTGTTTGTATTTTAAATTATCACTGAAATGAAATGACAAGCAAAAGTGAAGTATGGAGACTGGAAATGATTCCTCCCAAAACTGTGCTGACTTAATTCAGTACTGGATCATGATTTTGTTTAACAAGGTTCACTTTTTGACAGCATTTTATGTGTAGTGAATTTGATTCTCACCTATCGCCATGCCAACAAGAAGACTTCTAGTCTATTATTTGCACCAGAAAATTTCTAGTTACTTCCCTTTCTGCATTACTGTCTAGAAAGTGAGACAAAGAAAAAAGATTGCTGGTACACAGTTATCACAGCATGTCTCCACCTGCTTTCAGATGGTTAGTCAACAGCTAATGATCTTCAGGTTGCATGAATGTGCTCGCCTTAAAATAATGAAGAGGACTATGAGGGTCTCCTTAAAATAATATTAAGGATGACACTTTTGTGTTTGTTTTAAAAGGTGTCAAAATTTTATGTTCCAAAATAACTATTTTACTGAGAGTAAAATCAATGCACATACACTTATTGCATTTTGATTTTTTTTTAATTTTATTAATAATCATGTAGGCACTCGTTATAGAAACTTAAAGAGCACTGATTATGGAATAAATGAATTGTACATATTAAAACTAATAGTTTTGTTTTCTATTCCTGAGTGGAAATAAATTATGAATGCAGCCATTTCCAGAGCATTTGGAAAGAAACAACGGGATTGAAAGCTCTGCAATGCACAGTGTGACCAGCAAGAGCTTTCTTCGTGCTCACATCAGAGCATGCTCATTTCTTTTAGCACCTTCTTGTGCACTCAGCGTATTAAGGACTGGACTTACCAGACTTGTGTAATAGACTGGATGAATAAGCTGTAATTTGCTAGGCAGATGTATTTCAAATTCTTTAAGTGTGGTAAAGACAAAAATTTCTTTATTAGTGGAGAGCTTGTGGGTTGTGTTGGTTTTTTTCTGTTTTTGGTTTTATTTTTTAGAAGTGTGAGGAGACATGCTTATGCCCAAATGTTTATGCATAAAGAGAATCATTAAAATGAATTGCCACTTGGTGAGATAACATTATGGTTTTGATCTTTTTAAAAAAAAAAAAAACATGAAAACGGAAAATGCTCATTTAAGCCATAGCTTATTTAATTTTGTAAGCATTCATTTGTTCTCCATGTTAGATCAAGTAACTCTTTGAGAATGAAAATTATTTTGCCAAAAAAATGGACTACTTCCCACCTCCCTGGGCTCTTTCCCAAGAGGAGCTTCCCAAATCTAACAAAATAGATGTAGATACCATATTGTCGCCTGGAATTCATTGCCACTTGCCACAGATGTCAGTGCAATCTCTTCTGCTTAGCCAGACTTGTACTAGAAAAAAACATGTACCTGAAAAAGCTGGAATGTAGCAAGGCCTAAGACACTGCCATTTTCTCAGGTGCTGCTTTTGAACATAGGAGTTTGGAGATGGACTAGTTTAAAGTTCACAGGTGGCTTCACCTAATAAAATAGTTGCCATTTGACTTCTCCTTAGCATCTGGTACCCACCAGCAGGTGTGCTGTGAGCTGAAGGCAGCAGCTGGGCTGGCAGGGCCATTGCACGGGAGCAGATGAGAGAAGGGAGAAGCTTTGTTGCTGCTGCTGTGGAGCGGCAGGCACGTTTAGACTGGATGAAGCCAAAACCACTGAGCTAATAGGCTTTGTACTTTATGTTTTCATCAATACAAACTGTTTTCGTAGCTCATGCATCAGAGATGGGCAAAGTCAAAAGCAGCACTGTATAAGTCCTTGATGAGGAATGTTAGTCAGCAAATCTGAAAGCAATTCCCAGTATTTGATTATTCCACATGCAGTGGCTTGCTTCTTCAGTGAAAGGAAAAAAGCTTCCACCCAGCCAGCAGTATATATATTGAAGTTATTACTGAAACTAAAAGTATTGGTAGTAAAAATCGAAAAAGAAAAAAGAAAAGAAAAAGAAAAAGAAAAAGAAAAAGAAAAAGAAAAAGAAAAGAAAAGAAAAGAGAGACAATGTAGCTAAAAAAACCTTGTTTGTAAACCTTTCTAAATGTGGACTTATTGAACTGTTAACATCTATGTGGAAACAGCCAAGAATGGATCAGTCTGGGCTTGTGTCTCAAAGAAGCCAGTAATTCACTGCAGCTGTGGCCTGCCCAGTACACTGTACTGGGTCTCTGTGAGGACACAAATACTAACTAAAAAATGTAGGAAACATGCGTATAGAAACAATCTTTAGTACCTTGGTAATTATGTGTTAACTTTTATTTTTAATTTTAACATCCCAAAGAGAGAAAGCAAAACTAATACCATGCCATCTAACACAAGAACTACATCCTGCCAGCATTTAGAGCTGCCATCAAATCACTCTTCGCTGAACTGGTCTCATGATCACGTGTTTCTCCAGAGCTGAGCACTGGCTAGAGGAGTTCAGATTTACATATCCATTGCCAGCTCAGTATTTCTTGGCACTGCACGAGGCCAGCAGTTGCAGCCCACCTGCTCTGCTTTGGAGTGACTGCGACCCAGGCCTCTGCCCCGCGGCAGGTCCTTGGGACACTACCAAGAACCTCTGCCAGAAAAAACAGGCACCCCAGTATGGGTGTCATGCTGGGTTTGCCCTCATAGCTGACCGATCACCAATAGCTTGTTGTAATCATACAGATGAGTAATTCAGCATCTTTGAGCATCTTTTGTAGTATTTCAAAAAATATCTTCCAAGCACTGCTTGAATTGCTTTAAGGTAATAAGTTTGTTCTTCCTGTGCTACTTTGAGTCTGTTTACAGATCTGGTTCAAAGTAAGAGGGCAGTATTCTGATTTGCTACTCTCCTTTCACTCTCACCTCTCGAAATCCAAATTCTCCAAAACAACTTAGTCAGCTAGGTTATACCTGCTTCTGCTTTCCACTCCACCTCTGCTACAGCCTAAAAAATGCCTCACTGCTGAGGTGAATTGTGAACTGCCCCCTGCCTCTTACTCTGCTCCTCCTTGCGCAATCTTCACATAGGTATCTGCTGAATCCTGTCAAGGTGACACCTTGTCTCCTGAGGCTGTATCATCAAAGGCAAGTGAGTCCCCAGCACATCACCCTGCTTCCAGGCCTGTCCCTTGTCTGCTGCTGCCACCCAACCTCACTCACCCAGCTGACTGCCCAAGGAACTTCCCCGCATCAGGAGAGTAGACAGATCCAGCACTGGCTGCTGGACACAGCCCAGACCCATGACCCCACTTCTCTGGACTTCATTTCCTCCATTTGTAAAAAGACATGATCTTTTCACCTTATATTTGAGATCTGGGAAAGGATTTGAATGAGCTATTGGTCCAGGTAAGCAAGAGGTCATTATGTATGCATAGCTTTCAGATGATACAGAGCTAAACTGAAAACAGGTCCAGCCACATCCTCATCGGCCTCTGCCATGCTACTTTAGATTCTGTAATGATATTTCTACATGCTGAAACAGAGCTTGCAATGGAGACACCATACGAAAATGTAAGCATGCTGGATTCAAAATTATTTGCTTGTTTATATTTTGTAAAGCTATATATAGTGATACGTAGCCAGATGTGATTAAAACAACCTCAGCCTGTCCCATGATTAAATGCTGGAAATCCCAGATTTGAATGACTGCTCTCCCAGGTTTTCTATGCAATTTGAAGCTGGCTCTTTCAGTTTAACATTTCAAAACTGATTGCCTGACATTAGCTACTCTAATGAAGTTGGTCTGTTTTCCAGAGCCACTTAGTCTGGTTCCTGCATTAAAGTTGTGCAAAGACCATAGGTCCTCAGTATCTCTGAAAATCAGCCAGCTTTTCTCTTCCCTTAGGTTACTAAAATGAGGTATAGCTGAGTACTAAGAGAAATTCAACTTTGTAACCCTTGTTCTCTGTTTGCATGTAATTTGCTGTTAGAGACAGTAATCTTATATAAGCCTATAAAGTCCAAGAATAAGGTTGTCTTGTAACTACCGTATAACTACAGTATAACTATGTAAAATGCAGCTATGGGTATTAACCTGAATCACCAAAGGCATCAATAAACATTTCCATTACATTTTGTGTAATGCTTATCTTCTGCTTGATGTTCTCCAAGATCAAAGAATTTTTGATCAATGAAAAATATATCCTGACCCTAGTTTTCACACCAATGATATTTTCTCTTTTTTTGTTCCAGGGATTGTCTTTCAGTCTTTGATGTTAACCGGAACATTTTCCATCATGTGTCACTCATGATTCTCAAAGGTAAAGTTTATAGGATAAAACAGAGGGGACAGAAGAAAAGACAGTTTGAGATGATAAGAGGTAGTAAAAAGAAAGACAGAGGGAAAGAGATATGGAAGTGAGCAATAATAATAGAAAAATCCATAAGAAACAAAATATCAAAGAAAAGTCTGGGAATTAAAAGTGTCCAGAAAATCAATGAGAAATGTCCAGTAAGAGCTTCTTTGTTTGGTTGGATTTTGTTTTTTCGTCTTTTTAAATAGGAAATGTTATTTGGCCTCTTAAAAGTTTAGGAATAAAAACTGTGAAGGAAAGAAAAAAAAAAAAACAGAGGACATGCAAAAAAAAATTAATAAAGACAAAAAATTGAGAGAGAAGAGGAAAATAAAATATATATGGTGAATTTCTTCTTTGTTTCAGTGATAGACACAAAAGAGATAAGGGAATTACAAAGAAAGACACCAGCTATTATTTAAAAAGGGCGTGATTACTATACAACTTAGCTGTAAAGGCTTTTGGACCCCTCAAGTTTTCATAAATAAAATCATCACTATTCAATACCTAATAAAGATTATCATATTATAAAGTAATTGCAATAGAATCATAGAATCATATCATAGAATCACAGCATGGCTCGGGTTAGAAGAGACCTCAAAGATCATCTAGTTCCAACACCCTGCCATGGGCAGAGATGCCACCCACTAGGTCAGGTTGTCCAGGGCCTCATCTAACCTGGCCTTGAACACCTCCAGGGACGGGGCATCCACAAACTCTCCGAGCAACCTGTTCCAGCATCTCACCACCCTCTGAGTGAAGAATTTCCTCCTAACCTCTAATCTAAATCTCCCCTCTTTTAGTCTGAAGATGTTCCCCCTTGTCCTATCACTACCTGTCTGTGTAAAAAGCCACTCTCCATCTTTTTTTATAAGCTCCCTTTAAGAACTGAAATCTGTGATTGCTCTGTAACAATAACAAAACATCTTTTGTACACGTCTTCCAAAATGCAGGAACATAAGTCTAGAACTTAATATTTTTTATGATATTAAATGATATTATGATATTATAAAATGATATTATATTAAATTTATGATATCCTGTCTCAATGTAAGATTATGATTTTTCAGCTTCTGCTTCAAACAAAATTCCCTCTCCTGGGCATATTTAGCAGCTATGCAGATGTCACCATTTCCTTGTTAAACTGTACTTCCCAGTACCGGAGACAAAGTTCATAACCAGGTGGAAAAGGCTGCAAACTGACAAGGAAAATACCTTCATAGACTGATAGAATCTATCTGGCTGTACAGAGGAATAACTGTTCCTATTCCTATGGGGTTTGATCCCATTTTCCATAGCTAGATTGGGCTGGGAGAGCTACAGGGCTTGAGCAATTTCATTTGCTTGGCAGGGGAGGTGAGATTTGCATCACTTGATTTTAGCAACATGAAGGTTGCTAAAGGATTGTCTTGTCCAAGGTATTCTTCTATACTCTGTCTCAGAGAAGGAGCATTTGGCTTCTGCTGTCAGTTGTTTCCCTTAAACTTCCAATTACCACTGGCTAAAAGGGGGATCAAAAACGTGGCCAGCTCACCAACAGCTGGAGATGAAGCATAGCCTCCATTTACAAAGGAGATGTGTCCCTACTGAAGTGGATTTCTACATCTAGTAATCTCCGCACAGCATGTGATGCTCAACTTTATAAAAATTTGCTTTGCATCAACATTTAAACATAGAGGTAGGGAGCAGGCAGTCCTGCTATATTTGTTTTTAAAAGGCTTAATTTTAAAAAACAGCTCTCTGCCCATGTCTGTCCAGCATGGACCAGACAAAGGTTCAGGTGAGGAGACTATTATATGTTACTTCAGCATGTACTGTTCTCTCTGCTGCTTCCATCTACTAGGACATAGCTTGTTAATTAGTGTAATACATTTCTCCTCTGACTCACCGTATTTTTCCAAATGATTTCAGTACTGGAGGTTTCTCTCTCTATATATATTTTTTCCTTCTCTCCTGAGTAAATCCTGTTGAACTAGTAAGGAAAAGACCAAGTTTGGCAGTAAATAGGTCCCCACTGTACTGTACTTATTATTCATTATTTCAAAACTGGACATACTCTGCAGCCATATGCTAGAGGCAATTCACAAAGCTTGATGTTCATGGAGTTGAGCTGAGCAGTGCTGGGGGCTGCGCAGCTCACAACTCTGCTGGCATGATGGGATGATACAGACTATGGCCAGTGCAGGCACAGATGGTCAAAACTACAACTGAGGAAAAAAAAATCAGCTTAGGAATTAAATTAGGAAAAGGGGTGGGGTGGGGGGGAGGTTGCTGTTTCACTAGGGATTTCTGTGAGATAATTAGCTTGATGTCAGATTTTTAAGAATTCTTCTATTTCAACTTGCAAATAGAAATGTGGATGGCATTTGTAACAGCACATATGAACCTAACTTCTGTTAAAGGCATGAAAAAAAAATCAAAAAATCTCACTGTGTACATATCTTCATCTTTGGATATAAAAAAAAAATAGGATGCTTGAGTCTTTCAGGGCCTCTGTTTCTCTTACAAAAATAGTACTTCCCTACAATATAGATGTATTGTGAAGAGAACTGTTTACAGTTCTACAAAATTACCACTGAGAAGTTCTTAGTTTCTTGTGAGGGTGTTATAAAATAAACAGAAGTGATAACATATCCAGTTAGCTGTAACTGGTGTTTTTTCCTTGTTGCTGATCTATTTTGACATATCAGTTGCTTTGATCTGACTAGCTGGTTGCTTTCTGTTGAAGATAACTTCTTTGTAAATACTTTTGGTATTTTATCCTTTATAGAAATTGAGGCCATGCATGCTACAGGCATTGTGTGTTCAATTCCCTTCTTTGATTCCTTTGCTTTCCTCTAGCACAGAGGAAAAATTTGCCTCCTCTAAGAGGTCAAAGTCTTCTTAGTCACTCATAAGCTGCTTTAAAAATTTGCTTCATAAAGTTTGTGTTTTCCATTAGTGACACTCATAAGAGAAAGGCAACTAGCTGTAAGGAGCACATCACAAACAAAAAATATGTTTGTTATAAAGTGATAGAAGAATAATTTTATCTTACAAAGCTTCTATGCCTTTTTTTTAAAGGATCAAATCTTCAAACCTATATCCATAAATATTTGGCACTTAAAGCACTTTAAGTAACGAATACCTGCAGCACACATGGAAATTTACATTTGCTCAGCACCACGGCGATTCAGTCTGCCTATAATTCTGTTGCACAAATAAGGAGAATTTTGCCAGTTTTGAAAATCTGTGCTGTGCTACATAATAGCTTTCCAGTTTAAAAGTGGGACATTTCAAAAACATCCAGCTATACTAAAGTGGAAGCTATGCTTGTTAGGATCCTGTTCTTGAAAGATTAATTAGGGGAACCTTTCCCATTTTCTCTTTCCCTCTCCCTCAAACAATCCACTATCTTTGGAAGCACAGAAGCAATTCATTCTAGATGCCACTGAATACCAATGGAGTGACATCGATGCATTAACGGCCACTTCAAAGACCAAAAAATTTCCCAATAGCCAGCTTACTGGAGCAACGGAGAAGGCAGCAGCCTCAACTCTCCTCCAAGCACATGACCACTGATGGCACACATGGGCTACCCTACATACTGCAGCCAAAGCTCAGCACCTACCCACCATCTCCTGCCTTCACAGCATATCTGCATTTGGTCCTTTGATGGTTGAGCAACAGCAAAAAATTAATGAGACTGTAGTTTTTGAAGGTAGAAATGTCACGGGCAGCAAACAAAAGCCATCACATCCTTGAAAAAGATCTCACAAGTCTTCTTACCTGTCTGGCCAGCTTCCCTAATGTGAAGCAGGTGGGTACTAGCATCTCTGATCCAGTTCATTTGCAACGATTTGTGAAAATAACTTTCCCAGCACAGTAAAGGAAAACCTGTATGGGTTTTTAATGCCTACTGATAATTAAGTACTCAAAGTCTTAACAAGAAGGAATGATGTTAAAAAGGGGCAGTTATGGTAATAATAATTAGCTTTATACAGCTCCTTAAATCAATAAAATGGGAGAGGTTGTTACAAAATGGGAATAATCTGACTTGGCATGTCCTTTATAAGGAAGGTGTTATGAAAACAAATCATTAAAAACTGATATATGAATTGCTGTGTTAGAGATCAGAATATTTTTTTCTGTTTACTTCATCAGAAGTAAACTGAGAACAGATCACAGTTCTGAACTAACTCTGACTTTGATGATTGTAATTGAGACACTTAAAAAGCAAATGCAAATTTCTGTCTCAATAGAGTTTAATTTAATAAATGTTAACTTTCAGTTCTTCCTTACAATGTTAGTTGCTTGAAAAAAAAAATGGTTTCACTTTAAAATTCACAGCAATGCACAATTATACATCAGAAAAATAAAGTGTGAGAAAGTGGGTTCAAAACAGAACTGAAAAAGAGGTCAATATTTACTTTCTTTATTTTGACAATAATAGCTTAATGACTTAATTTTATGGATATTTATGGACTTCGGTATGCTCTCCATATAAGCAAAGAATGGTTGTCCTCTGTTACTGAAAAAACAACGACAAAAAAATCCATCAGTTGGACTTCCAATATTAAATAACAATATTAAGGATGTTTTAAACAAAATATGAAGTTTTTCACATTTATACTAAAAAGCAGCAGTGTCTGTCATCTTGAGCAAATATGTTTGTACCAGCTGATCAGCTTCTCTATGTAGAACCTCTAACATGGTACAGCTTGTCTAGAGTGGTACATCAGTTATTATCAGACATTGGCCAACTATGTAGATGTAAAACATTAGGCAAAATCAAAGCTGTTCACCTGGAAAACTAAGTTGTACCTAGCATTTTATTCACTTATGTGTTCTAATGTGTTGTATATCTTCCAGTTTAGACAATACATTACACACGAGCTTTCATCTGATTTATTTCAGATTTATTTCATTTTATTTATTTATTTGAACACAGCAAGGTCAAAAAAATAAAGCCTGAGCAGTAAGTCCAGCACACGTTGTTGAGACCATCTTAGTAATAATTACTTCCAGTTTTATCTCATCTTACACAGCACAGAAACAGAAGGAATAATCAGCATCATATTTAGTGGTGATAACCAGATGAAAATCGTTTCCAGCTCATTACTTGGTCTGTTTTCAGCCTACAACTTTACAGATTGTGAATTACCCATTCACAGCATGTACAGCGAGGATCTACAGTGTATCTGTGTGATTTACTGACCTCTGTGTCATTAGAATTATTTTCAAATGTTTTCATATGTTGTTACTTAGGGATTAGTTGCCTTGGGAATCACTTGTATTATTTAACATTATTTTCCTCTCTGGCATAGCATGATCTTGACAGATAGCCTTAAATGGTGCAGGGGTGGGGGCAGTTTTTGACCATGAGTCTGTTACTCTGATTTAACAAAATTGCCATGATATTAAACAAAAGTAATCCTTTCCAAGTATACAGTCAAGCTTGTGTCAGAGGATCAAAGTTTATGCTGTTTTGCTTCTCTAGCTGAAAAAAACAAAACAAAACAAAACAAAACACTAGCAGGAACAGCAAATTGATCTGCACGGTGCCAAGGGGCATGCACAGTAGTATAGCACTTAACCTTGGTAACACTTAATCTGGGCCTGAACACTACATGTAACTCTGGACAAATCATTTAGCTTTGTTGCTTTTCCATGTTGTGTAACTGGAGTCCATACAGTTCATACAAATAGGTGTATTAATACTGAGAATACCTTGTGTCCAGAAATTGGCATATTTATATGATATTTGAAATATGGAAATCAGAGTAAAGTGAACACTTTTTCAGCTTTTGGGGGTATTTTTGTTTGTTTGTAGAGGGGATGGCTGTGGTTTGGTAATGCCTTTAAGTATATGGCGTTCTAAATGGTCCCAGCTTTTAATCACATTTAGTGCTATCACAATTTCTGTGACAAATTTCAAGGAGCTGAGGCATTGTTTCCTGTAATTATCATCCAGTGTGCTTTTAATGGCTTTTTGGAGCATAAGGTTTTTCACACACTAATATTACCATTATTCATTTTATGCAGTCTTTTGTTTAGTGAAGAGATAAAAGTATTTGTTATCCATCAAACGAGGCTAATTTGCAATAATACGTGGGAGACCCACTGTAAATTACTGAACAAAAAAGAAAATCATAATAACAAATAACTAAAAGCATCAGTCACAAATAACACAATGTACTTGGTTTATTTTAGCAACAGTAATTTTAATTCCTTCATAATTGACTTGTAAATTAGCTTTCTTTTCAAGAAAAAAAAAATAGTACATCTTCCGTTGCTATCTGGGCTTGAAAAGAACTTGTACTTGGCTATGAAAAAACACCAGAGAATTAGGGTAAAACTGATTACTTTCTCTACTGAGTGTAGGTCTACCACTTCTTCCTCATGACGTTGTGAAGGTAATTGTGATTAATCAACAAAATAGGTCTCCTAGCTATAAAAATTCATTAGGTTTTCTCAGATTTCTGAGATAGGAACATTAAGGCATTCTAGCAGCTATCTCATTATGCAAATTACTAAAACGTATCTGAGCTAGACAGAAATCACACAAAACATATTTTTGGATATTTGCTAACTCTTATTTATATTACCTTAAAATAGTAAATTAACTCAAGATTTTAGCTATACTAGACCTTAAGAATCTGGAAACCAAGTGTTGTAAGTTAAAGTATTGGATTCCAGCTATAATACTTTTCAACGTTTGCTTTAGCAGTTTCCTGGTTTCTGATGATACTAAAGACAAACTCTTGCTACAATATTGTTTAAACACCAATTCAGACCACCATTAAAGTACTGCTTTCACAGCTTCCTGAACAGTTAAGAAATTAATCAATGGTGCAGAGAAGCTGTGAGTCACTCACCTAGAAGTGTTTGCCATCCTTTAGAGAAAAACACATAAACCGGTGGTGCAAAGAGGACTAATGTCCTTACTGATGTAAGTCTGATGTCATGATGTTCTTTTGTGGGAGTTCTTCTAGCAGCCACTGATGCTTTAGCACACCAGGTCCCTTCTCTGCCTACAGACATCAGGGTGAACAGCTATCTGCCTGCAGCTATCAGGTGGAGAGCTAGCAGGCTGATGAAATCAGAATCAAACTTACACCCGTCTTCTGCAGCCAGAATCAGAAATCCTATGGCAGGCTCCTTACTTTTGTGGCAAGGATGTTCATTACAATCACAGAATGGTTTGGGTTAGAAGAGACCTTAAAGATCATCTAATTCCAACCCCGCTGCCTATGGGACACCTTCCACTAGACCAGGTTGTTCAAAGCCCCATCCAGCCTGGCCTGGCATCCAGGAATGCTGGAATTCACTGCTGCAAACCTCTGATACAATAGTTCAGGTGAAAAACACCTGGTAGAGAACAGCAAAATCAGAAATCTTGGGGAGAGCTACAACCCTGTGCCAATCTTGGTTATACAAACAGAGAGAAATATTAATATTGGCCTGCAGATGCCTATGAAAGAAAATGCAGCAGATTAACCAAAGATACCGTATCTTTGCAAAATCTTTTCTTAAATTCTGGCAAATGGTCACAACACAAAGAGAGGTAGAGCACTGTAGTATCATCTACCACTGATAGATTCTTTCAGACATCTTTGAATTTGGAAGCACAGATGATCTCTTATTTCAGATAGTTTACATAAACATTCATGGTAGACAGTAAGCCCAACATTGATTTACTAGTAATGATGGACAATCCTGAAACTCAAACTTTCCACTCACCAGAAAAGCTGCAAAAATGGATAGCCTCTTCCCAGTATGTTCAAATACTAAACTCAACCATTTATGCCATTCCTGACCACATTTTTTTCCTGTTTTATATTTCCTGTATCTTGACTTGCAACCCCTCCAAGAAGGAACAGCAAGGGCAAAAACATGACCGTGCCTCTCACTGTTTCAAGCAATAGATGTTCTCAGAGCTACTACAGAGCAAATTGTGCTCAGCCTAAAAGCAGGAATAAAGTCCTAACATGGCGAACCCTCACTTATGAGCTTATCAAACACTTTTTACTGAAACATTGAGAAAAATGAATCTCCCAGAAAAAGCAAGAGATATTCAATACAGCCAAGCAATCTTTTCCAAATACAAGTGTTAGTACAGTAATATGGTATAATATAGAAACAGCTAGGTATTAGAGGCAGTGATTGCATCGCTTCCTTAAATCCCTGCTCTCAAAGTGACCAATAAGAGGCAGATTTGATGTCACTCACAAAGACCAACAAACCAGCACAAAAGTGGCTCATACCACTTAAGCACTTAGTCTCAATTTTGCTTTGTTTTGAGAATCTCTATCTGACATTAAGCAAGAAAATTGAAAGACACGAGGAGAATATTTTATTTTTCACTAGAGGTAAAGCATATGAATAAAAAAGGTTACAGGCAGTGGGTATTTCTTACGTCAGCTTTCATAACACTGCTTTCTCACAGCATTCATGACCATCCTTGCTTTCTTTGGCAAATGTATTAGGTGAAAAAAAAAAAAAAAAAAGATAGCTATAGATCAGTCATCTCAAACTATTAGCAAATTTGAACCTACAGGCAGGAGGTTGCACCTCCCAGCTGAAGGGCGTCATAGCTTGAGAATCTCTCCCACCCTTCTTCACTTCTACAAAATTCAGTATGTGGTGAGCCTGAGAAAGGCTTGGGCTAGTATAACCAAAGCCTAATGCTAGCTGGGAAGAGCATTCTCCTGGTAAGACAAAATGATGGGTCTCTCAGAGAGAGAAAAAGAACTGGGCAATACTCTAACTCTGACTGAAAGGAAAACAAACTCTGTATCTGGTATTCACAGACCAACTACTTCCTTTCAGGTCAAATTACATGCTTTGTGTCAAACAGACTGAAGATCGAGGAGAGGAAGGGGAACAGAAAGGGGAAGAAAAGAAAGGCATGGAGAGTTGTTTTGATCAGAAAAAAAAGAAAAAAAAAAAGAAATCTGTGAAAATTTACATCTGCATGATCAACATGAGCAACAATTTATAAAATCAATTATCCACACAGACTTTCTCTTGGGGAAAAAAAAAAAAAAATACTACTAGGAATGTCATCAAAAAGAGGTAATTCAAAGCATTTCTCCTTGAAATTGTTAATGCCAGATTCAAATACAAAACACTTGTAGGATCGAGATGTAATGAGAGTTCTGAGAAAGCAGTTTGCTTTTAGAATATAATAACTTTTTACCTCTAGGTCAGAATATTTCAGTTACATCACTGACAGGGTCTTGTTGTCAGATGTGATTAACCTCCACCCTGTAGTTCAGGGAGTACTTTTCCACAAAGAAGGAAAATAATCACAACACACTCGTATCAAATTTGATTAAAACCCACAGGCTTGAAAGCAGAGGCTAGCAGGCCCACCTCCACATCATGGAATGAAATAACCGTACCAGGCATCATGTTATTGAGGAAAAATAAAACAAAACTCCCTCTAACTATTAGGAAATTGCTCAAACATATATATATGTATATGTATATATATATATTATTTTCATGTTTACTGGATGATTTATCAGGCTAGTGAGGCAGTTGCAGTCCCCTTCCCATTAACACTGCCAAGCGTGGCAGGACTGCTCAGGTCACACGTTACAAACTCCTGTGCGCAGCAAAGCCTGTGCCATCAGCTTAGTGCTAAGTCTACTCCTGAGGGACTTTTTCAGGTAAATCTCCTCCCTCCCTTCTCTACCTAGCTTGCATATCCTGATAAACTCTTTCACATTTAACAGATCCCATTTAACAAATTCATTTTAGTTTCACTAGCCATCCCCTCAGAGTATGACTTCCCCAGACCTTTCAAAGTGCAAAACTGTGAGTTATAGCTGTACAGACCTGGTGATTTTCTCTGTTTAGATGTATTCCGAAGGACAAATTATCCATTAATAACTTATTTTTCCAGCTCTATTACATTATTGCTCCAAGCAAATCATATTAACGTTGCTTTTCTTAGTGCCCACAGCATCTGAAGGAATTTTCTGGCAGAAAGTAAATAGCAGGCTCCCTTCATCTTTTTCACTGACCGGTTGCATGCTTAGAAAGCATTGGACTAAGTAACCTAGATGAAAATAATACTAGTTAATGTTTTCAGACCTTTAAGACTAGTCAGATGTGCAGGTTAAAGTTCTACTTCACATACAAATTTGTCAAACACTTTGAGGACTGAAAATATTTAGTAATTACATTTAGTTACATTTTGTAATGTATAAAAAATCTACTACAATTCATCAAATAAATGTATTGGTTAGTGAAGTGCACTGTTTAGTTTAAGTATAACCCCTGTAACATAAGTAGGAGTGCAAAATGTTGTTATCTAGCATGGTTTTGGAATATGTCTTTGAGGGAGACTTTCAGACTTGTGTCCCATTTTGTGAGCACACTGAGTGTAGCCAAAGCAGTCTGAAATAGTAACGAGCTTCTCACTGATTAAAAAGTATGAATATGCTTATTCTCTACACTAACTTTTATGATAGATGCAAACCTAGCAGTGGCCTCTGCTGTTAGCTGCCCTCTCATCATATACTCTCTGTGAGCGGTAGTACAGTCTCGGTGTCTAGTAGACCTTTGCATCCAGGCTAGCTACTGTCATACACGTCCGCTCATTTCAGCTAGCTCTTCAAAAACTATTGCTTACAAGATTTAAGAGTGCTTTTTTTTTTTTTTTTTTACTTTGGGTCAGTATCATAATCAAAGAAATATTTATATTCAGGATCTAGCTGTAGTTTCTACAAGACATTGTAATGCAGTATGTTCGACCGCATTCACCAGTTTTGCATATCTTACAGATTCATTCAATTGCACAAAGCAAATTTGTCAGATTTGTCATGTTGGCTGGGTAAACATTTTTGCAGTATTGTTTTTTGGTGGTGGTGGTTTTGTTTTTGGTGTTGGTGGTTGTTTTTTTTTTTTTTGGTTTGCTAGCCCAAGGTAGAGGTGCACTGGCAGCAAAGCAGAACTCGTATTTGGCAAGAATGTGTCATGAAATCTAGTTATCTTCTAACCTTAGTTGGTCTCCCTGGCTATGTTGAGAGGATGATACTATTGCTGTTTTCAGACAACCACTGTGGATATCACTATCAGGGAAAGTATCCCTGCCCAGGCAGCCAACCTCCTCACAGTAGTAATAAACTGGCACTGCTCCTCTGCGTCTTGGAGTGACTCAGGCTTTTCCTCTTGGCTAAGAAGCCAACTGCAAACGGCGCTTCCTGCTTGCACCGACAGCACACATTGTCATGGTTCTTGCTTGATGCCTGCTAATTCATTGCTGATGCAACAAGTGAGAAACCTGCAAGTTACTTTCAAAACAGGCCCCCCTCAGCAGCTTTGTGAACTCATTCCGGTAAAAACTGATTTGATTTCTCCCATAAAGTTTGTCCTTGAACTTTTGGCTGCCTCTTTCTCTAGGGGAGGTATCTCTCCTCTCATGTGAAGTACATAAAATCCACTGGACAATTTAAAGTGCATTAGCCATCCTGCTGTGAAAAAATTGGTGATATTTACTTTGGCATCCAATTCACTTTTATCTCTGTGACCACATTGTGAAATTGGATTTTTTTCAATGGATGTATGAATGAATGACGTTGTGCATGGTGTCTAAATCTTCTAGTGAGGATTTTTTCATGGCCTACCTTTTCAGAGTGCCAAGCAAGCAATCATGAATAAAATCAGAGGACTGTACCTTGCCTCCTTAAAGTATATACAAATCATAATGAAGCTCTTGGAAAATAAATAAACAAACAAACAAACCTACACATTCATAATTCTCAGATCTCAAGAAAAAAAAAAAGTCTAGTGTATATTTTCTTCACCTTCTGCCATTTATTTTCCACTTCCTTTGCTTCTCCATGGCCCTATCTTCCCCTCATTTTAGGATTTTAAACCAATGATGGTTTTACCTCTGTGTAAATATAATTGTTTGAAAATACGTCATTAAAACTTACTTTCCAAGACTGAAAAATCAGTCGTCACCTCCTCCCCCCCCACCCTTTTTTTTTTTACCACTCCATTCTCCTTTGGATTTGGTTCCTGTCTCCCCCAGACTATTTCGTTTGCCCTTACTCTTCCTGGCCTTTATTGTATCTTGCAGAGCTGGCCATGCTGATGCAGCACAAAGCATGACTAACACTGACTCTCCTCTAGCACAAACCACATTAGCAAGCCAGGAATTTAGTGATGCCTAGGAATGGTATTTGCAAACTATGTCTACATGGGCAAAATTAATATAAGTGCTGCGATGCCACCCAGCTGACTGATACAGTGTTCACGCTCTGCATTAAACCAGTTCCTCAGACAGTGCTTCTCAAGTGCTTAGCCAGAACTGTTTCATTAGAAGAGCTGTGTCAATGACTTAGCTTATGTCCACTTCACTAGGCTGTGCTGAAGTAAGGCGTTATTATACAGAGAAATACTTTTTCAAGCACTTAGGTGACTAAAGGCCATTAGCTTTGAGAAGGCCAATTTTTGAAAATGGTGTAAAGCTGGTGGAGCCAGGATGCAAGTGAAGCATTTTGCAGTGCAAACAAATGTTTTGTTTCGATTGCTTCCCCATTTTTTTCTCTCTCTCTCTCTCTCTTTTTTTTTTTTTCCTATGAAGCTATTGTGTTTTCTGGGTTGATTTCTTAAAACTAATGTAAATGATAAGACTTTTTTATGACGAGTTGCTTTACATGTCTTCAGGTATAATTCAGATCAGTATTTGACTTCATCTTGGCAGGGAAAATCTGCATGGCTTGTGAGGTACAGTACAGATGGCCTTGAATAAGCAAAATACTGAGGACTTGTCAATTCCATTCTTCCTTGCAGCACAATTCCACAAATATTTATTCCTGAGGACTATGGAATTGTAGGACAGGACTAAGTCCAAAACATTACTTTTCTGAAACTTGCCTTAATTTGGTATGATTTTGCATCACCCATTTCATGGTGTTAAAACTGCAGTCCAGACGAAGGTGACGCAAACGCTAGGAGTTTGTATTTTATTTTGCATTAAAATTATCTATGCTAAATTTGTTCATAGATTGCAAATAAGTTCATCTAACTATTTAAAACTGCATCAGTCAGCCTTACACACCTCCCAACCAGCTCACAACTGAAAAATATATATATTTCAAAGAATTTCTACCTTGTTCTTTCTGCAGTGTTGTTTTCTGAGTTTTTTTTTGAAGTTCATGATTATAGAAAGATTTCTAGCTATCTTTAGTCATTATGACAGTCGCACTTCAATTGCCGTCTAAGTTATCACTTCACTGAAGCTAATGACTCTTGATGCAATACAGACGAGAGCCTCTCAGTTTAGCTTAATAATGCTAGACAAGGACCCTGCCTGGCACAACTTTAGCAGTCATTGGAGCTTTGGGTACCGTGTAGTTCAGTACCGCCTAGGACAAGCTAGGAACCAGAGCTCCCAATAAATACAAAAGCATCAGCCGTTTGGTCGTGGACGGGTGAGAGTCCTGACACTTCAGACTGAGAAGTAAGAGGCCGGTGCTGTGTCGGCGGGGCCCGCACGGTGAGCCCAGAGAAGAACGCGGGTCTCGGGCCCAGGGCCCGGCCGCGAGGCTCCTTCCACCGCGGGGCTGCGGCCGGGCCCTGCCGGGGCACGGAGGGGCGGGCCGGGGCGGCGCCTCGGCGCTCTCCGGTCCGCGGCGCGCCGGGGGGAGGCGGCGGCGGATCCGGGCCCGGCGGAGGCGGAAGGGGCGGGCGGCCGCGGCCTGACTCTGCGGGACGCGCGATGCTGGTGAGCGCGGGGAGGGCGCGCCGCTGTGGCGCAGCGAGGCCGGCGGGGAGGCCGGGACGGGCCGGCAGGGGGGAGGCCGGCAGGGAGGGAGGCCCCGCCGGGCCGAGCCGGGTCGAGGCGGAGCGGGGCCCGGCCACGAGCCACGCCGCGGGGAGCAGCGGCAGGGGAGGCCGGGCCCGGCCGCCTTTCTTCTCCCCGGCGCGCAGCGAGGAAGGGAGGCAGGGAGGCGGCGGCGCGGGGATCCGGCCTCCGGGCCGGGCCGGGACGGGCGGGGAGGCCTCGGGCTGGGCGCTGAAATGCGCGGAGCCGGCGGCGGGGAGCTGCGGGGACCGGGCCGCCCCGCCGGGCCCTCCTGCAGGCCCCGGCCGTGCCGTGCTGGGCTCGGCCCAGGCCTCCGCTCGCTCGTCCCGAAGCCCTTTGGGCTCCTCCTGCGAGCTGCCCCGCCGCGGTTTTCCAGCGTTCAGCCGCCTTCTCCTCGGTCCTCGCCGCGCAACCTGCTCTCGCCGTGCCCCAGCCCAGCCGTCCCGCAGCCATAGCGGCGCCCGCGGCTGCCCAGGAGCTGTTGGCTGTGCCCAGAGAAACCCTGCTGTGTCCCCAGCGCCGTGGTGTCTCCCTCGGAGTGCTTCCCTCCTTATCACCTTCCCCAGGTCCCCTTGCAGTCAAGGACTGTGTGCTGGACTTTCCCTTGTTACCTCCTGCTGTTGTGGTGCTCCCAGGGAGGGTGCCCCTCAGATAACCTTTTATCTGTTTGCTTGTTTATGTATTTATTGCCTCCATCCGGATGGCTAGTCCTGCAGTCTTTTGCCATTGCAACTAATCACCTCATTCATCTCCCAGTAACTTTGTCTGCCACTGAAAGCTGACTGTGTCCTCACTGGGATACTTTCCAATCCTTCTTATTTCCTCTTACCTATATTCCTTAATCATCATTGTTCCCGTATTGCTTTTCCTCTTTCAGTTTTCTTCCCCTCAGTAACTGTTCCTGCACCATGATTTTTTGCTCTTCTGATCTTATTTTCCTGTCATTAAAACCTTCCTTCTGATCTCACCTAATACTCTTTCCCTTTGACATATTCCTTTCCTTTGTAGACTCTCATGCTGTCTCCCCCACTTTGTATTTAAATCCTCCAGCTGTGCCTTTGAGGAGAAAGGAATTTAACCCTAGATTATCTGTACACTTGTCAGTAAGCACTAGGAGGACACAGATTACTTACTTGTTTTACCTCTTTTGTTCTCGTTTGTTTGTTACTGGCTTCCTTAACAACCTTGTTCTCCTATATAGTGTTCATATATAGTCACGTGTCTTCACCCTAATACACACATACCCTAATGCTAGTCTAGAAAAAACTTCTGTCATAGGCCGTTCCTCTCGGTCCTGCCAAAAGGCTCTCCATGGGGACCAGAGATATCCAGTGTTTGTGTGCCTTAAATTAGGCCAAATATTGTTTGTAGTACTGTACTGTGAGTTGGTACTTGGTTGATATGGTGTGCATTTGGGAAGCATTTGCTTTGGGGAAGTGGTAAGATACTTCTTAAGTACCACAGTATGTAGTTTTGACCCCAGATATGCTTGCAGTGAACAGCTGCAATGTTGTGTGGTGATACTTAGGAGTCTGTGTTGCACTTAAACTTGGTGTGTCTGCTGGCGACTACTGGAAAACAGGCTTTTCCCTCTGCTTTGTGATTTCCCTGTTTCTCAGTATTTTTTGCCAAATTTTTTATTTTATGTCTGTCTCAATTGCTTTGGTTAAGACTGGTTACGTTTCATGATCGTACTGTCGTAATATATTTGAGGTGCGATTTAAACACCGAATATAGCTGCCCCAGGGAGGTGTGGTGAATACGTTGAATCTTGGGAGTACTTTGTACAACTAACTTTAGAAACCAGGTTTGGTGTCTAATGTTAACAGCTTGTTCTTGTTTTTCTCAACTGCGTACACACAAATCCTAGTAACTTGACAACATCTCAAAGCAACTGAACTAGGCTTCTGATCTGAACTACCCCTCTAGAGGAAACTTTTTCGATTTGTTGATCCAGGGATCATATAGAGAATGGTTTCATAGTTTAGGCACCTTAATTAGGCAATACTCACCCCATTGCTCGATTGACAAAACAGTTGCACTGCTTTAACTAAATTACTCTCCTTTTACCACAGTCCTTTTCCAGTGGTTTAAACTTGCCTTATACTTTGGGCCTGTTATTTAAACTATGGGCAAAAGAAAATTGCATTGCTCTGATTTAAATCATTTTAAGCTAAATTGATGTACACCCTTAGTTGGATACTGATTTGAGGGTAGGTTTCTAGAATTTAGCTTATTCTCAGTCTTGGGGTAATGTCTTACATTCTAGCTATGCTGTTATGAAGATAATACTGGGTCCTTTGAGGAAGTTATCTCAGATATTCAGCTTAAAAAGTGTTTTCTTACAATTTATATGTGAAGGTCTCTGAATACTGCTTTTCATCTGTTATCTTTGTCAAGTAGAGTCTAGTTTTGCATAGTCACACTTATTTCAGTAGAGCCCAGTTTAATGATGAGTCACATCCTGGGTGTCAGTTGTTATGTGGATTGGGTATACCTGGAGTTTTCTGACACTGAAACTTTTTTTTCTAATTTTCCTAGCAGAAGAAGCAGCTTTAAAGATGTTTCACTTGCTGTTATACCACTTTTAACATCCAAAGTATGCATCGTGAATGTGAAGACTGAGGATTGCCAGTATGCTATAGGTGGATAATGATGTCATGTGTACTATACTTTTCAACCAGGATTTTCTAACTCGCTGAGGGCAGAAGCAGATTAAAGTGTAAAGTGGTTGGATCATGTCCGTGCCGCTGTACTTACCATGTTGTCTTAACCTGGTTTGCCTGCTCTGAGGGGAAGGGGCAGGTGTTGAACTTCAGCAGGTCTGTGTCGGGAGGACGTGCATGGGCAGCACCAGCAGTGTCTAGGTTAGTACAGTCTTCGTGCTCCACAGAGCTCGAAGGAAGATTGAGCATGGAAACCTTGGAAGTTCAGCTGTTATGTTAACTTGTAGCCTTACTTGGATGTTCTTTGTGTGCTTTAGGAATGCTTGAACCTGTTTTAAACTGACTACGTATGTACTAGCATTGTTTTCTTTGGAAAGAGCAAACTCATAAACTTCCTAATTATTGTATTTTTTTCAAGGTAATCTCCATGTAAGGAAATGGTTGTTGGAACCAACATTTAGAGGCCTAGGTAAAAGTTGTAACCTCTATAGGGTGCAAGCAAATTTTTAAAATTTGTTGTTGAGACCACTGAGTTTCTCTTACTTGCTAAAGAGGAACATTGATTAAGGAAGAGACAAGAAAATCAAGAAAATTTAATGGTTGGAAAATTAAAGAGAGCTGTAAAACATACCTTCATTTGGATTTTTTTTAAGTCACTTGCAATTTTATTATAAGAGAGTTTTTAAATGGAAGAACTACTACAGATTGACTGTTGACGGTTCTACAAGAATGCAGTTCCAGCCTTTTACAGACAGGATTAAATAACGTGGTAATAAAGCTGTCCTGACCTGATACGCACCACTATGGTGCAGTAACTTACAGCCTTACTTTAATGTAACTACAGGGTTGGAACACTGTTAGATTTGAACACTTTCTGCATTACGAGTAGATATATGAGGTTTTAATCGGGGATTAGTTGCAGTGCAGCTTGTGGGAAAACACTGTTTTAGGACATAATCTATGTTCCAGTGGGTAATTTTCAGAGTTCTCTTTTTACCCACAGAACCTCTGATGTTACAAAGTCACAACAGTGACATCACGTTGTGATGTGACCTCTTCTTATAAATGACGCTGGTCAAGGTCAAATATATGCAATTTTTAACCAAATATTTATTACATTCCCCTTTATTTAATGTAACAATTCTCAAGTCATTCTTTATCTAAGAACCTTGAAAAAATGGCAAAAAAAAAAAATGAAGCTACTGTGAAAATAAGAAAATAATGACTCCACTTTGTGGTTCAGGAAACTGATAGAGAATCATATCCTGTGGCAACTTTGTGCAAGAGTTGGGATTTCTGATTTCTTGTATTTTATTCTAAAGATGGCCTTACCTTTCTCGAACAAACAGTATAATTTTGATGTGGTGCTCTTCCAAAAACTAACACAAAAAAGAGGAGATTGATCTTTTTTTTCTTTCCTTTTTTTTTTTTTTTTCTTCTTTCCCTTTGATTATTCTGGCTTTGCAGTCAGGAGGTTCGCTGTTGTAGGTTGGTCTGGCAGGTATGAGGCATTGCTTGAAATCACTACTAAGAACAAAGGATCAAATACATATTTTCTCTGTAAGATCTTCCTAGTTGTGCAGTAGGTTCCAATAGCACTTCAATACCCTTGACATCTGTTTTTTATTAAATTAGAAATACCGAGAGGTGGTATAAAATGCTTGTTGACCTTGGTTTCATTAGATTGGCTCTGGTTAATGTTGCTTTATGTCTCAGACTTCATGTTACTGTGAAGGAGAAACTGAAACTTTTTTATCCTCGCACAGGACACTGAGGATTGAAGGCTTTTGCCACGTGGGCAGCTTCTCGCTCTGCTCTGGTAATGTAGTGATATTTGGAAAACAGAGATGTGCTTCTCTTCTCCCGTTTTCGTGAAGGTACTGGTCGCCTCAGTTGTTTGAGTCATTAGCATACAAGGTAGACAAAAATTAGTGCCAGGATCCTTTTTAAAAATAAAGCAGGAAGGTATGAGAATTTGGGTTGTTAGGAATTGAATTTCAGCCATAGCTGAACTCGAGAACCTCTTGTTTGTATTTTTAATTTGCAGCTGATGTAACTTGGCTTTTTATTGTTGTGTGTTTAAGGTTGGACAATGTCTTGATGCTGATTGGAATTCAGAAACGAGGCTAATGGTGTGACCTTAGTTCACCCTGCTTTGCTCTGTAATTTAAACTTAATTTCATATGTAAATTTGCAAGCTCCTCTAGTGTCACAGCAGTGGAAACTATCATCTGGAAATTTTATCTTAAGTTTGGAGGACTTAATTTCAGATAGGGGAAGAAGAAGGGTTATAGGGAAACTGTTTTTGTTTTGTTAGGCACTAGTCTTTCCATATTGCTTTTCGTGGTAATAATGTCACAGGCAAATGTTTTGCTTGCTTCTGGGTAGTCAAGGGAGATTTTTTTTTTTTTCACCGTACAATTTAAAACAATCTTCTTAAGAAAATGCAGATATTTTTCAAAGAGTCTGTTCTCTTACTGCCCAGGTATTTTTCCAAAGTTTTGCTGTCTCTGAAAGTGTGCCTTTGTGAAAGTGCCATCATTAAGAGGAGTAGCAAAACACCCAAATGTATGTGCTTAAGCAAATTAATTAAAATTGATTTTGTTAAAGCTAAGCCTGTACTAGTACCAAAGACTTCATGGTGTGAGCTAAATCAACAAGAAGTGGGATTTAAGTGTGGCTGTTAGCGGTGCGCAACAATTTTAACTTCTACAAAGTTAAACTGTTTCACTTCTGTACCAGCCATACCTGTTGCAGTTATTGGGAGTCAAAACTGATTAAAAAATAGCTCAAGACAATGCTGAATTTATATGGAACTCCCTTTTTGTACAGTAAAAATTCTTTGCTATGAGGAGATTAGATTTAGGGTTTTCACAGTTCAGATAAGTTGTTTGAACCAGAAAAATCATGTATGAATCCCTTTTTAGGCTTTAATGAGAGCATTCTCAGTCTTTTTCTTGCTGTCTCTGGAAGTAAGTAGCTATGCCTTGTCAATTTCTAGGCACCTGGAATGAACTAAACAGGAACTTGACTCTTTTTTGTGAACAGCGTTCACAGCACTGTACACTGTTGGAAATGTGCATTGCTAGCAGATACATCAGTGCACATAACGTGGACTTAAGGTTAGGCGGAATTCAAATGTAGAATGTAAGCCTGAATGGGAGGGGAAAATGAATGGGGGGAACATCTTTTTCACAGCAGTGTTTTTTGTCACATGCAGGAAATAAACGCAAGTAATTGCAATGTTCTTTCATTTTGTTGACTATTGTAACTATATGAGTTGGAATTCTCATTGCTTCTGAATGAAAGATTAGTAGGAAGGTTAACGTAGGAGGAAGCTTTTCAGTATTTAAGCCATGCACTTGTGATATATTTGGTCATCTGAAAACTTCAGACTGTTGTAAGACAAATTAGTGTGGCCATAATTATTTTTAAACTGAACTTACAAGCTGCATTACTTTGATTAGATGAGCTCTTGCAAAGGTAAAAAGATCAAAGGTGCTGTGAAATTAATAAGCTATTGGGAAGAGATTCTACCCTGAACTGGCCGACACTTCTTAACAGTAGCCCTTGCTAAAATTAGAGATAAGAATCACCACTGTCCAAGAGCAATGTGAAAACTTTGTATACAAACGTTATTACAAGTGAAAACTGCTATTTGACTCTTAACAGGTCAGTATGAAATCATTTGCTGTGGTGCACCAAATTCTGTTACATTAGAGAGGGATTTGTGTTGGCATTTAGAGACTCACCCTGAACCTTCTGACAGAGGGGATACTGTTACTGAAGTGGCCTTTCTGGGCCCAAGACTTGCTGGATGGAGATCTATAGGATCACCATAAAATCACCAAAAATAAATAGGATCACCAAAACCAGCTTATTCAGTTGGTTTCAGGTAAAGTTTTGATGGTAAGCAAGAGCTCTCAGGAAATCAGTTTATGTAAGAATTGGCTGTACAAGGTCATTAGGGTCTCTAGGCTGGCCCAAGATATTTCGGAGTTTCCAAAGTCTTCTGTGCTTGTTCGTGCTAAATTGAATTCGCTACAACTTCCCACTGCAGATTTTTCTTTGTAAGAAAAACAAGGTGCCTTATTCTGTCTTCTGTAAGCATGTTGAGTACCTAGGATTGTGGTTTTTTGACTTCTCCACCCTCGTTTCCCTTTGTTGCATCTTCCAGACTGATTCAAGAAATGTAATTTGATACATGTTGTCTGTCATGGCATGTGTGTGTTAGAATATTTTAATGTTTCTCTTCTGGTATTGACGTAATTTTTGGAATAACCTATAACTTTTTTTTTTTCAGTTGTTGTGGTTTCATTTTGCTGGAGCACAGTGGAAATGTCTGCTGTAGACAGATTCTCCAGATTTTGATTAATTACACATTTGTAGTGTGTGTGAAGTGCTAAGGACACTATGCTTGTTCCTAGTCTTGCTGTAGGGATTGAGTTATTTTACATGTGTAAACTGCCTGCCTATTTTAGTGACCTAAAATACTTCTGGACAGAAATGTCAATACTATAAAATGTTGTATGCAGGACCATGGTTCAACTAAGCTATGTTACATTATAGTTTTGAGCTCAGAATGGTAACCTCCACTGAAGTCAGGTAAACACAAAATAATTCATTTGGAGGCACATGGTTATAGAAAATGTCTTTGAAGTCAAAAATTGTGAGTGCAAGTGATCATAGAGACAAAATAGAATTATTTCTCCTTCCTCTTTCCACCACATCAAATATTAATATGTGCCAGAGTGGAGGCTGTGTCCTATAGGATTTGAGATGTTTAACTTGAAAAAAAAAAAGTCCAAGAAACAGTTTATATAACTGTTAAAGACAGAAGTAAAAGGTGAAAGTGAAAAGAATTTTGTAAGTTTCTGTCCTCCCTCCACACAAGCCAATGCTTGTGTCTATTTCACAATGGAGATTCTGTCTTACCTCCCTCTACCTCTAGTTAATCTGTATATTGTTCTCAGCTCTGTGCTTTGCATTTTCATGTCTTTACAAGGAGTTTGTGCTTACGTGACTTCAAAAGGAGTCCTAAGACTTCTTTGTAGGATTTTGCAACGTCCTATCTGTGGAACTGCCCATGTTTGGTAAGAGGGATATAAGAATAATAAATTGACAGCTTTGGTTATGAGAGGGGTTTGGCTTATTTTTTGTTAAGTTTAGCCTTGGTGTAAAGCAATAGATGTGCATGTGGATGCTTATTGTAAGGCAAAGCCTTGCCAAGTAGTTTGATGTGGTAATACTTCAGGGTCGCTTCAATTATTGTGATTTCAAGTTTATTGTAGCTAGAGTTAATATCTTAAATCATTTTTAAAATAAGTACAAGAGCAAGCAAATAACTACCATGTTAGAATAAAGGTAGTGTTTAATGTCCTTCTGATTGTGTCTTTTGAAAATACTTCGTATGTTGTTCAGCTGTATTGCGTATCCTGGGTAAATAAATAGTTGCCTCAGCTCAGTGTAGAGGTAGCAGAGACTCTAGGAGAGCAGAACTGGTTGGGAACCTTTTTGAGAGTTGCTGCTCTTCTTTTCAACAAACATCTGTTGAAATTCTGGATCAGACGTGCTGAAATAAAACAGGGCAACAGGAGAGCAGGGTAAGATAAGACAGAAGTTGAGCTGGAAAAATGGGGATGAAAGAGGATGGCAAGAGGAATTTCACTTTGAATTTTTAAGTGTGTGGCTGTATTAAACTTACTACTTTTTCTTGTCTTTTGAAGCCAAAGATTAAATGTTTATTATGCTTTATCCTTTGAGCACAGAGGGCTGTTCTGTTGCTTTTAGTGGTTATTTAAGTGAATGTGGTCACTGCACCAATTTTTACCAACGATAACAAACTGTAGTGAGTGTCCAAATGAACTTGTGATGTACTTTTGTTACTGGCAAAATTTCTTTCATCTTTAGAAAATGAATTTGAGGTGTACAGGGGAAAACTTTGACTTCAGTATACGTTTGAAAAATTTGGAAACCTCAATAACGTTGAAGTCTTTGAACTTTAAGATATCAGAGTGGTCTCCCGCTCTGCTATGCGCTGGTGCAGCTGCACCTTGAGTACTGTGTTCAGTTTTGGGCACCACAGTGTGAGAAAGACATAAAGTTGTTAGAGAGTGTCCAAAGGAGGGCAACAAAGATGGTGAAGGGACTGGAGGGCAAGACGTATGAGGAGCGGCTGAGATGCCTTGGTTTGTTTAGCCCCAAGCAGAGCAGGCTGAGGGGAGGCCTCATGGCGGCCTGCAGCTCCCTCACGAGGGGAGTGGAGGGGCAGGCGCTGAGCTCTGCTCTCTGGGGACAGCGACAGGACCCGAGGGAACGGCATGGAGCTGGGACAGGGGAGGTTTGGGATGGATGTTTGGAAAAGGTTGTTCACTGAGTGGGTGTTTGGGCACTGGGACAGGCTTCCCAGGGAAATGGTCATGGCACCCAGCCTGATGGAGTTCAAGAAGTGTTTGGACAACGCTGTCAGACATGTGGTCTGATTTTTGGGTGGTCCTCTGGGGGCCCAGGAGTTGGACTTGATGATCCTTGTGGATTCCTTCCAACTAGGATTTTCTATGATGATTTTAGTGGCATTTGTTTCACCATAGCTTATTACTGGAATTAGACAAAGGTTGATTTAGAAATAGACAAGGGATTATTACTTAGACATGACTGAGTTTAGGTCCTGTCTCTTTACAGGTCTGATAGCTTTTTTTTTCTTTGTAAGTTCTTACTGAGTCAAGAAGCTATCAACTTTGAATTCTATCTGTACTTGTTTTTACTGTTATTGAAGTAAACTACCTTTAAATCTGTAGTTTAGAAATACATGGTTATAAGAGACAATGGGTGGTGCATAGGCTGTGTAGCTGTGAAGAAGAAAGCTGTTGTGTATTCAGACATCAAAATAAGGTAGCAACTCCAGCATATAGCTTGAGATGCTGTAGTCAGGTGTGTTTTATTGTGTTTTTTAGATAATCTCTGAAAATTAACCCTACTTTCTTTGTATAGGCCTCATTCAACATACGCGTTGTTTCCCTTATATGGGGTAGCTAAAAGAAAGTTTCTTAGGTCAGCAAAAACGAATGATGCCATTTTAAAGTGAGATTTCATGCCTTGCATATGAGGTGTGTTCCTCCTCCAGCCCCCAGTAACAGAAGAGGAGAATAACATTTCCCTCTGTCATTTGAGGGCATTGTTCTAAAGTTTGGGGAGAAATATTACTTCTTTTTGATGTTGGCATAGGCAGAAACGACAAGGTTATTTGACAGTCCTGTTTCAGTTATGTTGCTGGAAAGCAGGGTTAAGAAGTGGGCTGTTGAAAACTGTCATATTGCTGCATGAAGTTGTCTGTATCAGCTGGAAACTGCAGAAGTAATTTTTTATGTAATTGTCGCTGGTCCTGGAGACATAATGCAATCTGAATTCACTGGTCCAGAGCTACTGAGCAGGTGATGTAACTTGGGCAGGTAGTCCTGTCTGTGACCTGGTCATCAACAGTCCATTTGCTTTGTGGTTGAGCGAGAAGGTACAGTGACAGTCAGTTCAAGTCTGGCTTGTACATACTCCTGCTAACATCACTTCCAAAGGTGAGAAATCTTACTGATGAAAAGGTTATGACTTAAAGTTGAGCTTTCAATTCATCCGTAGCCATGTTTGGCTCTTGGGAGGGCACCTTGCTCTTGGAGGTTGCACATAGACTGAGCTCTGGGAAATGGTGGACTTCTAAACTCCTGTTCTTTGTTATGGTCTCTGCATTTATTACTGTTTTCTCTATCCCCCAAAGCAGTGAGGATTGCAGCTATGGATTTTTGTTGTTGTTTTTGTAAAATGCTGAAAGTCAGAGTATTGTATGATAGCAGGTGGCATGCATGGTGTCATGTTATGTAAGTTCTAAAAGCTGAAACCTTTTTAGCTAATGAGAGCTGTTGCAGAAGTGCTATAGATGTATTATTGTCCCTTCTCTTTATTCTCCCTTGTAAATTTAGTGATAAGGACCATGGGTAACGAGACACAGCGTAACTAGTGTGGACCAGACTTGGTGAGGTTTTGCGTGCAAGAATCACAAAATTAATTTTGAAAATTACACTTATCCGTAGCAGTGAAATAGAACTTCATATTTTCCCTGGGTGCTTGTGTGTAATAATAACTGTGCTATGCAACAAAGCCTCGTTTTCCCTTTCTCTCTATACATGTAACACCATCTTAGTTGAACAAGTAAGTGCAAACATCTGCTTTTATAAATATGCTTTTGTAACTATTCTTATGCAGTGAAACTCCTGTTATGGTAATATATTAATAATTCCCTTTCCATTTTTCTGCATATGAATGAATCTGGAAAAAAAAAAGTAGTTTGTATCATTATTCATCTGTTGCATTATTTACCAACTGTGTTAACTAGTAACTAGAAGAAGTAAATGTTTTGAATCTGTGCAGTTAGTAATATGGTAATATTCCATAGGAAGTTAGTGATATGATGTTAACATTCTGTAGTTATGCCTTTAATTGTAAAATTCAAATTGAAAGATAGCCAAAGGATGGTGATGTAATATCACATACGGTAGAAATTACTGTTTCTAAAGAAAATATATGTAGTGGACTGGATGAGAAAATAAAATGAAAATCAAAACTGAGTTCTTTCTTCATGGCATTTTTTGTTAATGGCTACATCTTGACTTAAACACAGATTATTTTAGGGGGATGCTAGGGAAAATCAGTACAGTGTGAATGAGGAACACATTGATTTTACAAGATTATTGAAGAAGGCAGCATTTGTAGATGCACCAGGGTATGTAGCAAGATTAGGAGGTGCTTCATTAGAGAAGTTACATATTTCTGTCATACGTATGTAACTGCATCTGTTAGGCCACTGGTTACAACAGGCTTGCATGGACCTACTGGCACCTAGAGAGACACCAGAGTAAGAACCCTGGGTGTTGCTTCTCTCTGCAGCCTGCCTGGGAAGGGACCTTGTCCCACTCATGAATGGTAATAATAGTTACTATACTTTCTTTGACCTAATAAGGGGTTGGTCTTCTCTTGTGAACTTCTATACATGAGTGAAGTGTTCTGTATTAGTTATACCAAAATATTTTTACTAAAATACATTCTAATTCCAGGCTGCTAGCTTTTTACAGATTAGTAAAAGTGTCAGGGTCAGTTGCATTTTACAGATTCTGATAGAGAAGGAGAGTTGGTAGGCTGGTAGCTGTGTCCTCTCTTGCTTGTGTGGAGAGTTGAAATAGTACTAGGTTTAAGGAACCAAAAAGTTTCTTTTCTCATGGATTCAAGAGAGAAAGTTAATTTTGTTGCTTTGTATTGCAGTGCTGACCTAGGGTCATAGTTCAAGGTTGTGGGTGTGTTACATGCACTTCAGACCATGGCCATTCTCATGCAGTAAGAGGCGAGCGGCCACTTGTGGACCTTTGTTCTTCCTGGTGTTCATTGCTAAGTTGTGGAAATCCCATCATTTTTAGTTTTGTGGCAAGTTTGTTTTCCAGAAATGAAATACAAATAAGGTGTGATCTGTTTTACAGTGCAGCATGGTGATTCACGTGTCTCTAACAATCAGTTTGCTGTAACTATAGAAGCACAAAACAGCAAAGTTAAATTTTAAATGTACATTTTATAAGATACATATATTGATTGTATTCTGTTTTTTCTCTCCTAATTTTCCAAGTAATTGTTGCTCATGTTAAAAGAAAAAATAGCTACAGAAGCAGTTTTTCTGATTGCAACAAGTACTGTCTCATTTTGCAGATTTACATCATCTAAATAATTCTACATGTTTTTTACTTAGAATTTGAGATTTAAATACTTGTGGGTGATGGATAGTAAATGACTATGAGGAATGTTAGCTTATGTGTTATTTGGGTAAGGACTGATTTGCTGACTGAAAAAACTGAATGTTGTGTGTTCCCCTTTCCCAATAATTTGCAGGGGGAGCAGACAGGTAGGGTATAATATTATCTTTAATCTTAAACTGTGGAATCTGGAGTGCAACATAAAAAGTCTAGAAGTGGCTGTGACGAAGTACCTATGATGTATTTTGGATCCTGGAAGTATATCTTCATCTTCCACTGCTCAGAGGTCAAAAACAAATAACAGGGTTTATCAGGTCTTGGCACATACTATACTTGAACTTACAGAAGGATTCACATGGCCCTTTGCCAGCAGACTCCATTACAGGACAGGTTTATCGTAGGGCTGTATTCTTTTTTTCTGTAGAAGCATGGCAAAGAGTAATGATATGTTTCACTGTGTTTTGAGTATTACAACATTTCAGTGAATGCACTCAAGGGTAAGTTGATCCTGATTTATTACAACTTGATTATTGTGAATTATTTTTTTAATCATGTTACCTCCTTTGTCACTCTAGGAAATCTTCTTAATTTGGTTGCTACAGAGGATGAGCCATATTAAAATTGCAAATAAATTTGGAGGACTTGTAAAAATGGATCTTTATTCTGTACATTCAATTAGTTGTTCTTTCTTCTGACCATTATTGGCTGCATGTTCTCTTGCTCATACAATGACATTCAAGGAAGTGATGTTATTTTACTTAACACAGAAATTAATGTAAGCATGTATCTACCAGACACAAAATTCTCTGCTCCCAAAATACCTTGGACTTTCAGATTACCTGTGATAGAATCTCGAGTCTAGAAGAGTTTAGTGATAAAAGAAGAAAAATAATGATATTAAATATCTTGTGGTTATCTTGGATATGTATCATGGTGTTTGTTAAACCATGAGTTATCACAGAACCATGAGTTGGTGTGAAATAGTGGAGGGAGGAAACACTGTTGTGTAGGGAGCAAACACTTCATGTCAGGATAGTGTCTGCTGCTTGGAACAATTATTTCTGTTACATTTTTTATTAGTGTTAGGTTTTTATTGTCAACTGTGCTGACAGAGGTACCTATAGGCTTTGGACAGATCTGGATACTAACAGTTGCATGTTGTAGTGAATTGCTGAATTGCAAAATTAAATTCCTTTGGTTCTGGATCATGAATTTCTCATCTGTGTAAATGAAAATGTTCCAAAGAGATCACTAATTTTGTATTTTTTACTCTAGTACTAATGAATTTGATTGGACTGTTTTGTAATATATGCATCTTTTTTTTTTTCCTTTTGCAGATTTTCTTCCTGGGAAGCATTGCTGTTTGCATATAAAGAATATCTTAGAGTTACTGCAACTGAGTTTAGAATGTTGCTTTACTTGTGATTCTGATGGAGGAATAACCAGATCTCAGGCTGCTGCACTGGAAGACTTTGCAGGAAATACAAAATGTCGTCTAATAGGAGTCAGAACCCGCACGGACTTAAACAAATAGGTCTTGACCAGATATGGGATGACCTAAGAGCTGGAATTCAACAGGTTTACACCAGACAAAGTATGGCAAAATCCAGATACATGGAACTCTACACGTATCCTAGCATCTAAGCCAATTAGTACTTTCATTCTTTCACTGTTGGTAGATTAAAAATAATTTTTTACATTTTTAAATTCAAAATTGCTTCATAACAAGTTGATTTAGTAATGTTTAAGAATATATTTTTATTTTGAAGATCAGCCTTTTCTGTTTAATGATCAGCCTTTTCTGTTTACTCTTACTGGCAAGTAAGCAGAAAGATTCATTGTTCTGGAAAACTCTTAGTTATGTATACTTCCGAATTTCAGGTTTGATTGTAATTGTTTGATAGAGCACATATTTAAACTTTTTATTAACTTTTTTTCCTTTATATGTTAGATTTTGACATTATTTTGTGGGTCTGACTTGTAATGTCCAGTTACCTTGAAAAATTTTCTCTTCTGAACCTCAAAACAGTTCTTTAATCTGAGTTGTTTTTATGATTTTTCTAGCCGGTGTGAGGATGTGCGCAATGGATTTCTCTTGAATTGCTCAGTCATATCCAAGAGCTGTTGAAGTTTTCCAGCATCTCCTATTCTGTAGATTGTTGCTGTGTTCATCCTTGTATGTGTATACTGAACTACTACTTGGAAAACTTCAGGAAACTTGTTTCTGTCAGGTAGTGTGTCAGGATTGAGGTCAAGGAGTTGAAGGTAACTCCCACCCTCTACTCTGCTCTTGTGAGACCTCCCACTTGGGGCACCATGTTCAGCTCTGGGGACCGCAGCACAAGAAGGACATGGTTGTATTAAAGCAAGTCCAGAGGAGGGCCATGAAGGTGATCAGAGGGCTGGAGCACCTCTTCTATGAAGACAGGCTGAGGGAGTTGGGGTTGTTCAGCCTGGAGAAGAGAAGGCTCTGGGGAGACCTTACAGCAGCCTTCTGGTACCTAAAGGGAGCCTACAGGAAAGCTGGAGAGGGATTCTTTGTCAGGGAGTGTAACGATCGGACAAGAAGTAATGGTTTTAAACTAAAAGAGGATAGATTTAGATTAGATATAAGGAAGAAATTCTTTACTCTGAGTGTGGTGAGGCACTGGCATGGGTTGCCCAGAGAAGCTGTGGATGCCCCATCCCTGCAAGTGTTTGAGGCCAGGTTGGATGGGGCCTTGGGCAACCTGGTCTGGTGGGGGCATCCCTGCCCATGGCAGAGGGTTGGAATTAGATGATCTTTAAGGCCCCTTCTAATCCAAACCATTCTGTGATTCTATGATCTTCAATCACTGATTTTTTAAAGAGACATGTGCCTCTTCCTGTATTACAGATTCAGTGTTTAACTTAAGTACGTTGTTTGGAAAGTGATAAATCCTGCTTTTGTGCCTTTTGTAAAAAGTGACAGGCAGTTGGATTTGATGAGGAACCACAGTAAGATGAAATCTCTCACCTGTTCTCTGTTTTGCATCTGTTGGTCAGTATTCATTCTAAGAACCTCTACTGCCCAGTAGACTTAAGTACTGTTTAAGAAGATTGTGGTACAGCAAAGTGTATAGACATATGACAAAAGAAATTAAATAGTTGTATGCATTTCCTTACTTACTTCAAGTAATTTTGATAGTTTTCTTAATTTTTGGAGATTTTTATTAAAGGTTATTTTTCTGATACATAAATTAATCTTAAAATTGTTGTTGGCACTTATTTGGAATTGTGCCTCAAAATTTAGTCTATTTTTGTTAACTTATTTGAAGAGACAGCTTAAAAAAAAAACAACAGTGCAAGGCAATATAAGTCAACTAGTTCTGTGGTTCTCTGGACTTTCTAAGGAGACAGAAATGTTTGTTTTCTGCATGCATAATCTCAGAGCAGGTGTTTTCTAAATCGGAGTGTTTTCTAGATCAGAGAATATTGAAGAGGTGAACCAAGAAATCTTGTTTCTGAATGATAATTCTAAAGACTTCAATCCCTACTCTTTCAGATTCCTTTGTGCTTCTGATTTCAGGATGTACTTTTTTTTTTGGTCAAATGAGACCATGACCAAATGTTTTTTTTAGCGCAGCACATACTCTTGTGATTCATTTTCATCCCACCACCTATGTCAAAGCACCTAACCAGAAGAGAAGGTGTGATATTTTTATTTACTGCTCCTTGCACAGTTATGATGGATTGTACTGTAATTACTTTTTGATATATGTTCTTTGTTTCCTGTTGAGAACTTCCTTATAGAAACAAAATTCCTTTAGAATGGTGCTTGTTGTTTTCCCTTTTTTTTTTTTTCCTTTAGCAATAATTAGTTTGGAGGCTGTTAGGAAAAGGACTAGGTTGTAAAAGTCAGTTCTGTAACAGTGATGAAGTTTGTGGAACCCGGGAGAAAACCAGCAAATTTTGATATCACTGCACATGACAATTTTGATATCGCTGCACATGAGAGGGTAGTTTACTGATAAGTTGTTCTGTCTCCCTTATACAAAGGGAAAAATGAGCTCAAGCCACCGTTCTGCAACAAAAACAACAAAAGAGGAACCTCACTTGTTGCAATAAGTCAGGGAGTAGTATTACCAATGTATGCAGAGTATTTCTCCATGTCATTTGATCTATTTTGACACAACTGGCAGTGGGTCTGTCCAAGAAAGCACCATCCTTGCAAAGCAAGTTGTGAGCTTCTGAACTCTTGATGGAACATCTATTACCTTGTTTACTCTTATAACAATACAAATAAGAACAAGTTGAATAAGTCACTTATATTCATGGCCATCTCTTCCCAACATCCATCTGGCAATGGTAAAATATTTGTACGTCTTCCATTTTACTATTTTTTTTTTACAGAAGCTGTTGACAGTTTTTTAAACTAATTATTTGATAAGTCTGTGATTTATTTTCCTCAGATGATCTGGGATTTCTGCACATTCAGATTTAAATCCTGCAGTGGAGGGAATGAAAAGATTTGGTAACTTACCCTGTTTTATGTATCCTAAACAGATACTCAGACCAGGTATTAGACTATCAGAAAACTTTCCTGCGCTATATTGAACTAGCATGAATTTTCACAGTGGCTTACCCAAAAAGCTGAATAACTTCTTGAAGTTATTCTTCTCTTCCTCAAAGAAGTCTTCAATGATCGATGAATGGAAAGCTCAGTGGTTCACCATTATTTCATACCTGTGCACTTCTTATTTGAAAACTCACGATTTTTTTGTCATAAACTCATGCTCTTACTGTCTTACTTCACAAAACATAATCTGGGAAGCGTTTATAGATTATTTTTAGGCAGTGTAATTATTTTATACATATGTTGAACAGAGGAACCTTTTTGTTCATTTGTAATATGTAAGGAATGTGTTCAGCTGGGGAGAAGAACTGTTTAAGGATTCTAGGCATCATTAATTTACTGTGAATAAGATTTCAGTCTACGTGAAGCAGAGAGAGAGAGCTTAAAATGTTTTAATTGGTAATAGGAAGAGTACTATGGAAGGTTTGATTATTTTACTGAAAAGTGCATCTACAGTGTCCAAATCAACGTTATTATATTATTGTCCCTTTATTAACAACTTGGCAATTATTTTTGAAAAGAATTGTATTAGGTATTTTAAAGTAAGGATAAGTAAAGGTTAGGCTTTTCTGTCTAATTTCATTATTTTATGAACATCTTTCCCTTGCTTCTAAATTTGCTTACAGTGATTCAACTTTTTAAACTTACTTTAATGAAGTAGTAGTTATTGATTATCCCTTGCATCAAGTAATTGTACATCAGAAAAGGTTATTGTGTTTTTTTCTCAGATTTTAGCACGCAATAAGGGAAAAACATTATTATATATATTGTAGTATATTTACATTCTAAAAATGCCAGACAACTCAGGATAATCTCCATGTTCATAAAATAAAATATATAAATACATGAAACATGTTTTTGCCTGTGGATAGATTCAGCACCAGTAGAACATTTTGCCCAAGGAGAATCATGAAGTTATTGCTTCTTTTGTAGCCCTTGTCCTGATAGCTTTTTACTGAAATTCTTGTAAGATTCTTTAGTTAAGATTTTTAATAAGCAGAAGTACGTTAAAACTGTAAGAATCTTTTATTTACTGATCCCACGAATCTGTTGTTACTGGGCAGTACAGCATCTTTGTTGTTGTTGTTGTTTTTTTCTTAACGGACCTTATTCTTTCTGTACAGTAAAAGATACTGGGATGCTAGGGTATGCAGTTCTTAAACCTCAGAAACAGTTCCACTTTCTTTTGAGATTCTAAGCTATCCTTTCACGTTAATGGCAAATTGAGGTTGCTCTGTATACATCAAAGCAGCCTCCAGTGTGCTAGTAGTAATCCTATTTACATTCAATACAATATTTCTTAGCATTTCTTGTGTGCAAGTTAGAGCTTATGTGGAATGTGAAGGTAGAAGTAAATGCATTTGTGGTAGAAGTAAATGAATTTGTTTACTTTTTTTGAAGGGTACACATGGTTGTGCAGAAATGTAGGTATAATGGTGCAGTCTTGTGTATACTTATAAAAATTGCTGCTTTGGTTTTAAAGAAGTGCAGAATATATTTATATTAGTGTGATCAGTTCCTTCTTTATTTTTATCTCTATGCTGATCGCTTGCTGTTCTACTTGCTTGTAGTAACCAAGAATATTCTGTACAAAATCAACTTCTGTCAATGCACAGAACTTTAAACTTAACCTCAGTTATGGTGGTTCTTACACATTGACATAAAGACTACACTTCGTGTAGCTATTTGAGTTTGAAAATCTGTATTTTCCTTGTAACTCAGTGCTTCTCTGCTATTCTTTTGGTTTTATGCCACGCAGATGGAAACAAGAAGTTGTCTATTAGTCTTTAGATGGCTTTTGCTGGAAGTTTCTCAATCTCAGACTTACATAATTGTATGTGAATTCAATTATGCCTGGATTCTCATAGCAGCATGCATGGCTGATTCTGTAATAGGTCCTACATTCACTGCCTCAGTCTTTCCCTGACTAACATGGGTATAGCTTAACAAAGCAGTAGTATGTCATATAAAGACTTAAATGTGTAATTGATCATAGAATAAATTGTATTGAAACTCGGAGAATGTGTGGGGCTGGAGCCGGTGTCTTTTTTGTTTGACCTTTGTTTGAACTGCTTTGTGGGGTATCTGTAACCTTTCCTAACTGAATTAACTTAAAAATGGGCTCTTGCTGATACCTTCCTGAAAAGAATTAAGGCTTCTGGTTTTATTTTTTGGTCGGTTGTTTTTTTGTATGTTGGTTTTTTTTCCTTCCCATTGCTATTCCTCAGAAAGCTGAATTTCAGGTTTAAAGCACTTGTTCTGAAAAGTGACTTGATCTTGGCAACCTCGTCATTTCAAAAACCTGTGCAAAATTTCATTAATCTGTTTGTTTTACGAGGTGTTAAAGTCATATAGACATGTATACTTCTCTTAGAATTTCTATTTATGCACGAGATGGTTTTGTGAAATTCACCCGACATAATCTGGACACGTGAGTTGAAGTGACTTTAATCTGTCTGAAGAAAATGCGTAAAGCAGTTCTCTATTGAAAATGGTAAGCTGAACTGTTTTATTGAAAGTGGTTTTACAAGAATACAAAATTTCCATAGCCTTTCCTAGCAATTTTTTTTTGTTGTTGATGTTTTCAATAACTTTCTGTATGATGTTCTTGCATTACTTTGGTATAATTAAGGAAAATGCAAATTTTTGACAAATCTATAACTAATCTGAACTTGTTTGTGTCGACCTACTCTTAAGGTGACAGCACTTGGCATAGAGTTAATTACTGATTTAGATATGTAAAATAGCAAATTTATGCTTTATCTTCATTATAAAGAGACTGAAAGCAATAACAGAAAAACTCTGGTTAGAAGGTGGTTTGGCTTTGTCCTCTTGTTGTAAAAGCTTTGTGGTCATTTCACTGCCATAAATAACGTAGCTTTGTGCTAAATTATATTATTTCTGCTTACCTTTCACTTCCTTTTATTTTTACATATCTGTACTCCAGCTATGCTATTTTCATAGCAATATGGGAGAACTTTGGGGACCCAGCTGTGCTACTGAAAGGGGAATCAGTTATTACCTCAGAAGCACAGCTTTCTTTATATAAATTTAAAATTAGAGACTCATGAAACTAAGTAATTCACACCCATTGGTGTAAAATCTGAGTGTTTTCCTGTTGTATTCAATTACAAAATTGATACTTGTCTCCCATATTTTGTCTGCACTTGCTCCTTGAGGAAAAAAAGCTTCATGAAGTATTTTGGTACTTTTCTGGGGAAAGGGTTAGTTTAGAGGTGACCATAGCACTCTCAAGCTTACTGTTTTCATGGTGTACTTGCTCAAAAAGTTTATGCAGTACTGCTGAAAGACTGTTTCACTTCCCCCGTGCTGACACAGAAGTTTAGAACCTCTCAAGCATATGATCTGGGAAAAGGAAAAATGGTTAGTTGTCATGGCAGTCGCTTCCTCAAATCCACACTGAATGTCTGCATGAACTCCTTTCCTACGAGAAAAGTAGGTGGCAAGGATGGAGATTAAGCCTTCCAGGTGCATTTTGTTTGTCAGGATTGTTTCCTTCAGTAGGTATGTTGTACAAAGCCATGAATTCATTATGAAATGGTAGCTGCTTAGCTTTAGAAACCGGGTAAAGGTTGTTTTAAAAGCAGTGTAAATTGTATTGAAGACAAAGATGGTAAAATTAATTTTAGTCTTTGGATGCTTCTTGAATCACATTTTAGAGAGTTTTAGAAAAGAATAAAGTTTTGAAAGGTTTTTCATCTCAACTTACACAATACTGAATAAATTTACAAACTTGCTTTTCGTCTCCTACCTCAAATCTTAATTTTAGATAAATAAATCTAATTCCTCTTTCACTACAAAGATGACATAAAGATTCATCTAATCCTTAAGATGGTTTGTCCCCTTGCTGAACCAAGCTTGAAGTTTAGAAGCCAGAAGCTTTGGTCACAATGCAACTTCACTGTAGTGTAAGCTATTGATAAATTAATTTCTCTGATTGTTGTAATATGTTAATCACTATGCAGAACTGTGCAAACATCCACAGAAATGTTTCCTAATAGACATTTGGGTATGTACTTGACTTCCAAAGTACGAGGCAGTTGAAGGAGATTAGTTTGCTTTCTGCAACCAAGAAATATTTTTATAGCATTCTTCTTGTGATTCTCAGATGGACTGGCATGTACTTTGCTGCAGGCAGCACATCTCTGATTTTGTTTTGCATATGTCAGTCTTTCTGTCAGTGGTTGGCTTTACCAGACGGGGATGCAGATTGTAAACAAAGCCTAAGAGAGTATTCTTTTATGCATAATATGTCAAAGAGTTGTTTGCACTTACAAACTGCCTTCTGCACAGGCAAACTGTAACTTCATTTTGACTTGCGTAGAACAACTAAAATAGAGTATTTGGAAAGTGCCATCTTGGACACTTTGGCTAGTGAGACTCAAGCTGGAACTACAAGTAAAGGTGGCTATTACTGGTATATTTTTACTTCATCTCTGAGGTGATTACTGTAAGGAATGGACAAAAGATCTCAAAATCTTTCTCAGCATTTACTTTACAGGAAGTCCTGGATTTAACAGTAAAATGTATGGGGCTGAAAAAAAGCTTATGTCTTCTAGCCTTGGTCTTTTATTTTTCTGAAGGCTGTTGGGATGATTGTTGGAGAAGAGCAGAAAGAGTATTATTATCATCAGGCTGTATTCACAAAAAACATAAGAATTACTCACCATCTGGGTTCCTTGTATTTTTAGGCTTGATCAAAGCCACTTGGGTTAGGAGAGCTACGAGAAGGAGGAGGCAGAACTCCAAGCTCAGTATTTAGAAATCAAAACCCTAAATTCCTTGCATCATTATGGAGGGACTTCCCATACACAATCCAGAGCACCTTAGGTTAAATATTTTAAAGTTAAACTGTGAAATAAGCCCTGCTTTTCTTCTTCGTGGGAGGGAAATGTTTTGTATCCAGAGAAGATTTGTTGTACTGTATAGCATTGCTCACTTGAATGGGGAATTCTGAAATCTGAGTCTAGATGATAAAAGCAGTGACAGTGCCAGGAAAGTTGAACAAACAAGTAGCTAGGAGCTGAAAGAAATCGATAATGTTCAGGTAATAAGTGGCTGATAAGAGATTAGGAAGCTGATAAAGCTTTGGTTACTAAGCACAAATAAAGGTTTCAGACTGTTGTTTGCTATCATTATTTGGCACCTAGAAGAGGTAACACAGGTAAGGACTGAGGTTATAATATACATTTTCAAAAATGATTAATTTTTGGCAAAGAGCATTATCGTTTTGGGTAGAATGAGATGACTTTCTTTCTAAGCAAGCATGTGAGTATAGGATAGAAAAAAATTTTTCTTTTGAAATTCATCAAAAAAAATTGAGTCTCTTTCCTTGTGGTGTAGAGTACACTCTGAAGCTGAAAACCCAGTTTAAGATTCTGAGTTGTTTATGAAATATTTCTTAAAGAAATTGCAAAGGAGGTAACTGAGTATTTTTCAGATTTTTTTCTGCTTGAGCTTTACTGTTTAAATACCAGCAGCAAGTCTGTTATGACTGTAATGGACTGTGTATTTTGGGTTTCTAATTCCCTTGGTATTTAATCACACTGATATCTTTCATTTTATTGTGCTGGTCTTTCAGAAGGGAACGAAAAAGCCAAATCTCGGCAATATACTAATTTCCTAATGTGCGGCATACCATGGGCAAAGCCTGTCTAGTGGTTAAAGCTTGACCCATTAGTTAAAACACAAGTTAAAGCTAAATTAGACCTTTTAGATCACTTATTACAACATTGCTCTAATGAGAGATGTGACTCAAAAGCCTGCCCTTAGACTATCAGTAGAAGCATGACTGCTCAGTACCTTTCTTCTTGCTGGCTAATTGTTTATTGAGTGAGTCGTCACAGTAACTTTTGTTGTCACATCATCAATGTCCAGTTGCATTCAGTGTTACTGACCTAGCTTGTTTCTTTGTGGAGTGCAGTTTCTTTTAGGATGCTTTCTTACATGAAGTGTTTCAAGCAATGTGATTTCCACTTACTACTTTGGAAGAGTTCTGAATATTTGAATGTGTGGTGGTGGTGGTGGTTTTTTTTTTCTTCCAGAAAGCAGAATGTTCTCCTGAAATGTCATGCTAACAGATACAATAAGTCTTCCAGGTTGTACTAATATGAGAGGAAAAAATACTGCAAGCAGATAGTTCAGTTACGCTTCTAGCTGTAAATTGGGTTTCGGTGAATCTCATCATGAAGTTCTCTTTATGTTGAGGAAGGTGTTGAAATTTCTTTCTCTTCATATGAAAGCTTATGTATGTTTAGAAAGCCATTATAATTCATCAGATAAATTCAATTCAAACCTTAAAAACAACCTTCTCAGAAAATTCCACTACTTCATTTTGTTGGTGGTCTTGTTAGGTAAATTTAATGTTCCTATCAGTATTTGCAGTGCAGTCCACAGTGCACACTTCTGCTACAGATAGTTCTGCTTAAAATTACTTTATTTTTCTTAGCTTTGATTTTATTTTATGTGAGTTAATGTAATATATGGTGAAGTCATTTACAGTAATACAAAAATAGTTTCTTTAAATTAACTTGATTTTTTTTTATTGTATTCTTAATGTCCTGTGCTCACACATACATATTCCTTAACTTCCTTGTCAGTCACGTTTATAACTACTGTACTAGTGTACACCAGTCTAATCAAGCACGTGGAGCTGGAGTACCTCCTTCTAAATCAAAAAAGGGCCAAACACCTGGAGGTGCTCAGTTTGTGGGTTTGGAGTTGTACAAACGCCTAAAAGAATTTCTGAAGAATTACTTGACAAATCTTCTTAAGGTAAGATGGAATGTTAGATCAATTGGTGATTGTAGTAATATGGGCTGACTTGAGGAAAAACTTGTACCAACAAAACTGGAACCGTGTGCAGTCATTGGAAGTAAATTGAATGATCTTGAAATCTGCTTTCATCTCAAGCATTACATTAAACATTAGAAGGTATTGTAGGCTTTACCTCGGCATAAGCTTTTTTTCCCCCTCTTCCTGCCAAAGGGGTGTGTATGTGTGTTATAAAAGTAACGTTATATGTCATCTTAAATTGTCCTGTAACTTGTACAAGTATAGCCAGACTTTCTAAGCTGTTAACCAGCATATTAGTAGTGCTGAAAAAATGGTTGCCTGTAACGTTGAAAATGCCTGATGGTAGACCTTAATTTATTATAATTGATACATTACTAATAGAGCAATGGGCTGCATTGTAAGAGAAAATTTTCCTATTTGTTTTTGGAAAAGGGTTCAATATTAAGGAACCATGCTTTTGATTTTTAGGATTTTAGTTTTGAGCAACAGTAAAAGAATTCTTAGTCTTGAAGTCTACCTTGTAATTAATTTACATGGCTGCATGAAGGTGTCTCAAGGTTTTATTCAGAATGCATTTCTGTTTTATTTCCATGTCAATTCAAACTGTACTGGTCCAGTTTGGAAAGATACCTGAATCTCTGCATAGTACTTCTCCCTCACCCTAGCACACTCATCAGTGCAGCTGTCTGTTTCTAATATAGAGCCATCTCTCTCTTTCAGGAGAGAGTGTCTTTGTCTATGCTTTCCTTTCATGATTTTTGTGTTGTTTGATTTTTTTGTTTTGTTTCGGGAGTATTGTGTTTTGTTTTGTACTTTTTTTTATTGCAAAAGTAAAATTATTAGCCCTGTTTCCTATAAATTTATTTCATGGCATACATTTATTGTATACCCTTATGTCTTTTTACCTTAAATACTACTTTTTTTATAAAAAATACTACTAATTTTGCCCGATACTACTGGCAAACTTTTGGTTGTGTTTGTTTTTTTTTTTTTTTTAGGACGGTGAAGATTTGATGGATGAGAGTGTGCTGAAATTCTACACTCAACAGTGGGAAGACTATAGGTTTTCAAGCAAAGTACTGAATGGGATATGTGCCTACCTCAATCGACATTGGGTTCGTCGTGAGTGCGATGAAGGTCGTAAAGGAATATATGAAATTTATTCGGTAGGTAGCCTTTTGAAGTGAGTGATTTGTCCATTTTGTCTGTCTTATTTGCGCTCTCATCCTACAAATCACTCCTTGAAACTTCCTATTTGTAGGACATTTACCAAAGTTTTGAAGTGGGCATCATAGAATTTGTTAAAAGAAATTGCACCTCTTCCCTTATCCCCCACACCATTATATTATAAAAGTTTGATGGGTCTAAACCTGAGGATGTATAATCCACTTGGTACCTATTGGGGCTACCAGTATCAATCTGACAAGAGCTGTCCCTTCTTGATATTTGCTGCTTGTACTGTTATCTGTATGTATCTACATAGCCTTGTCTTTCCACTTAGAATTCAGTCAAGTGTTTGAAATACAAGACCAGGAAGAGAATTGCCTTTTTCTGTTAACTTCAATGCATCTCTACAAATCTTTTAGCATTCAAACTGTTAAGATTTAGACAACATTTGGTTTGTAATATCAGTCTGGAAGATTGATATGTGATCTTGATTTTTTTTAAATTTTTTTCAAATATAATAAGAGAAGAACATGGTTATCCAAGATGAAGATTTTCTGCTAAAAGTACATTTTTTTTATAATGGATAAGTATTTTCCTTGCTGGAGATGCATTAGGAAATGTGTTGTTTTACTGTTTCACTAAAATAACTTTGTGTAGGGTAGAAAAACAGTTGATATCCTTACTTACCTCCCTCTCCACTCTTCTACCTTTCACTAGTCTAGCGCTAAGGGATTGTGCCAGCCTGAAAATCATTAACAGAAAAAGCAGTATAACGTCAAAGTAATATGCAAGGTTTGTTATTTTTCAGAGCTGGCAGTGGATCACTGTCAGAAAAGGGGACACCTTAGGTAACTCTACCTTAAGTAGAGTTAGCAGTAAAGCAAAAGGTAATTTTTCTGTGAAACAGTTATATTGCATGAGAAATTTGTGTGCCAGAACATAATCGTAAAAATAAGTCCTGATTACTTAGTGTACTATATCAATTTTCCTTAAAGAGTTACACTCTGTGTGTGTGTACAAGTACTTTTTTTTTTTTTTTAACTCCATCTTTCACCTCTCTTCCTCTAGCTTGCCTTGGTGACCTGGAGAGACTGCTTATTCAGGCCATTAAATAAGCAGGTATATTTATATACATACATGTGTGTGTGTACAGATTGTATGACTATAGCATTATTTTAGATGGTTAATTTTATATATTCTTGGTGATTGCTCCAAGGAGAACTAGGGGCACAAAAAAGCCCCAGAAAATAAAATAGATTTCTGCTCCTTTTTTGTGATGTTAGGAAGATAAAATATTTTGAGGGAATTAACCTTGCCTTAATTTTATTTATTTATTTGTTTTTAGTAGTTGAACTTTGATATCAACACTGCTCCGTTATCTCTTTCCTTAGAGGATCCTTGGTGTTATTTAATGAAGCTAGCCTTAAATGAAGTAACAACTTCTAATATTTGCAGGACAGGCAGGAGTACATACTGACAGTGATGCCTTAAGGTTTGAGAAAGTCAGGATTTTGAGAGAACAGATAGTGAGGAGGCTGAGATTTTGATCCAGATTTTGATCTCATGTTACTATGGATCTTTTAACTTACTCTGATGCCTGGGAGATTCAAGTCAAACAAATATTTTTTAATTAGTGAATCAGTACAATATAAAACAAGATGATTCTATCACAATGAAATATTGTGTTTATGTATATTTCACTCTTATGTACTAGTTCTTTATGATGAAAAGATGTACTGTATTATGAAAGTATTAGTTGTATTTCAGTGTAAAGGAGCAGTAGTTATACCACGGTATCCATCAGCATGAACAATAGCTTTCTTTTAAAGTACAGGTGGTTAGTTAGCTCTTATTGCAATGTTTTCTTGTATTTCAGGTATAAAGCAAACAGAAGTTTGGTTTGGGTGCTTTTTGAATTTAAAAAAACCAAACAAACAAAAAAAAAGGAACATTTGAAGTAAATAAAAGGGAACAAACAAAAAAGCCTAAGCACATTCATACCCTTTTATAGCTCACCACTAATTGTACTGTAATCACACTGTAGAACTTACAGGTGTGGCATACTCTCAGTGATGTCTGTAGAAATTTTATATATTCAGGTATCCTTAAATTTTGTTCTCAAGGATCTTGACTTGTCTTTAACATAAGAATACGTTCCTGATTAAATACCCTTCTGGACCTACCAGCTGTTTTTTCTGTTTGACTTGCTTTTAATCCCTCTTTTCAAAGGTAACAAATGCTGTGTTGAAACTGATTGAAAAGGAAAGAAATGGTGAAACTATCAATACCAGGCTGATCAGTGGAGTTGTACAATCTTATGGTAAATGAGATATCTTTAAGGTTTAATTATTTTCTTTATGAAAAATAGTGATGATAATCCCCTATCAGAACTCAGAAGTAGACTCCTGTCTCTTCTCCTTGGATGTTCAGTAAATATCGTTTTAGAGTAAAATAAATACAGTAATATGAAGTTTAACTTCATGTATGTAGAGACACTGAATGCATATTTACAGTTAATAAATATTTGTAAAGTTTGAAAGCAAAAATGATAATGTTGATTGCATATGAATCGGTTTTAGAGAAAAAACAGAAGGGTGAAAGTGTAGCAGTTTACAGAGCAGAGTGGGATTTTTTTTCCCCATTTGCATAAAGTTGAGAGTTTTGCCATGCAGATTAATGACCAGTTTCATAACTAAAAATAAGTATGCATATAACGTGTAACTCTTAAGAGGGGAAAATATGGAAGGGGGGATTTGAACTATATTTTGAGAGAGTGGAGTTTATGTCCTTGTGCTGCTTTTAAATGCTATAAATATATACTACTTTTTTATAAATAAAAAAAAAAGTGGTGCTGATACTGTCCCAATTTATTACCTTCATGTCAGTTAGGAGACTACCTGTTTACTTGCAAAGGGCGATTTAATAAAAGACAATTTTATTAATATTTGCTCTTTTTTTTTTGTAGTGGAGCTGGGACTGAATGAAGATGATGCATTTGCAAAAGGACCTACATTAACAGTCTATAAAGAATCATTTGAATCACAGTTTCTTGCTGACACAGAGAGATTTTATACACGAGAAAGTACTGAATTCTTGCAACAGAACCCAGTCACAGAGTACATGAAGAAGGTAGGTTATTTAATGGCTTTGTGGTTATTTTCTGGTTAGAGTTAAAGCAATACTAAGTTTTTGACTTTTATTACTAGTTTCTTAAATGCCAATTATTTTACAGAAGCAAAACAATTTAGCTCTTTTCCCTGAGGTGATATGCTTCTATGTTTTACTTTTTATCTGGTCTGAAGTTTGTCTCCTTAGTGATTTTCATTAAGTAAAACAAAAATTTGAAACTTTCTTAATCGGCAAAACAGAAAAGGAAGTTAAAATAAATACAGATTTTTGTTAGACTTGAGGATTTGACACCAGAATAATCATTTTGCTTTAGATCTGCAAGCTTGCTATTCCTGTACCAGGAACTTTGTGTGTTAGCACATTATTGAAATCTCTTCCTGAGCAAGCTGGCCTCCACAGAGGAAGTAGATCATTAATCAGCATTCGTTCTTTCAGAATAGTTTCATTTAGTGAACCCTACATAGTCACTCTGGTCAACAGAAGCAAGGTTCAAATTCTTGGTCTCTTCTTGGTCTCTCTCGTTTGGAGGATTCCAGACAGGGTGATTAAGAGCAACCTGGATAAACAAATTGTATTTCCAGCCTGGTTATTGGGTCAGTCTTAGTGAATTTGAAAAATGTATGTATATATATATTTAGTACATTTCCTTGCTTTCTGAATAGAGGTTTTTTTCCTTTTTTTAATTAAAAAACAGAGCTTTTTGAATATGCAGTATCCAGGTACATGTAGCAGTCATGTCTCTTGCTGTAACATCTTTGTGGAGCTCTTTGCCACAGAAGAAACGTCTGATTCTTGGCATTAGTTAATGATTTCCTGAATAATTTAAAAAAAAAAAAAAAGGGGTGTGTGGGGGGGAACTCCTAGAAATATTACAGTATAACGAATCCCATTTTCAGTGTATTGGGAGAGTTGCCTGGCATCAGTTGTTCTCAGGCATTTCTGTATTTACATTTCTGTTGATGTTGAATTCATTATTTTTGGTGCTTCTCTTTCAGTTTGTCTTTACTTTCATCCTCTAACAATCTGTTTTATCTTCTGAGATACAGGTATAGATACAAAAACAGAGTAAGGGAATTTTAGTCATTCATAATGTGAATGAATGGCTCATCCAGGGTTTCTTGGTACAGGGCAGTAAAAAGCTGTCTGAAGGTCATTGCTATTTCAAGAAGTAGGGATTAGTAGCAAGTAGAACAAACTTAGTAGTACCTCAAGCGATCTTAAAAACTTGAAAAATGCACAGAAGAGCAACTTGCTTTGCTTGAAGCTTAATGTTTGCTTTTCAGTTGATGCTGAAAATGTATAGAAAGCTATTGGAAGGCAAGGGAAATCTTCAGCAAGGATGCATGTAGCCTTGCAAGTCTGATCAGTCGTATACTAATATATGGTGTATATGTATATTGTATATATGTATAAGAAGTTTTGTCTATCTTAGTGTCTTCTAACTGATTTGGGATTTAACTGATGAAACTCAAGAAGATGTATTATAGACTCTATAGTAAATGTCATTATTGGAGCATTTTAAATGGAGCTAGCAAAAATGGTAAAAGCTTGCAAAATGATACAAACTAAGGGATATGACCTTCCAGAAAGGGGAATTACTGAAGCTAAAAATTTATTTACTGGAATAAATTGTCTTGACTGATTTATCTGGTCTATTTGGTCTACTGGAAAGGTCATGCAAATTATCAGAACTATTTATTTATTTAAAATTCAGATAGGTTTGTTCTTCAGTTTTTCTTACCTCACTATGTCAGGAGTTCTTAACATATTTTTTGACTTACACAAAACTGTCTTACAATATTTGTCGTAATTTTTTCTGTTTGGGTGTTGTAATCATGCATGCCACTTAAATGCCTAGAACAGAATAGTACTCTCCATAATTATTACTAACGTCCTGATACAATTCTTTTCTGTTATGAAAATTAATAAATAACACTGATGTGAAAAGCTGCAAGTTGTCAATCAGTCACGTGTCATCCTGGCAATAAGAGCATCTTAAGTCATCTGTTGGAAGTATAAACTAGGAAAAGTAATCTGTTATTTACACTTTACATGTTACACTTGACTTTCCCATGGAAGCACTGTGCATTGAGTTCTGATTGGGGATAAATAGTATCTTGGTGACATTAATTTAAATAATCTGGGCTGATAAAGGGACATATGTACCTTATCCTTATATTATACCTTATAATAGCGTATTACTCTTACATGTGTTTTCCAAAGGGAATCTTTAACACTTTTACAAACAAAGTAGAGGTCATTGTTATATAAAAACCCTTCGGTTTTACATTTTGGAATAAAGTAGTGCTTCTCAAATGACACTTAGAATTTTAACACAGTTTAAAGTGATTGTAGATTATTAGGAAGCTTTTCTGTTTAAGAATGTATATGAGAACATTCAAATAAGTTTATAACGGGTGTACTGTTAAATTCTAGTTTTGTGCCTTGTAGTTTTGTGCAGGCACAAACTGTAGCTGGAGAGCTTGATGATGCTGAAGCTGCAAGAATTGCATGCCAGCGGCTTTCTCTGACAACGTATTCCCATCTGAAAACTTCTTATTCAGAATCATAAGGGAAGACAACTTTATTGTGATTCTCCCCCTTTTCAACAGTATATGATATTATCATCAACATCGACATTGATTCCATACATATATAGTGTAGTGTGGAAGGGATCATGTTATGATTCTCAGAAAAATAATACTTACAGTGAGGGTACCATAGCACTGCATTCATGAGAGATTAGGCATTTTTTGTTTGTTTTGTAGATTAATTTACTAAATAGACATCTGTTTTCTGCTATATTGGATCTTTGCCTTACATACAGGTTTCATGCCTATCTTTCTTTCCTGTAGGCTGAAGCTCGTCTTCTTGAAGAACAGCGTAGAGTTCAAGTATATCTCCATGAGAGCACACAAGATGAATTAGCACGGAAATGTGAGCAAGTACTTATTGAAAAACACCTGGAAATATTTCATACAGAGTTTCAGAATTTGTTGGATGCTGACAAAAATGAAGGTAGGTCAATTAAGACATTGGTTTTAGCCTTGAGAGTTCTTCCCTGATGGTTTGTGAATGACATAAATTCTGTTGATAGCTAAACATGATTTTTTGTGTTTTTTTTTTTTCCCCAGTCAGATTAAGATAAAAGATAGACATCAAATTGATAACAAACAACTTCTGATTAAATTGGGACAGTTCAGGATATTGCCTCAAGAAGCCCATTCCAATCCTAAATACTAAGGCAAAACAGCACTAATTTTAGCTTGGCTGGAATGGCTTCAAGAGCACTTGAGCTATTCTTCCAGCAGGAACGGAAGCTTTCACGAGTCTTGAGACAGAAAACAGATTAGTAGTCTCACCAGCTGTTTCAGTTTATTACATGGATCTTCCTGAGTCAGCAATGAGAATTCTAAAATCTAAGTTGTATGGAATTTAAAAAAGGAATAGAAGAAATAAAAAGTAGCTTCTAAAATATTAAATAGAACTGCTTATAGAGCACAAAGGTACAAATTATTACTTGATGAGACTCATTTTCACAGCTAAAATCAAGTGAATTAAGTTTATGCCTTCACAGAGAACAAACAGCATAAAGGTTTCTTCAGTAGTTCCTCTAAAATAAGTTAAGAGTTTGGTTATCTCTAAGAAATTATCACTTGCACTGATTACTAAGAGTTTCTTCAGGAGTTAATGCTTTGCACAAAATAGTCAAAACTAGGGTCAAATAATGCAGGTGATGAAGAAGAATGGTATTTCGGAATTTTTGCAATAGAGGAATTAATTAAAACTATAGGAAATCAAGATAAGGCTCTATAGCTGAAACATTGCTTATAAAGAAATGACAGAATTGAAGAGATGTAGTAAGTTAGTATTGATAATACTGTTGGTTTGACAGTTGTGCATTGCAACTATGACTCTACATATCAACCTTAAAGAGCAACTGTGCATAATTACTATGATTATGTTTATAACTAAGAGACACTTCAAAACAGGGCAATTAAACATGATGAGTAGATCAGAAGTTACCTGTTACAGATGCGAATAGAAGATTTTTTTGTCCTGTAGTAGTCGTTGAAGGACAGATATTGTTTGTTTGTTAATAAATGTCCTTAATCTATAATGGAGAGTTTTTTTTATATAGATAGGTGTTGAATAGTAAAATGGCATCATAAATATATTCTGACAATAGAAATAGCAGAAGCTCAATCAAGAAGAAAACTTGTCGGGACTCAGGAAGCCTTCCTGGTGTGAAAAGGAAAAAAAAAAAAAATATCTTGAGTCTTGGGTACCATCTTATGTTTTATTTTTGGTGTGTTTCTTTAACTTTCACTTGAGTTATATCAAAGACTGATGAGGTGTTTTAAAATGCCTGAATTTTCTTCATTTTCAAAATGCTTCCTTTTCTCATTTCGGGCTTCACTTACTCAAATGACAGTAGTGTTCCTTGGCCCTATTGAAGTCTCATGAGTAGAAACATTTTATTTTGATAGTGGTTAAAGAACGAAATATCAATTTTTAATCAGTTCGCTCTTAAAGCACTGGACCTAAACTTTGTGGTATGGTTAGGATAATCTACAATAGGCTATTTAAACTCATAATAAAATCCTGATTGCTCTTGATGAACTCTTTATGTTTTTTTGCTCCTGAAAGCATACAGGTTTTGAGGTCCTCCTAAGCGAAGTATATTAAGCATGCTGTATTGCAGGTCACACCTGTTGGTATTCTCTAACTTTTTAATTGCATTGTGCAGCCAGTTAGGTTGTAAGAGCATATTTTTCATGTGTTAACCTACTCAAATCAGTATTACACCTATAGGAAATAATTATATTTATTGGGAACAGACCCTAAGATAATTTAGGAGTAATTACATTGTAAATGGTCCTTTGTTTTGTAGCATCTCTTCCATATTTCACCCAATACAGACATCCTGATAGAGCAACCTGTGACCCCTGAGCAGGATAGCAGTTTGTTACAGTTAAACATGTGCATGTTTTTCCTATCTCTTTTATAAAATTCTGTAGGTAAAGGAAAAGCATTCCTGGGTAGTAATAAAAATTTAACATCACACTGAGAATGTGATTTTTCAGAGGGGGGAAAAACTGTTCAGTTTTCAAAAATGGTCAATACAAAAATTAAAAACTTCACAATGTTCTAGGGAACTGAAAGCATTATATGGAAATTCTTCTGAATAGAGGTGTAATTGCTTTTCTATTAAAGGTATCAAGCTCTGTGTTATATTTCAGTGTTAGGTAGCAATACCGCTACTTGATTGCTCCATTATATTTAATAATCTGAAGGTGGTAATACATTGCTCCTAAGCCTTCAAGAGAAGCCCTTATACTTTTAGAATATAGCTAGATGTAGCTGACAACCTTAAGATCAGTTCAGTGAGGTGAAATATCCATATTTCTTTATAGTAACTCATTTGATGGTTTGTTGTTTTACTAAAGTGTCTGTTCAGTAAGGGCAAGTTCACTAGAAATACCAAGTGTTTTTGTGTACCTGGTTTGCCAATATAAAGGTTTTGAGAGTTTTTTTTGTTTGTTTAAATGAAACAAAAGGTGGTTAGGGGATGGGGAGAAGTTGAGTCCTGCACTTAGAAAGCACAAAGAATCTGCCCTGCTTAAAAGGAGTAAGAACAATGCCGTCTTTAATGACGATATCCAAAATTACTAAGTGACTGGCCAAAAACTGATGATAATTTAATATGAAGCTTTGATATGTGCGAAATGATGCCCGATTTTCTTTCTACCCTCAGTAGTTTTATACTGTGGGGATGATTTTCAAAACCTTTTTTTCTTCCTTGAGGTAAAAGAAAATCAATTGATATTCTAATCTAATTCTAAATATTCTATTGGCAATCAGATAGTTAAACACTGTTAGTGTTGGTTTCTAATGTTACAGAGTATCTGCCAGAGGTCTCTTCGGTGTGTGACGGTTTGCCTTAAATTTCCTGCAATTTCCACTGTTGCCGCCCCAAATAGAAATGTTAATATAGAATAGGCTACAAGTGATGTCATGTCTCTGAAAACAGTCCTGTTCAAAATAAGATCTAAGGGATGGTGATCAAGTGGAGAATTCTGTGTTCTTGGCACAGCTAGCAGTAACTCTAATGCAAGTCCTAATTAAAGGCATCACTTCAAAACTTCATGTAAATAAGAACGTTTAATTCCATTTTTAAACCATTACACCTATTTAAATGTATGGAGACTAGAAATCAGAAGTAAATGTATTTCTGTAACTGAAGTTTCCTTTTTTTTCTTATTGATGTCACTGTGAATGTAAAATGTGTCTTAATATTTAACAGATTGTTTTCTCTTGAACTCTTAGCTTTCCAGGTTAGTGGAAAAGTTTACTATACAGAATTTTTTGCTGTTTTTTTCTGACTTTTTACAATGGCAATTGCATGTAATGAATGTTTAACTCCTATTGGCAATTTATAAATGAAAAATTGGAGTCATAGCTAGTACAAATAAAAGATATTGGCTTTGTTTTGTTATTTTTCAGACTTGGGACGTATGTATAACCTTGTATCTCGAATCCAGGATGGCCTTGGAGAGCTAAAAAAGCTGTTAGAAACCCACATTCATAATCAAGGTCTAGCTGCAATAGAAAAATGTGGAGAAGCTGCTCTAAACGCAAGTATCCCATTAAAATAAGTCTGTATATGGTTACTGCCAATTTACATCAGAAACCCTCCTATAGTGTAAATCTTCATTTTTCATGTTTTTTCCTTCTCACTCATTAAAATTTATGAAGAATAGACAATTCTCAGATGTTTATGGTAGGCTTAGAACAACAGTTATATTGCTGTGTTATTACTACTTGTTATTACTACTTTTCTGTGTTTTTATTTTGTTTCTGGGGTTTCTTTTCTTTCTGAGTTTTGGCTCTGTCAGGATGTCATACTGCTCAGAAAGCTGGCTGTGCAAATACAACATACTTGGAAGTCCACTCTAAGTGTAGTATTTTTGTTACAAGAAGCATTGTTTCCAGTGTACTCTATTTTTTCATTGTTGTGTAGACTTCTGACTTGGATGGGACAGTTCGAAGAAAGTATGTTTTTAGTATTTTGGTGAATTATTTCATTCTGTTTGGAAAAGCATGAGAAATGGTAAAGGAAGAAACAAGATGACAACTGAAATGGTTGGTTAGGGTGCAATGTAAGAAGCAGGTCACTTCTTTCACAGCACTGTGGTCATTTAGCCATATAATTGGCCCTCTTGATTTTGTTACATTACAATTCCAGGATTAATTTTGTATTGATCTCAGCAATGTTAAGAAGTTGTTTAAAACCTTTTTTAACCCTTTTGAACATAGACAATATGACACTAACTATCAAAAAACAAAAAAAAAAGGCATTGCACAAAGCAAAATTGGGATAGAACATAGATTTCTGGTAAATTTTGTTTAAAACTGGGTTCAAGTTTTGATTTCGGACATAGTTCAGTTTTAACCAGTTATTGGTCACAGATATTCTTGAAATAGTACTAGCAATAGAACATACTAGTAAATATTAAAACAATAGTCTGTAATAACTGCATGGACAGCAGTAAAAACTATAGGTTTTAGCAGAGATTAAAATGTTTTACATGTCTGTAGTTTCATTTCTGTAGTTCTAAGCGCCTAGCTTTTTAGCAGTAGTGATGCTTTATGAACCATGAAGCAACTTAAGGAGTCTTCAGTTTCATTCATAGATGTCAACTTAAAATTTGAGATTGGATATGCTCCATAGTAGACATATCCCTCAAAAAGTTGTCACTCTCAGGTTTCTTTTTACCTGGACCTTGAAGTTCCCAGAAAAATAAAAGCTTCTTTTTCAGCAGTTTGTCTTCGAGAGTGAGGAAGCCTGAGATTTATATGTATTCTTCTAACTCCAGCCACTTAAAGGAGAGGGAAAAAAACCTCTATCACAGCACTTTTTCTTGTTTCTTAAATGTATGTGCTTTACCTTTATCTTTTTTTCCTTTTCTGTATATTTGTTCTTTATTTTCGTAACTCTGGCTGGTTTTCCTTGGGAACCATCTTGTCTTTTCTTCCAATATCCATTACTCCACTGTATTACTTGAATCATTGTTTTGTTTGTCCTCGGTCGCATTTAGGTAGGATTGGTTCTGTCTAACTTCATTTATCTGTACTGTGTCTAAACACACTAACAGCTGAGCAAATGTGTCTCAGTTTCTCTGTAGTCAGTGGGGTTAATGGCCATACCAAGTTGACTCATCTGACGTATTTTAGATTCTTATTGCTGATTGAGTTGTGTTTTAAACCCCATTAACTATATTAACCGGACTGCTCTTCAATCAGAGGACTACTGTTTTTAGTTCCTTTTGGTTATCTGTTTTGGATTTGTAAACAGGACACTCCTCTTTGAATGTCCTTCAGGTTCTCTTCACAATTTCTTGCTGACGAGATTCTCAATAACCTGTCAGTTCTATGTTTTAAGCACAGGCTTAGACTGGTGGTCTGCATAGTCTGTGTCTGTCTTCAGTGGCAGTAGGAAATGTTTTTCAGGATCCTGATGTAACCCTGCCCATCTTTTGCTATTTGTTCCCAGCATCCAGAACTCTTATGGTAGGGATTTAACAGTAGTACTTCCATGCCCAATCCTTTTATTTATGACAAACTCTGTCCTTTGAGTTTGTTTAATCCATTTTTGGACCCCCTTGTAATCTCTGCTTCCAACAGTCTACTGTGGCAGCAAGGTACAGAAGTTCACTACCTTACACGTAATGATATTACGTATTTTACCTGTTTTAAACTTGTTTCCTATTAATTTCATCAAGTACCCTGCACTTTTAAAATGTGGTATTTGGTGAACCTTCATCTTTTCACTCATCCTCGCGATTTTCTAAACCTTGGCTCAGTGTGCACTTTTAAACTTCAGATCTCCAAATTGAAGACTTCTAGCCTTTTTAGACACATGTAAAGCAGATGTCCTGTCTGCGTGGTGTTCTAGTTGCCTTCCACTGTTTCTACTGATTCCACTACATCTTTTTTGAGATGCGGAGGTCAGTAATTGCAGGACTTGTTCTGAGTGCTGAAAGTTGGATGCTTGTTGGCATTTGAATGCCACTGGGTGCTGAGCTGATAATTTTTTAACTGTCAGTGACAACTGAGGTTTCTGCACTAAGCTGTACCTATTGGCGATACACTACACTACTGTTCTTGCTACAGATTTTTTTTTTTGAGTGTTTCTTCCAACAATTGCCACTTTATGATTATCCAGCTCTCAGGTCTGATTGGAATGAAGCTCGTGTCTCTGGAAATATCTTTCCTGAAAGTATTTGCAATGGCAGAATTACTGGTTTTGGTTTTATAACTGATTCTGTTTTTTGTACTATATAATATAGTTACACTCTGCATTGGTTGCAGTAAATGAAAGCTTGCAGTAATAATTGTCAGTCCTGGAAGCAGAGACTAAACTAGTCTGGATAGATACTACCTCTAATAGTATCTAAAACTTTTAATGCTACATCAAATATTTCTAATATTTCTGACATTTTGCCATAAAAACTTGCCAATGAGTAGCTTCTTTTTAGAGGAAGGAGAAAGTAGAAAGCAGAAAGTCAGTGGGTTGCAAACAATTTTTCTCTGTTACAGGATCCAAAAATGTATGTACAGACAGTGCTGGATGTCCATAAGAAATACAATGCTTTAGTCATGTCTGCATTCAACAATGATGCTGGTTTTGTGGCTGCACTGGACAAAGTAAGTATATGTAATGGCATATGGTAACCATTTTCTCTCCATTTTTTATTTTGTTTCCCCAAAATTTCACTATCTTTTGTGATTTATAGGCTTGTGGTCGATTTATAAATAATAATGCAGTGACAAAAATGGCTCAATCATCCAGTAAATCCCCAGAGCTACTGGCACGATACTGTGACTCTTTGCTAAAGAAAAGGTACGTCTTCAAAGACAAATTATTATTCCAGGTTGGCTTTTGTTTTAAAACGATTTAGACTGTGAAGTTTTTTGTGTATTCAGAAAGAGAACATAACATTTGAAGAAAAATTAATTATATCAATTCCTGAATTTAAAGAAACCAACCAAAAACTTAGTAGGGCCTTTCCTAAAGATGATATGTAGTTTACTTTTCTTTTTTAAAGAATGGCAGGAGGGTGGGAAATAAGAAAAGAATTAAGATTTTTTTTCTTATAGAAAATGAAGTTCTAATTTTTCTAAGTTCTATTCTAAGTTCTAGGTGCCCCCCCCCCAATAAAATTGAGTGGTGAAGTACATACATGTGGCAAAGAAACGAAGCACAATCCCTTTTTCCATTAAAGTTCTTGCTTTCCTTCTGTTGTTCTCTGTATTCTTCCATCTGGGCAGAAATTGAGGAGGACAGAAATTGCCTTCTAAGTTCTCATAGTTCATAACTTAATTAAAGTATTTAGCTTCAAATAATTAAACGGCACATAAATTGAGTTGGTACCAGTCCAGTTCATACTGGATTGGTGTCGTTTTTGTCACTGGCAACTTTAGGGTGGGAGGGAACAAAACCAGAAAAACTTGCTCACTTCTCACTTCCCATCCATCCCTTTTTTCTTCCTGCAAAGGATTTATTTTTCCCTTTTATAGATACAAACCATACAACCCTTCTATAGCTTAGATTTGGGTTATGCCTGATGGACAAGCGTGATATGGAGAAAAACAATGTGTTGCCACCTTAGCTTTCATGACCCAGCTATCTGAGCTGTTTCCTTTTCACTGTATTATCTAAGATAAGAAGTGAAGATAGCATTTAGCAGCAGAAAAGAAAGCAGGAAGAAAGAGATCCACATTTAAGCCTGTATATCCTGAGAAGTATCAGGCTATCAGGAAATCGCATGCAATTAATGGTACAGGAGTTCATCCTATTGTTTCAGAATCACATACTTTAGAAGTGCTTGCATATGTGTATTTTGTGGAGTAAAGAGAAAAGCATTCATTTCATTACACTGTTTCCTCTTTTGAGAGTCTTTGATTCCAAAACTATTCAGTTTGTTTTCCTTTGTTTATGAAATAAATTTCCATATACTTCTTTATTTTGGCCTAATATAGCAGTTTGGGGAATCATAAAAAATTCACTTGTTTCATTACAGCTCAAAGAATCCAGAAGAAGCAGAATTGGAAGATACACTCAATCAAGTGGTAAGACATCTGTAAATAGTTAATTCTCTTCTGTTTTAGGTCTGACAACTTAGTAATATTAAATTGTCATCAAACCTTTTACTTTGTATGTTTGATGTCATTTGCTCTTCAGTGATGGTCTTTATCTCTGAGACTTGTTAATGGTATTTCGTTGTACATATTTTTAATACAGAGCACTTAGTGTATTTAAAATGACAAGGTAGAATTTCCACTTAGTTTAGTTGATTTATATATACGCATAACAGCCCCTACACTATGTTTTTATATAGTTATATATATGTGCTATGTATATTAATGCATAATAAAACTGTTTATGTGGAATATACCATTAATATATTTGAAATTGTATTCACATTTAAAAAATAAAAAGGAGAAAAAAACAAAAAAAAAAAACGCTGTGAAATTTGAAGTGTTATTGAAGTAGGTCCTGTTAAAGCTTTTCATAACAAATGCTTAATTTTCTTTCTTACAAATTACCTTGGTTTTTCCAGATGGTTGTCTTCAAGTACATTGAAGATAAAGATGTATTTCAAAAATTCTATGCTAAAATGCTGGCAAAAAGACTTGTACATCAGAACAGTGCTAGTGATGATGCTGAGGCAAGCATGATCTCTAAACTAAAAGTGAGTATTCCTTGATTGTCCCAAGATCTACCATATTGCACGTCTTCACAGTACCTTGGATATCACTGCTGTATATACTTTCACTTTGTTTTTTCACTTATTTTATGTATAGCAGAAAAATACACAACCTAGTTCTCATCCATTTCTAATTTTTTTATCCTCTTAGGAACTTGTAATGCATGTATGTTTAATGGAGTTAAAGTTTATTCTTAATCTGAAAAATAACATGGATATTGTTGTCCAAGTGAAGGACTTAATTTCATTAACTTAATTTCATTTGTTAGTACAATGTCAAGCAAAATAAGATTTAGTGATCTTTTGGTAGTCTGTTTCATTGTGTGCCTTTGTTTCATCTTTAAACTAAATTTTCACTTTTTGATAAGTTGAAGAACACATTTAGTTGGGATCTATAATTCAGTAAAGGAAATACTGAACTTTGTACATCTTTTAAGAAAACAGGCTCCTATGCTTTGTTTTCATTCTTCAGTGTCAAATGTGTTGTCTTGTGCTGACATACCTGTTTTTAAAATACAGCAAGCTTGTGGTTTCGAGTATACGTCCAAGCTGCAACGGATGTTCCAAGATATTGGTGTAAGCAAGGACTTGAATGAGCAATTTAAAAAGCACCTGACGAATTCAGAACCACTAGATTGTAAGTAGTATGTTGACGTGCTAACTATATAAAGGAAACATTTAGTTGACTTATCATAATCCCCAATGGTTAGAGTTACTATTTTGTCCAAGATAGCTAGGATTTTTAAATTAGTCTTCCGTGTCTGTACTTTGTCTTCTAATAGCATTTCATAGCTTTTTGTAGCTTGTATTTGGGTATGTAATGAAAGTAAGTTAAATGCTGTCATTTTTTTTTAAATTTAAAAGATGATTTTCTGTTTTGTTTTTGAACACAACATGTTGGCTTAGTAATTGTAATTCTATAAGAGTATTAAGAAAAAGGATACTGTGTTACATTGTTAGAAAGCCTTATCACTTTCTTTTGTGTTTATGGCTTTTTTGTTTTTGTTTTTAATTTGAAGCGCATTGAATCAAATTCTTTCAAAAATTGATAATTATTTGTTGGATTACATTAGTTTCGTATTTTTATTTCTTACCAAATTATGTGATATGTCTTACAAATATAAATGTATAATTTTTATTCTTGCTATGTGTTGTGTTTTAGTTACACACAGAAATGTGCATTTATAAGTTTTTTATACTTGCATGTTAAAAGAGGAGTCTGATAGAAGCAGGGCAATTTCTGCAAATGAGAGAAAATTGAGTGTCACAAACCTAAACCTATCCAGCTGTACTGTCATCCTTCATGAATTCCTTTGTTCTGTGGTCTGAATATTAATAATGTATATTGCTTAATGACTTTTCATTGTGTTAGTTTGAGCAAGACAGAACTATTTCTTGTGTTAGAACACAAACTGCGTGTTTGAGCAGTGAGTGGAAGCAAGGAAGATAATGCAGTCTAGCCTATTTATGTGCATTCTTCTCTTTCAGTGGATTTCAGCATACAGGTGCTGAGTTCTGGATCATGGCCATTTCAGCAGTCTTGCACATTTGCTCTGCCCTCTGAGGTAAGGTGCTGCACTTTGTTCATTAGAGCAATGAGATTACTAAACAAGAACAAGGCTGGTGTGTGTGCGTGTTTTGTTGCGTGTCAGAGAGGACTGAAAGGTTCTTTTCTGTCTAGAAGTTTTGGATGTGGGGTTTGGCTTTTTGGCTGAAGGACATTGGGAATAAGATAAGCGAGTAAAGGTAGTGGGAGAAAATTATGTGAAATACCTAAATTCTTTCTTCTGTAGAAAGACAATTAATGAAGCTTTCTTCAAAACATTCCACAGTAACTGAAACAAGTCTTCGTTAGCGTATTTTTTTGTATAATTTTATGTAAGAAACTTCTTGTTGCAGTTGCTTCAGTTCTGTCCGATAAATTCTTTGGATATTGTAATCATTATTTTTGATAAGCACTCAACAGAAAACTAGACAAGAAATGAATACTTAACATGAGAAGCAACTGCTGTTAAGTGGAGGATCAAGGTAGTTTAATCACCTTTCTAGTCTTACCTAATATATCATAAGGAAGAATGAAATTTAGATGCTTGTTAAGGGTTTTATTGTTAATGACATTTTAAAGGGGAAACTCATTACAAAGGGAAATTTTCCATCCAATCAGAAGAACCTGAATATTTTGTATTTCAGACAACGTTGCAGTATAGGGCAATCAGATTTGATTCTCATGTGTTGGTTACAGAGCATATTCTAATAAAGGATGAAGAAAAATAATATTCTTGGTTTTCTTATGTTGTTGTTTTTATACAGTTAGAACGGAGCTATCAGAGATTCACTGCATTTTATGCCAGTCGTCACAGTGGAAGAAAACTAACGTGGTTGTATCAGCTGTCGAAAGGGGAACTGGTTACCAACTGTTTCAAAAATAGATACACGTTACAGGTACGAATAAGGTTGTGCCGGTAGAAACACTTGGTGATGTTTGCATTTTTAGAGGGCTGGTTGCAGCTGAACACTTTGGAGACATGCATTCATGCTCTACTCCACTGCTTTTATGTATTGTAGATGAGCTGTACAACCTCTTCTCATTTGGAGATAACTGGTTTTCCCAACATTAAAGGATAATTGTGTAGATAAATGTGTTTAAAATGGCAAGGTGTGTAGATGGTGAAATAGTGGAGTTCATGTGAATACCTGTGCACCCATACAAATTTTAAAAGATAATACAGAGACTTAAGCTGTGTTTTATTTGTATGTCAAAATATTCATTAACAGTATGTAATGATATATCGCAAGTGTTTTAAATCATTTGGTTCATTAATTGTTGCATTTGTGTGTGCATGTACATGTATACATATGTATGTGTTTAGCTACTAAGCATTCATTAGCTTTACTTGTGTACAATGCTACTGGCTGAGAAAAAAACGCAGGTAAGATCTGATGATTGGAGGTATTCTGGATATTATTAATGTGAACAAATACTAGCTCTCCACAGGTAGTTGTTGGTGTTATGGTAAATAGAACCTTTATTATATGTTTGACTTATTTACTGTAATGATACTTAAGATTTGTTTAAAAGAAATTTGATTTGGAAAAGTGAATATATTACTCGGGGTTTAAATGGTTGTTGAACTGGGTTATGTGATACAACAGACTGTATTATGGAAGATCTCATGCATGTCATGCTTTTCTGTCTGCGTTTTCTCAAAGTAGGCAGAGGAGGGGAGTTCACAACAGTGAGAAGAAACAAGATAATCTCAGACTCTGAACTTGTGTAATCAGCATATGTTAACCCAACGGTGATAGACATGAATAAGCCACTGATAGCTGCTTCTTTATAAATTTGTTTTCATTATTCTGTTAGATTTGAGAGGGTTGTGAGAATGAATTCAGTAGTCTGTGTAGGTTTTTAATGAAGGTTAAATGAGTAAGAGTCAGAGAGTGATGGGAAAATAATTAAAGATTGATATTAACAAGTGAAAAGATAAAGCTTTGACATCATAATAGAAGATATTAAGTATCTGTAGCTAGTTCAGTGCTCATTATCTTAGGGTTTATGTTTAGATAATGCTGGAAGGTAGAGTTCTGGTTATATAAGTAGAGTCAGACTTCCTGTATTGTATAATGATTAGTGCTAGTTGGCTATTTTCCATTGTCCAGTTATTCGAGTATGTGTGTTCACGCTAGTGAATTCCAAGCTGTTCAAGTTCAGTAAGTATGTTCATTCTCATTTTCTGATTTTTGTTTCTGGTAGGCATCCACATTCCAGATGGCAATTTTACTGCAGTACAACACAGAAGATGCCTACACTGTGCAGCAGTTGACAGACAGTACCCAAATAAAAATGGTAGTGATTTTGCACATTTAACTGCACTCTTTGGTCTTCAGGGCTCTTCTGCTATCATAAGAAACTGGGATTAGATATGCTTGAAGCCAGAGTTGATTTCTGTCCTGAAGGAGCAGATGTGCTCTATTCTTGGTTAACTTTCCTGGTTTACTTTCCTGTAATCATAACTGCTTAATCTTCTAATGAATCTTAGCATGTCTGATCACTAGAGTGAATTGTGTACGTTCCTGCTGAATTGTCATATCAAGTTTTCACAGTTTCCCTGCATAAATCTTTAATATTAAATACTGTTCTTCCTAGAGAACATCTTATTTCCTAAATGATTGTGTTTCGCATTTCTGTTTTTCATTGCATTTCAGTGCTTATATACATGAACATAGTAACGTCTGTATATCAGAGGTTCACTATCTGTTGTGAAAAAGGTTTCTTCTTCTTTCCAAGTAGCCTTTATAATCCACAGTTTATTTAGCATTTTTTGTCTTTTCCTAGTAGTTCTGAATCAAGTCTGCTGGGACTTCTGGAAAGTTAGGTAATACCTAGTCAGTGGGGTTTTTTACATTTTGATTTCAGAAATGCGAATCTAGTAAGTTACTGCTGTTGATGATTTACAACAAATTCAGAAGTCTTATGTATGCTGCAGGGTTACCATTTATTACAGACGCTTGCTTGCAGATACCTGCAGATAGATAAATGCAAATGGACATTGTTATATATATATATATATATTTTATTTTTTTTTAAAAAATAAGTATTTGGCCCAGATCATGGTTGGACCTGAATAAACTTCTTCATTCACATGAAACTTAACAACATGAAATCCAGAAGATTTTCACTGTGTTAAAATAGCAGCTTTGCAACCTTGCACAGAGCATTGACTAGTGTAGCCATCTGGGAGTCTGACCAGTGACAGTAACCAGAACAGACTTCTGTATTGAAGATGAGAAAAATACATTAATCAGAAAACAGAGGGTGCTTACTTTTGAGGTTTAAGCCTGGCATGGTACTTAAATTTGCATGGTTTAAAGGAAAAATATTTCTAATACTTAGAAGCGATTTTGTAAGCAGATTTATAGAACAACAACTACAAAGATCTTTTGTTTGGAATTAGTCTTTATAAAGAATTTGATGGTATTTGCCTACTACAGAGGAATGTGTCCTAACACCCAAAAAGGACCTGACTACTTTTTTTAATGTTAACTACATTTTTACTGCTTCTCAGGTTCATTTTGGAGTGCTCTGCACTCAATAGTTCTTAGTGTAAATCTGTATTGTTGTTAGAGGATTTAAGGCTAGGGAAAGGAGCTGTCTGTCTGATAATATTTTCTGTAATTTTGTAGGATATCTTGGCACAAGTTCTACAGATACTGTTGAAATCAAAATTACTTGTAAGTACTCCTTGTTTTTTATGATATGCCTAACATTCAGCAAAATGTATTGGTTAATGTTTGTTTACTTTATTTCTTGCAGGTTTTGGAAGATGAAAATGCAAATGTTGATGAGGTGGAGTTAAAACCAGATACCTTAATAAAACTGTATCTTGGTTATAAAAAGTAAGGAAAACCTTCAGCTGCCTACCTACTTCAATTGTATAGAATGGCTAGCATCCTGCTTCTCTGCTTTCAAAGTTTGGGTAAAATATATACACGGGATGAAAGCTCCAGGGTTCAAGTGCCAGTACAAATTTAGATCCATATACCAGCCTTAAAGACAGCTAGTAAGGGGATGGAGAAGATTTCATCTCTCTGACTTTCTCGTAAAGTCTGGCAAAGCCTTAATATGTTTTCAGATCTCCATTTTGTTCCTTGATTCTTATCTAATTCTTGTATAATTTATTTCTGGCAAGATATGCTGCTTGCCAGTTATAATTGTGCTGTTTTTTACAGGGGTGCATAACCTAAACGCAGTCCGCAAAGGACATTACATTTTATAAAGTAATGTACAGTGACAGCAAAGGCCAGAGACTTAAGCGTTCATCCAGTCATAATAACATGAGAAGATCAGCAGGCTCATTTTAGAACTTCAGAGTTGAAAGTGCTGTGAAAACTTAAACATGATTCACAGTAGTTTTTCTTACCTACTTTAACCAGTGTTGTTTTCAGTGTTTGTGTATTTTAAGCTGTTCTCACCACTGTGCTGACTTCTTATCATGTTAACCAGAGCATAGACACACGTTCAGTGAGGAATTCAGTACTTCCTGAAGATCAGATCTTAAGTGAAGGAAACATTTATTTTAAAACTTGTCCTTGTACCTCCCTCTTCATCTGCTTTTTTTCTCCTCTTGACCAATAAAAAAAGGTTTGAGAATTCATTGTCGGCTACATCAGTGTAGTAATGGAAACACTTGAGTGTTGCTGCATTGTGTGGATTGTAGGCTCCCAAATTACAGCTCACAGGACTGCTAAGTAGGTAATGGAATCTGTCCGCTGCAGCACTTCCAAGTGTGACTGACAGGCTAAGCACTGGGACACACTGACTCAGGAGTGCCCTGGTGCTGTGGCTTATTTCCCGCTCGTAACACAGCATGATACATGTTGCACATAGTCATGGGCCCACCATTTTTCTGGTTATTGTTTTTTTAATTTATTTTTAACTTGAATGAGATTATTTAAATCTTTTGGAACTGACAGTCTACTTTTGTTGTTCAAGTAATTGTGGGTAGTTTGGTGAGTTTTTTGTTTTGTTTTGAGAACAGGCTAATTGTTTGATTAACTTCTATTTTTCTTTACAGCAAAAAATTAAGGGTAAACATCAATGTGCCAATGAAGACTGAACAGAAGCAGGAGCAAGAAACTACACACAAAAATATAGAGGAAGATAGGAAACTACTGATTCAGGTGACTATTGCAGAATATTACCACACAGTGCACTTGAAATTCTAACCCTGTAGTCTTTTACTGAAAAATACTATGTGATTTTCTTATTTTTTTATTAAAAGACAATGTGTAGTTCCAGTGCAGTGGAATGGAGCTAAAAATGTATTTACAAAGCTCTTGAAGGTGCTTCCAGTGAAAGACATGATAGCATACTGTCCTTCACATAGTTTTAACATGTTGGTGAGTGTTTGGGTTCCATGGAGGCATACACTCACCAGACCTCTATTCTGGGTGAAAATCAGTAATATATAGGCATAATGAACTAGAAGGTGTTTTTCTATCACTTCATTTGGAATCCACTTGAGAAGCAAGGAGGGCAGGGGAAGGAGATAAAATAGAATAGTTAGTTGGAAGGGACCTTTAGAGTCCGACTGCCTGACCTCTTCAGGGCTAACCAGAAGTTAAAGCATATTAATGAGGGTGTTTTCCAAATGCCTCTTGAACAGTGACAGGCATGGGGCATCAATCACCTGCCTGCCACATAAATGTACTACTAAGAGAATGTCACAGTAAGGTTAAATGTTTTTGTAAGGTTAAATTGCTGTTGGTACCATCATCCTTACTGACCTTAAGCAGAGTAGTTCTAAAAATTCATGTGTCAAAAGCACTTTTGATGACTGTATGCTATATAGAATGAGTTATGAAATCTGAGTAGTTGGCACTTGTAGGTACACTTCTCCCCATCTGCTACTGAAGTAGTGATGCTTCTGTGCTAGCAAACATCTGCTGGGGAAGTGAAGTGATTCTATGCAGAAGTCCAGTTGTATGCACTAAAGCACATCTTTCTGACTTTGCTTGGCAGGCTGCTATTGTAAGAATCATGAAAATGAGGAAGGTTCTAAAACACCAGCAACTGCTTGGAGAAGTGCTAACACAGCTATCCTCAAGGTTCAAGCCACGAGTTCCAGTAATTAAGGTATCTGAAAATCATTGCTCTGAACCAGTGTTCTGGGAGCGAGGAAGATAAAATGCATGCTTCTGAATTAAAAAGGGAAACTAAAGATGGGATGAGTAGGGACAGAGCTTCAAAGTTGTAACTAATCAGTAAATATTTTAACCAGAAATAGATTTCTTATATGGTTTCTCTAATGTATAATATTTATATTTTGTATTGTTTGCAATGGTAAAATAGTAGCTTGAGTGCTTTTATTTTTTTCTATTTTTTTTTATGCGCCAGTGCCAGCATACAGCAACCCCTTCTGTAGGCTTACCTCTTGTTCCTGCTCTCACACTTCTCAGAGTACCACTGCTTACAGACCTGCTTACTGTAATAGTTTCCTGATCTCTTCTAGAATAAAAATGTTGGGAAGGGGGCATTATATTTAATTGTTTTCCCGATTGGTTGGTTTAGTGGTGCCACTTTTTGTTTTTACATCCAAAACCCAGAGGGACAAGTGCAGCTTGGAACAGCCAGTGGAGAGCCACCGTATGAACAGGCACCAGTGCTGAAACAGATGCATATAGACAAGTCATTAAACAGGCCACTAGTTACTGCCTTAACAATCTTTAGTAACGTTACAGTAAGCACTCTACATCTTGGTTTAATTCTTTATTTGCTGTCTTACTACCAAGTTGCTGAGCATACTACCATGGAATGACATCAAGTAAGCATAATTCAGTTCAGTGGACTAGTGGAGTGTCTTCAACATGGATGTGGTCAGAAACAGGAGAGTGAATTGCCTTGGTTTGTGCCCCTTGCCTACTCCCATCTTCTAATTGGCATGAAAATCAAAGGCCAAAATTGTTCAAAGCTCGTAGCAACCACGGAGGGTTTCTGTTAAGTGTCCCACCACTTACCTTTGTTTCTCCTCACAGAAATGCATTGACATTCTGATTGAGAAGGAGTACTTGGAACGTGTTGATGGTGAGAAGGACACCTACAGTTACTTGGCTTAACATTTTTATTAGCAAAATTTCTGACTGTGTGACACTCGGCAAATAGGTATGTGATGGAAAGAATGAAAGCAACGGAACTTCATAGCAGCTACCCTGCTGCCATTTGGACCTCCCTTTTTAATAACTGAGACCAGGACTCCCATCAGCCAGTCTCAGACTTACATCAGAACTGCTCAGGATTGATACATTTCAAGTATGTAAATATGGACACCAATGCCATTTAACCTAATTTAAGAACAGAAAGGAATCAAACCCTTCTCCTTTAAGGGTTGCATGCTACTGCATTTAAATCAATACATTGGCTATATGATAAACAGCTGCCATCACAGGCAGCACTTATAAATGTTGGCAGCACTTTGAGAGCGAGTCTGAATGGACCCATGTGTAATCTGCTATGAAAAACCATTTGTATAGTGTGTTTCATTTTTTAATGTGATAAATAAAAAAAATGAAAAGATTTCTGTACAAGTTGCATTTGGTTTTATTGTTTTAAGTTTCATGACTTATCTTTCTAAATGTAAATAAAAGGTATAATGGTTATGAAAGCTATAGAAACTTGTTTGGCTTTTCCTCCTTTCCCATTTGCCAGTGATTTAAAGCATACTTTGTTCTCTGAAGAGATTAATTTTCATCTGTAATCAAACATAAGTATTATTTCTTTTTAAGAGGAAATGCCTGCTTTGAAAAGAGAAGAAAACTGTGATTTCACAAGATAAGCAGAATAGAAAATGTGAAATATGCAGAAATACTTGGTCATCTGAAATTGGGACATATTTTTAATGTATCCCATCACACTCGCCTAAGTATTGCCTTGAATAAGGTTTAGTCTGGCCCTTTCTTTGAATAGAACAGAAAATTGAGTGTGTTCCTAAAGATTAATTCATATTAAATGCAACCTGTGATGGGAATAAAATAGTTGTTCCTATACATACATTGATTGACCAAGCTTCATTCCATTATTTTCATGTTGTATATTCATCATATGCATGTGAAGTGAAAACTGGCTTATGTATGTTACAAGCAAAAAGCTACCATTCTCACACAACTCAATCTTGTTAATTATATTTTTTCATTCTTGATGGTGAAAAGGCATTTGCTTCTGTAGCCAAACCCTTTTTTTCCCCTTAGAAATGATCAGTTTATTGTTTATGTGGCATCAAGAAAAGGAAGGCAGGTTTGGTGTAGATAATATTTTTCTCTGGGAATCTAAGTTTTGTGGTTATAACTAGACTTTGACCTACAAAAATGCTTGGTTTAAAAAAAAAAATCCTAACTTGTTTGGAAAAGGGATAGTCTTATGAACTTGAGATTTTTCAAGCTTCCTATTCCTGTACTGAAAGACCTTTAATTGCACTGAAGACTGCCTGCATGATTAAATGCACCTTGCTGCTTGATTTTTGAGTTGCCTTTTGAAGTTCATAAGATTTTTTTCTGCAGGTGGATGTAAGGGTGGTATGGCACTAGAGAAGCATACCAAATGGTCATGTGGGATGCCAGAAATAACCTGCTGTGAGCTGCCTTTCACAGCCTTGTTGGGCAGCCTAACCCATCACTGGTTAAAGCAGTACTGCTTTGTATAGTTTGTATATTATGTTGTGCAGAGCTCTATTTTAAAAAGCCCATCTGCTCTCAGTCTAGCTCTAGGCAATTGAAATGCTTTAGCTAAGCAGGGTGAAAATAAGTTTTGACCTTGCAGAAGTAGAATAGCTGACTGGTCACCCATGTTACAACATGGGGAAGGATGGGGACTGGAAAGCAAAAATGACCAGCAAAAGAGACTTTCTCCCCTCGCAACTCCCCTAAAGGTTTGAATGGTTCAAGCTGTATTTTTCTTATCAGTAAGATGAGGGGTATGAAGTCTTAGTTCTTCTTCCTTGGGTCACTGTGGAACAAGATGGTATTGAGCACCTGATACCAGACTGCAATATTTCAGCTCTGCCTGAAAAGGATCGGTGAGGTAGAACCTCCTCAGGCCAGAATGCAGTTAGTCATTACTGACAGGATTTCTTGAAATCAGTTTTGTAATACTGTTTTCATGTCTGTGCCCTCCTAGCCCAGCTGTTTTGACTATATATCAGAGCATCATGTTCTAGCAGTGACCTGCTGGAAAATAATAAAAAAAATGACTGCTCTGTACAAGACTTAAACAGATGACTATCTGCAATCTAAAATTTTGGATGAAACCATATAAGACATTTGTAATAAGAGCTAGACATTTGTACCAATAAGCAAAACAGTTGTTACTTATATCTAAGCCAGTTAAGAGATGCAACCTAAGTGGTCTTGGGCTGGTTGATGCACATGAAATCTGTCCATCATTACTGCTGCATCATTCCGGTTGCAGCTTAAGAGAAGCCACAATTCAGGGTAGCAGTTACTGGAGTTAATAGAACACTGTTCCCTTATCAGATGACACATGGCCTCTTCAGTGTTTTTTCTACACCGAGATCCATGGCACCTGTTTGGAGAGCTGGGTTACTATTAAGCTAGTACATGTCTAGAAGAAAACTGTGTAACATTAGGCACCACACCTCAATATTTGTCTTGAAAACACTTTGCTTCAGAAATAATCACAACTATACTTAGTCCCCTCCCCCTTTTAGTGTCCATCTGCTGCTAATGAACTGTTACGACTTAGTCTCTTGTTAAGACTGATGAGATGGATACAGCAAAAGTAGAGGAAAAATGATTAAGTACAGTTGATAGTATGACAAGAGGTCAGCTTAGATGGCCTCCAACCATCACATTAGAGAACCTGAATGTAGCTTCACCCTAAGAGTGCATGAAAACTGAGGACTACTACTCTTACTTAAGTGCTATAGTTGAAATTCCTACAATTAGCCTGACAGGTCAGAGATGATTGTATGTAAAGAATTTAATGGAAATGTGACCTGAAGTAACAAAAACAGAACTAGGCAAATATGGGCTGCCTTTATTCAGAAATTGAAAGCAAGTTGCCAGTTTGCTTCTTCAACCACCTAGCACAGAATTCCAACTCCATTCCAGTAAAAATGAAGAAGTTCAAGTATCCTTTATTCAAGGTTGAAAAATGTACCACACCATATTATTGCAAAAGGTCATAGGTACAAAACACTTTGCAGCTGGTGAGAAGGCAATAAAAAGTTGTTTTTTAAAATTTGTTACTATAAATTACTGTTACAGTACTTTGCAAATACAGAATTTCAAATTGCATCATTTTATCTTTTAAAAATTGCCCACAGTACTAGAAATTCCTGAAGATAAGGCAGCTGTATGTTTAAAAGAAGAGGTAGCTGGTGTCAAGGGATTTCCATTTCTCTTTCTATGCCCACATATTTAAGGGCATCAGCTTGGCTATATCTGAAATAAAAATAAAAACAAAAATCATTAACACTGAGCATTTCAACTTCACTGTTCTGACCTAACAGCACAGCAGCTCAGCCTGGAATACCCTCAGATTTGCCATAGTTTTCCCACTACTGGGGCCTTTGCTTCCTCTGTGAATTTGCAGATACAGAACAATGCAGAACATTCAAGAAATTGCTTTAAGGAAAGCATAATCCAAAGAGGGGGGAAAAATCCACACTTCTCATCCTGCATCTCACACTGAGAAAGTTCATTTTAGCTAATGGAAGGAAATTAAGTCAACCTTGAGAAATGCAGTTAAATCGTATTGTTTTCACTGGACAGATAAGTTTTCTTCTAGTAATGATTTTAGAGGAAAGTATGAACACGATCTTAGCAAGCACTTCTCAGTAATAAAGCAGAAATATTTCTTGCCCATTTCTGAATGATGGTAGACAACCTGTACTGCTACCTAGGGAACTCTACCCAAAGAAAGTTTAATGCCTGTCTGCCTGAGAACATTATGCAAATCTGTCCCCCTAAGTATCATTTATTTTCTTGATACAAGCTGCTATTGAAGGTTTGCAAGGCTCTTGGCCAGCTGCTTTGCTTAAGTCAGTCTTACTATTGTTATTCAACTTTAAAAAAAATGCTCCAGGACTGTCTCTCAATTACTGTCCCTTGCAACTTCAGGTCTCAGCAGCTAATTTTGAGCTGGCCAAGAACTGCAGCTATATAATCCAATGTGTGATAGGAAGAAGTTACAGAAAACATCTACCAACCTGTAGTCAAAGAACAGTTCTTCACCAGTCTGAATGGCTCTTTTAGCAAATATTCCTATTCTGTGATCACCATTAACCATCATAACTGTTAAAAAGAAATATAAACTCATGTTAACACAAATACTGAAAACATATTCTGAACTAGCATCCCACAGCATTTAATATATTGTTACTCTAAAGGTGAATTTAAAACTTACCTTTTGCATAGCAGTTGGGATTTACTGAATGGTTTGCAAATCTAATCTTGTTGCCCTTGCGTGTTGCATCAACCACAAAATCTAGGAAAAAAAGACCACAAGTGATAGATAGGTCACCTACAAACATTTTTTGATGTTTATTTAATACCTAGTGTGCTTAGATTTTAGCAGCTGGAAAGATAACTGCTCAGCTTCCCATGTGGAAGAGCTTGCACATTCTCTTACAGTAGCTTTATTGTCCTGCAACTCAATGTTCCTGTTGCCCAACACTGAGCAGCCCATTTATCTCCTGCCCCAGTAGCAATACCTTAGTTTCTCATTTGAAGCTTCTCTAAACTTACTCCACAAGGACAAGTTCCGTAAATATACTAAGTTAACATTTACAAAGGCAGCTTTTTTCTTCCACGTATTTTCTAGTATTCCATAATTGTCACAGTACAGTCAGTGTTTTTCCTCTTCAAGCATCAGCAGCTGTACATTTGTGTGGCTCCCTCTCCTTTTCCTCCCAAATTACCTTCATAACTTACTGCTAATTTAAGTCATAGTAAAATTATTTCAAACAATAGCTAGCATGACTTTTACTGTTCAGGTTAGTTTACTAGTGCTTCCATGTAATTTTACTCCTTAAAAATCTACTTCTACCCTACACATCTTGCATAGTTGGCTTGTATAATAGGCTTTATTACTACTATCTATTTGAATAGCGTTTACATTAAACACTATCAGCACTAGGAACCAAGAAAATTACTGGGAAAAGATAAGGAAAAGAAAAAATTGCAGCTGCCTGCAAAAGAACAGGGCTGAAGGTTATTGTGAACATACATTCTATTTATGTTGTAAGGATTGTGACTTGTAAATACTTACCATTATTCAAGTTAAACAGAAAGCTGCACATGTACTTGTCATATACTTTCCCTCTTCTGTCTGCCTCATCCTGAGAAATAATCTGAAAGGAACAGCATTTGTAAAGTAGACCACCTCTCCCCTTTTGTAACCGTAAGAACTTAAGGTTGGAAAAAATAGAGGCCTTATTTATTCTCTGGCACTGAAAATATTCCCAAACAAAATACTCTTTTCAGTATTCTGAAGTTATCAAACAATCATGGTTTGCTCTAAGCATAAAGAAGTTCTTTCAGAACAGGAAGAAAGCCAGAATTGCTTCTTATCTCAAAAATCAAGACTGCATATATGATTCAGTTTTATTATTATTTATTACTATGGAATATCAGTTAATGAAAGTGCCTACTGAATTTTAGTACTATATTAAATGATTTTGCACAAAGTTTCAGGTGTGTCTGAATTCAAATTATATCAAAGATAAAAATGACACTTCAGCACTCATTCTCACAAGAACTTATGTCATTATTTTTGTGACGTTTCAACCATTTGACTCCTGGGTTTGGAGTCTCTGACAGCAATAAATACATACTTAATCACATTTGTCTCTCTAAAGAATATCACATCACATTATAGGCAATCTTTTGGTTCCAAGCCAACATGCAACTTTACCAATTAAGTTTATACATAACCTTCTTTACCTCGCCACAGTATTCAGAGATGAATTCATTCTTCTGTACAGGATCCTTTATGAATATTCCCCAGCCTGCCACATCTGAAGGTGCCAACAGCAAGTGCTGTGGGAGCAGAGTGGAGAGAAAAAAAAGCTTAGACAACATACATACTAAGGACTTCAAACTAGAAGGGTCTGCTGACAGGAGTATAATACTAATTAGTTCACCATTTGACAGCCTAGTTGGTGGGAAGATGTTCCAGAGCAGAAATTAAGTTTTTGTTTTGTTCTTTTTTTAAGAAAAAAGAAATCTGAACAGGCTTTCCAGATATATTTGGTAGACTGTGTATAAGTTGTTGCATTAGAATCAACAGAATCAACAACTTAACAAAGAATAGCCGTCTCTATGTTTGAGCCAAGTTTTCTTATCCTGAAGTAGAGACAGGTTTACAAGCTACCACTTTAGAACAGCAGACTGTTTGCAAAATACAAGAGAAATCTGACTGGGAGAAAGAAGAGAGATCTACCACAGTATTATACAGAGAACACTAAAAACATTAACGTGGTAGTGGTATATGATAAAACGTACAAGGTTAACAGCAGCACATAAGCAAAATAACGTAATTGACAGCTACCTCCCCTTCTGTTTTTTTTTTTTTTTGGCTTTTTATTGTTGTTTGGTTGGTTTTTGTTTGATTTTAGTTGTGTTTTTTTCCTTTTTGATAGCATAAAGACAAAGAAATTCCATATTCTGATATGAAAATATGAAAATGCCTCAAAAAAACAAAAACAAGGCAATAGGCATGTAATTGTATATCTACATACTTTTTTGGATCCTCTCTGAATGCTGCAGTTCTTGCAAGAAACGTTTTTGCTGTCCCAGTGGTCAGCTGCTCCACATGTTAAACAGAGATCAGGATCACATTCACGTACAGCTAAGTAACATGGACACTGCTTAGTGTTGCATTGTGCTTTACAACGACATCCAGGAAACCTGTTTTGGCCTACAAAGGAACATAAGAAAAACAAAAAGGGCAAGTATGAAAAAAGTACCAGGTAAAAAGAGATTATAAAAGAGACAATAGAGATTATAGCATATCAGAACATTAAAAAAACAACCACTGATCTTTTTATAGGACATGTGGAAGTACTAAGAATTCTTGCCTTCTCTGATTTTACTTCAGTCTTCCTCAATTCTAAGCATTAAGACTTTGACTTTGTTCAGTGGCTAACAAGAGGGCAAGATAGAACTGGATATTGTGCTGCTTTTATTTATTTTTGTAGACACTGTTCAACACTATTTGCTCCTCTTGCAAACACTGTCTGCAGTAGGGACAGAGAGCTAGTACAGAGACATTGGGACAGTGAAAAAAATTTATAGATAGCTCATATTTTTACTTACATTCTGAGCTGCACTGACAAAACTTCTCACAGAAGTTTTGAGCAATTACACATGGGCATGAGCTGTCACAAGGCTGACGTGGATGATCACATGGCTGATAGTTGTAAACATGATTTGATGACCCATCTGAATAAAAATAGCAACATTTTGTAATAGTGAAAGGTATAAACAAACAAGATGCAGTTCCCCTCATTCAGTGTAAGTTCCCTTTAAGTCCCTTAACTAAGAAACCCCAAAACCAAACAAGCCCAATACTACAAAGCAGCGTAGTTTTTTTTAAAAAAGATACCAAACCAGAACCATAACATTAGTAAGGTGTTTGACACCATCAGATGCTTATTTCCTTGTGCACTTCATTCCTCCCGTTACTTAGCTACTTAAAGTATTCAAAGTTGGAAGCTTTCTATTGTGGAAAACTGAAAAACAAAACTACAATGGTATAATTCCCTGCGTAAATATGTGGTAGAGTAACCCTGGTATTATTCAAAGTAAATTTGCTTAACCACCCCCAGATCATTTTTACACTAGAGCAACAGTCAATTTTAAAACAGATAACACTGGGCAAAATAATACTTGGTCATTATACCACTGTGCTTTCCAAAGTCAATTTTCCAACACAGACAATGCTAACATCTTACAGGCTAGGAGGGACTACTGGTGGAAAATCTAGCATTACCTGTAGAGCAGCTAGGAGAATTTGGTGCAATATAAATCACATTTGCTGTTAATACTCGTGAGCTTTTGTTGGGTTTGCATATATTTGCAAAAATGCTCAACCAGTAACAAAAAAGGTGAGAGAAACAAACTGATTATTCATTGCTAAAGTCCCAACCATTCTCAACAATTTTTCAGAAAACAATTTCTAAAATAAGCTGTTTTTTAAAGAAACAAATGCTGCTTTTTACTGCAGCTCCTATTTTTGATACTGTTTTATGTATTTTAATGACACCATACTTAAAAAATTGTAAATTCAGCCTCCTACCATTTTCATTAATTCATGGAGCATTTCCAATAAGTTATTTAAACAATGTAGTATATTTTATATCCATACAATGTCTGTAATGAGATTTATTTATTTACTTCCCCTATGATCTCTAGTTCCCCATGGAATGTATATAATGACCTAGCATTAAAAAATACAAACAAATAAACAAGCAAACCAAAAAAGCAATAGTAGAGTCTTAAAAGTTCAGGACATAAATTGAATGGAAAGATGCTAACCCTTTTTCAGCTGTATCTTTCTGCAATGAGCAGCCCACAACCTGCAAAAACACAAAAACACAAGAAGGTTGACAGGAACTCTTCCTGCAGTGGGCTGGGAAAGATATCTGCATCTTGCACCCATGCTTGATATGAAATGGGCGAGTTTCTGGTAACATGAACATCCGCTAACTGCACAGACATCAGACGTGGTTGCAGCAGAACCACCTTGTTCTAGTCTCTTGGAGCTGACAAAACTCAACACTCCGCAGGCTAATCCCTCCCTCTCCCCACACCACTGCATTACTCTACTCCCAGAATTGTACACGAGAAGCCCCCACCCAGCCCAGGCTAGAGATGATTTAAATTCAGATGGCCTTGAAGGAACCCTGCAACGAGGTGACTGCTGGAACTGCTTCTAGTGGGCAGAAACAGCAGCAGCAGGTATCAAATTGCAGATATGCAGGGGCACATCTAAATAAGGGAGTGAAAGTCTGTCAGCTGTTTGCATCACAGGACTTGGGCTCAGCACCACACTAGTAGTCTCCTACAGATCACAACCAGGTATTACCCGTCATCTGCCAATCTCCAAATATGTGACAACAGATCACACTGCTAAGCCATTTCCCTTCTATTTCAAACTTTATGTGCATTATATGCCTTCCTCTGACATAGTTATAGTTTTTCTTCAGTGTCCTCTTTCTCTGTTACCTTACCTAAGCAATGCTTTTGCAAGTTTGCTTGGGGGCAGGAGGTTGGGGTGTTTGTGGAATGTGTGTTTGTTGGAATAACACATTTTTGTTTATCACAGCATAGCTTGCTACACTTGCAATTTCTTGCAAGTTATGATTACCCCTTTTCTTTATTTTGTACCCATTTCAGGTTGCAGATTTTGTGGGCAAGTAAAATATTATCACGAATAGCAGAGTCAGACATAATCAAACAAAAATATCTGTCTGTACCGCAGGTACCAAACACACACTTAGAAAATTTCAGCAGCCTTAAAATTAAAAGTAGAAATACATGTGTTTTTTGTTTTTTGTTTTAGTTTTTGTTCAATTCTATGCATTTTTGTTAGCAGCTGAATTTCACTGAATAAGAAATTTTTAAAAAGTTAAATTAGTTGGAGTTAGGATTTTCCAAATTTGATACTTGCTGTTTATTAGTACATTATATAGCAACATCAAAGGAATATAGAACAACTCTCACTCCCCCATGAGATAACTATCAAATATGCTGCTAGCTGCATCTAGCAACTTTACTTTGTGCAAATTTACTTCTTATAACTGGTCTGAAATACTAGTAAACACCTGTACTCAAATTCCTCAGCACAGAATACTTAAGACAGCTGTACTGCCTTTCAGTGAACACAACAGTCCAAAGTCTGTGTTCTGAAAAATTATCCTCTGCTGTACCTACCCAAATAGGATTTTTTTACCCGGTACTTTCTTTTATATAAGCTTTGTCTCAATTTCTGCTTTAATTCAGTTGTTTGCTGCCTCCTCCTGTCGCATGGAATAGTTTTAGGTAAACAAGATTCTCTGTGCTATTGCCCTTTCAAAGCTTTACTGTTTGACTTCCTTGAGCTATCAACAGCTAACTTTCTTCCAAACATTTGTAGAAACCCATATAAGTTAGAAACATCCAGAGGCAAACTTATTCAAGTTAATGCAGTTGAGGAGAGGGCAGTGAACCGAAGACTATCAGAATTACAGAACACTATAATAAATAGATGACATTCCTATTAAGAATGACTCACTCTAGAAGAGAAGAACAGGGAAAAAAAGATGCCAACATATATTTTTGAATTATGAAACACTGACTTTATATAAGAATCCCATTCCCATATAATTGGAAGGAGTATGATTTTGCCTTAAGTTACTCTAATGCATAAGCTACCTTTTTTTTTTCCTGGCTGGTGTTTGGCAAGTATAACTTACATACTACTTTTGAACAACTGTTTCACAGAAGCTTGTCTCAGCTTAAGGTAATGAGGACCTAGCAGCATACCAAACCCTTCAAGGCTGTGTGGATACACTCCTTAAAAAACTCTCTCATTAGCAATTAGCATGAATATCTATAGATACAGATATTTAAGTTAAGCACTATCCTAATACCTTACAATAAAATGCCACTTGCTGACTAGTTGCCTGCTGGGACTTTTTGGTTTTATGCGAAAGTGGATTGTATTGACATGGCTACCTGAATATGACAAAGATTGCCATTATCAACCAAAAGTTCAGAATACTAACAACTCAAGATGGATAGAAAATTCTGCATGGAAGTCACAATGACAAAGGCATCAGTTTTGTCACACTTGTAACAGAGACTGGTGTCATAGGCTAAGAGACCTCAGCAAAAAAGGATCTCAAGGCATCCTGTGTGACCATGACAATGACAGGCAGCAGCATGGAGCTGCCAACGCTGACCAGTTAGACAGGAGGTTTGATTAGCACAATCAAGTATTGTGTTCATTTTCTTGCAAGTTTCAAAAGCTGCCAGAACTGTAAGTTCCCCTTACTAGTACTACACAGAACTGAAGCCTGAATGAGTACCCTATCAGAGGCAGATTGATGCCTTCATCTGCCCTATAATCTGCTATCTAAACCAGAAATATAAGGCAAGATCGGGCCTTGTGCACCAAGAACTGAAGAGAAGACGACAAAGTTGAGGAAGCACTCGCAACGCAAGGTATCAGAAAAAAATAAATTGGAAACTCAGTGGCAGAATTCTGAACAAGCAGGTGGATTTATACATCTGGTTGCTCACATCTGTAGGATAGCCAGCTTAGAAAACAAGCATTTCCAGAAGCATTATGACATCAGCTGTCAAAATGAGTTTTCTTCTTTGCTAACATGTATCTTTACACCATGAACTCTAGGCAGAACTGCATTAGCTACTCAAACATATGTAGTGAGTGAACAGTAGTCTAGGGACAACAGGATGAAAATGAGAAAATATGGGAAAAAAAGAAAATACTTTCAAACACAGTTTAGAAAGTAAGCTCACATCTGAATAGAGGATGGGAAAGGGAAGGGAGAAAAAATAAAATCAAGCAGCAGCATTACATGGCAATCAATAACAGATCCCTAACAATGCAAAGAGTACTGATTAAAGCAAGTGCAGTTCAGTTCCCAGCAATGGGAGAAAGCATATACATAAGAGAATGAACAGTACTGAAGAATTCTTTATTCAGATTTTTCTGTTCTCTGCTTCTTATGCAAAGTACTTATTCTGCTAGCAAAGCAGGGTTGTCACAAACTGCCAAGTTAATCTCTGATATATAAGACAAGTCCTAACATTTACCAGCTCTCCAAAAAAAAACTACCTAAAAAGTTTTCTCCTGTCACTGATCAGTCTTATTACAGCTATCTAACTAAAGTGACACTGGAAGGAAGGTGAGAGCATCTTTTACTATCCCAAATGGGTGCAGTCATGCCAGCTAGTTGCTCAGTATGCCTACGTGAGTACAAACAAGGCCACATGGGAAATACGCCGTTCAGCTAACAATGGCAGCTCCACTCACAAGACAGAACTGTTATTTTATCATACTATGTGGATATTTAAAAAGAAATTCAACAAAAAGCCTTATAAGAGAATCTGCTATCAAATCAGATAGAAAATGTCATTAAGTCCTCTACCACTGCTTTTCTCTTTGGTAAATGCTGCTTTTCCTTAAAGGCTGTGTACCACATCTGCACATGTAAAACCTGCAGACCAGCAAGTCCCTTGCAATGGGGAAGTGCAAAGAGAAGAGAAAGAACCATCCTGCCTCTAGGACTGGATTTACTCGATGACTGAGTAAAATCAAACTGGACTCAGCCTAAGAACCAGACGAAGACTTCAGATGGTTTTCCCAATCACTAGGATCATGTGCCATCTTTAGACAGTGCTCAGATTACACTTGTACGTAGATGGACTAAAAGGTTTTCCTTTTTTGAAAGACTGCTGCACATAGAGTGGAGACTGCTTGATTGCCACATTCTCTGAAATCAAGTGAAAAATTTAACTTCTTCCTTCACTTAGGGCTAAAAAATAATTAAAAGGCATTTCAAAACCAAATCACTGGCATACAAGGTTTTTGTTTGTTTGTTTTTTGTTTATCGGCAACTACTAGGAAGAAAGGAACATCAAGAAACCCCACGTACTGGTATATTCTTTCATTTATTTAAAACAAAAAAGTCCTCAAACTCCTCCAAAACAATGTCAATCCATTAACCATACAATCCATTTCAGTTTAAAATTAATTTGAGTACTTTTAGTTGCACTTTCCAAATAAACGTAGTGCCACTATTTTTATAGCAATTTGCATGAACCTGAAAGCAAGCTTCCCAACTGAATATTCCAAACTTACACTGTGGCTAATAACTCCAGATTTAAACAGCCAAGCCCAAAAAATGCCCACAAACTTGAAAGCTAGGCCTAGAACATTAAATCAATGTAGGTTTTGCTTAGAACAGACAGAATCTCTTCCAGATGCTCACCAAATTTTTTCCTAGCTTACATCAGCTGTTTCTGTGCTACAAAGCAGAAACATTCTACTCCAACAGTAGTTTTTGAACCAACATTAGGAATTTCATTAACCCTGAAAATAATAAATATACCTAGAATTACTGTGAGAACTGGAAGAATGAACTTGGGGGGAAGATAAGGAAAGTTAAAGGGAAAAATAGGAAATATGGAAAAAAAAGTGTACTTATTCCTTGCAGAAAGAAATGTTCTTGCTAATTTTCAGTCATTTATTTATTGATTTATTTCCTATTTTCTTATCCCTGGGAATAAAAATGATCACAACACACAAGTTGTCACATTTTTCAAACTTCAGGATTCTCAACAAAGATTACATTTCACTGACATTGGACAGTAAGTTTGTAATTTAAACAGGAATTATTTTAGGTGGTCTTTCTAGCTCCAGCAAATAGCTTTATTTTGTACTTAATTGAAGGTTCTTAATTGCAGCCACACTTTAAATAATACTTCATTAACTTGTTTCTTCAGTTGAAGTTTAGTTGGTAATGAAGCTGGGTGCAATAAAGGAATTCCCACTGCCACCCCTCCCAAAAAGGCAATCCTAGTTTCCTGAAACATTTTTCTTACTGATCATCTGAATAGAATTTTGATGAAATATATTTCAACATAAAACCATAGATTTTGATTTGCAAAATAACAATCATTATTGAATACCACAATCATGCTTGTAAATTTATTATTTATTGCTGAAACAAAATTATACTGAAATATTCTGAATGTTTTAACCATCTGTATAGATGAGTATTTCTAAATTAAAACTTGATTATTTGCAACAATAAACCTACCCAGAATCTGACTGTTTAAGAGGTTAAAAAGAAGGGGGGAGGGAAGGGAAGTGGAAGGGTTACGCTTGCCTACACGGTAGTGCTTTTGTCTGAAAACAGCACACTTTCATTTTATTGCTGCAAATTTTGCTTTTGAAAAGAAAAGGAGAGGAGCTGCATGATTTTTCTTTCAAAATAATTTCTGTTCTGATCCCTTGCATCTCCAATTTACTGTTATGCTAAGGTTATTTAGTAACAAATTTACCTGTGTTTCCTTTTCTTCTTTCTGGGAGGAGTATCAACATCTTCAGCAGGGACTGGAGCAATAATACTAGATTCCTTTACTCTAAACTCATACACCTAACAAGAGATACCATAATACATCCACGATAAATCTCTCACTAGTAGAAAGTTGCTCATTTTCTAAGTTAATATGATTTCCTCCAAACAACATCTTACAGATTATATCCAGTCATAGTCTCTTTTCAATATATTTAAAGTTTATTATTTTTCTCCTTAAGAACAGATAGTCTGACTACAACTTCCTGTAAATTTAATTAAAAAAATTTAAAACTAACTTTTATATGTGTCACATATTCTGTATCATAGCATTCTTAGGAAAAACAAGAAAATTAGTTAATTTTCTCTTTCAGTGCTAGTACTTCTGTACTTCAGTTTTTGAAAATAAAATACTATCATCCTTAGAAATAGTTTCCCCCCTCCTTACCTGCCTGCATGTTTTGGTCCCAATCAGTCTAGCAATTGCACAGAAGTTGTCATAGTAGGTGCCAATAAGAACTCTAAACATTGAGGCTTCTGCACCACTCCATTCCACATTCTCTGGAGGCTCAATATTTGGCTTCATCTTTATTGGTGTTTGACACCTAGAATTTGCTTCTGTAATAAATAATTATTGAAAGCATGGATCAATATAAGGTTATGTTTCAAAAATTTTCCACAGCCTTTACAAACATCAAACTATTAACCTATTAAACTGTAGTTAAAATAGCCTGCATTTTGGCTTGTTTCTTTTATTTAAGTACTATAACAAAACAGCAATTTTCACACAGCTCTTGGAAAAGATTAAAATTAGGTAACTGTGGCTACTCAAACTACACATCTAACTTCTATACATAATTGAGACAATCTGTACATTTTTTTTTTTTTACAGGTTTCTATTAAACTTATATTGTTTTTTCTCTGATTTCCATACATTTCAAATACATTGTTTCTAAGATTGCATGGCATAATCTGGATTCATGCTCTCAAGCACTGGAAATAATTAAAGAAGCTTACCAGAGGAACTAGATGTTTCATCTTTCTTTTCCTCTTCTTCTTTATCATTGTTTTCTCCTCCAGTTTCAGTTCCGGCTTCCCTGTCACTGTCTGTGTCTTTTGATTCCAATACATTTATTGTTGGTGTGCTGGGTCTGCTGGTGTTGTTTGGAAGTCTTCCCCTTCGGCGGCCACCTGGGCGCTTTGGTGGTGTCTTTATACGCTCAGCAGTCAAGGCAGCTGCAAACTCCTTTGCACCTTCCTAAACACAAAACACTACAATTTTCAGTAAAGAGTTTAAAGGTGTTTTCACCTCTAGCCTAGGGTTGGCAGATAACAGATTCTACTTACATACTCTACAGGCTTGCGTTATTCTACATTGTTCTGTAACTTAATCATGTATACATAAATTCCAGTTAATTTACTCATACCAATTATGCAAATTGTTTTTAATGTCTCTGTGTTCAAGTTTTCTATCATGAACATGAATATTTCTGATGTTACCATGAATAAATCTACATTTACAAAGTATTTATTTCAATTCTACTTTCATTTTGGCTGCTAAGTGAAAAATAATTCAGTAGTAAGTTTCCATCTTCCTAGGTGACAGAAGGAATGAGAATTTCCCACTGAGAATGGCCTTCAGAACAAGAACTTTTCTTGCCTAAACAGTACACATTCTATATTTTTCAAAATACAATCAGTGGCAATTTGCCTTTTAGTGAAAAAGGATACGACAATAGTACGTTTTCAGATTGGAAAACTAGATATGTAGTTTCTCACATTAAAAAATTTAGGGCAAGTATGAGAGAAATTTGAAATCATATTATTAACACTTTCCCCTTAATTTCTATCAGGTTGTTTCTTAAAAACGTTAATACTGGATATAACTCTCCTTCAGTAAACTAAACCTGTCCAATTTTTAGTTGATATGTAACTTATGAGAGCTAAGTCTATAACACCCAGTTAAGTTAGACACAACGGCAGCAATGTGTCATTAGGAGGTAACGATCTTGCTTCCCTATAACTATATCAGACTACATCTAATAGAGTTCAAAGTTATTCATACTCAGACTTTCATTTGGTGATTAACACTTTCACAAAAACTGAAGACAACAGATTTGACTCCAAGTGGCCCACAAATACAGGCATGTTTGCATACCTAGCATGTCCTAACATTACGTGCAGCTTGCTATTTTGTAAGTATTTCTACTTTAGTGAATTCTTACAGTTTATTTGAAATCTTACCAGATGTTGATAACAGTGCGGTCCACAAGGCTTATTATCTAATGCTGTTTCTGTATTCTTTCTTTTGTAAGTATTAGGAGTTGCATGGAATGCTGTTGAATCAAAAAATAATGTTTTTAAATCTTAAAAGAAATGCATTAGGTAACTTCAAACAATATTCAAAACACAAGGTTTACCGAGACTTCACCAAAAAAAGCATAAAAATGATATAAACTAGAAAAACACAAAATATACTCCATCTACTGACATTTGACTTACCACTTAATTACACATGGAAAGCAGATGAGTAAGTTTTGCATATGCCTGTTTCTATCAGTGAAGGCAATCACCACATTTGTTTCACATGTCAAGGAAGACTTGCTCTATCTCCCTTCCCAACAAAAAGAACAAACTTGATTACCAAGTTAAACAGAATTATTCAGAGTTTCTCCTATTAGGTGTTCATTTCTCTAGCTGTAAGGACCACATTTTCCATTTCTATCTTGTCAAAAAAAAAAAGCCATGCACTTTACAAATGTGACAGACCCACTTTTCATTCTGGTTAGTGAGAAGGTCTTACAAGCATTTTTACTCTAGTATTTACTAGCACCACAACTAAGCCAACAGGCAGCAGGAGTCCAGTTCCTCTAACCTAGCTGCAAGGTAAAAATGAGTTAACAGCACACAGTCACTACAGATCAGAACAGCCACAGTCAAGTCTGCAACTTGCAGAGAACTATTTCTTCTTGTATCCTGATGGCATCTGTAGAGCACTCAAGTTGCAGAATGGTGAGCCACAATGAAGCCGAACTGGATACACTGCAGATGCCACATTACCACCTTTACAACAGGGTAACAAAGTTCCCTAGCCATTCCTTTGCTAAAGCTTGTCTCTACCAGCTCTTCCCTCACTTGATAACAGCTTCCCAACAGAATGTTACCAGAGAGACTGATTTTCCCGTTTTCATTGGAAGCATCAGGAACTCTTCAGTATCCCCTACCTAAGTAAAGTCTGGGAAACCTGTAGCCAGACTCACATACTTAAGTTCCCAAGTTATTCTATCTCTGTTGTTCCCTGTTGTATTAGGAGCTTTTCAAAAACACTATCCTTAGTTTTCTGCAATTTTCTGTAAAAAAAACACTATCCTCAAAGATTTTGTTTGTTTTGTTTGTTTGTTTTAATACACATAAATAGCTTAATACAGGAAATAGCTTTTTCCCCTAAATGTGGTAACAATGACATACACAACCTTCAAGGAACAAAAATGGAGAATGTACTCAAGTTTAAAAAACATATAGGACTCAGTTCTAGCTTTCCTGTTTCATAATGCTCCATGCAGGCATACAAGAGACTCCTGTTTGAAAATACTGATTCCCAAGCACTGCAGAAGAACTCATGTTGCAGTTTTACCACAGTTAAAGTTAAGCAACTGTAAGTCACAGTTAAGTTTTTCATCACTTAGTGAATACAGAGTGCTACTGTATGAACTGAAAGAACAAATCTCTCCCCCTCACCCATATTAATCCATACGAAGGGCTCTTCTGTATTAAGAAAACTCACATCTTTCTTCAACAGATCACCACCATAGCTTTTCCTACTCATTTCTAGATTCTACGAGGCTTCTCTTTATAATAATCCACTATGCCTTCAAGATTGAACATTTTAAATGCAGTTATTCCCCTGTTAAAGAAGAATATCTGTCAGCTGTTATGGACAGAGCTCACGTGTCTTCAAAGAAGGTTTTTAAAAGGAAATCATGTTTCAGTGATCTGGTTTGCAACATAGCTTCACAAGCACTTGATTTGGCACCCACAGGGAAGGTAAGCTAATGAGTGCTTTTTCAGGAAGCTCCTCTGGTGAAATCACTCCATCTTAAAACCATCACTGCATGCTCCCATCTCCCATAAGGGATGATGTGGTAAAAATTTCATTGTAAATTCTGTAATTTTATGCCTGTATTGATGACGAGTACATAGGGATTTCAGGGAAGCAATGTATTTTCCCAAAGCTGGGCTTAAAAAGGTATAAAAGGATACAAATATTTCACTAATTAAATATTGCATCTTTTTCTCCACAGATATATATTACATTTTATAAATTTGGAAAAATAAAAAAGCTTCAATTTACCACTTTCTGACATATAGATATGTAAAAATTATTTACACACAAATATATGGATGTAATTTATGCACATTGCTGCTATTAGCATTTCTTCCTCTCTTCCCCCACATTTCAGTTAAAATCTTTTATGTAGCATGTCACTTCTCATGTTTCATATATCCTTGAAGAGTTCATGTGTTCTGTAGTTAAAATAATTTAAATAAGAAACCGTGCAATTTAATGCCAAGTTATTCCACCCTTTTCCAGCTTTTGAGAAATGAGATGATGGGAGTTTCTCAACAAAAAGTGGAAAGGAAAAGGCACATTTTTTCAACAATGAATCTTTAAATTTGCATCGTATACCATTTTATTCATTCAAGCTTGACTGTTTTACACTCTCTTCATACCACAAGGAAAATGATTTTGCAAAAATGCAAAAACAGTAAAATATTTGCTAGCCACGATCCACGTCAAACCACTGCAACATGCAGAAATCAAAACTATTTTTACATATGCCACTTGGCAATACAAGTATTTCTCTTCCAAGTTTGTGAGGTCCTAAAACAAGTTAAAACAAGTGCTTATTTATTAAAATTTAAAACAAGTGCTTACTTATTAAAATTTTCTTTTCCACTAGATAAAGAAATCCTTCTCATTTGTAATGCAGTGAATCAAATCCTTAGACTTTTTAAACCAAACCAGACCAAAAATATGCTATACCTTAAAATTAATCTTCGAATTGTATCTTGTATTCTGCTATTTCCAAAGCACACAACAGCATATAGTACTGACCACTATAACCAGAATCTACCACAACTGTTGCAAGGTATTTGTGAGACTTATTACAAAAGAAAGGACCAGGGCAAGATATAAAACGTTTTATAGCTGTATTCTGAATATTGCAAACTTTTTTTTTCCAAAACAGATGACTTTGTAGAATTTTCTAAATAACTAAACTCATTTTCTTTAATAATTTCCTTAAATTAATTCTAAAATTATTCCACTATGAATGTTTTCCATCTTTGTGATCCCCAGCAGGCTCAATTCTCAACTTTTTCATGAAAGCACACAGGCAATAGCTTAACCTGAAATGTACATTTGCTTCACAGTCAAGCTATTTGGGAAATTCTCCCTACCTGATATTTTTCCTTCTTCTAAATTCTTTGTTAGTCCAGACACTTAGGCATAATTCCTTGCTGTCAGCAAATGAAGTCGGTACACAAGTTTTTTTCAGTAATGTCATCACCTGCACATAAAGGGATTGCCAGCTCATGAAGGGGACTTGACATATTAGAAACCTAATGATAAACTTTCCAATATTTAACTCAAACTTTCTACAATGAAGATTTGAAACTATATAAAATAAGGATAAACTTAAAAACAGACTCTAAGAATGGGAGTTATAAGATCAAAAACAGAACTAATAGAATTCTTGTACTTTTTATTTTTCAATTCTCTATGCCTTCTCCAGAGATTTCTGCTTACAAATTAGATCCCACGAGTGAATCCAACATGTTTAGACTAACAGTCTTAAAACTTCACAAAAAGCGAAGAGGTCATACAAGTGAATTTTCTCAGTTCTTAACAGACAAATTCCTAGCTCTAGTCACACACACACACAGGGGAAAAAAATAAATCCTCTTCCTTTGCTGTCACTACAGAAAAAAAGCAGAAGGAAGCAATGCATCCAAAGCAGTGATCAATCATGGTAGAGGTGGGATTTATTGTAGAGGTAGGATTTGGATTATGTCTTCAGGAAATGGTGACAGAAGCATCAGTTTATTCCACCAGTATCCAGTCAGGTTTACTGCATAGCAAACACAGTTTCAAAAGGTCTCTTTGCAATGATCAACTAGATTTTTTTTAAAAAAAGGTCAGCAACAATGGACATGCTGCATGAGCTGTCATGAAAAGCATAATCATTACAGGTAACTTCACATTCTGTCTTGACACATTGCTGTGTTCTGAATGCCTCCACACTGAAAACATTCTTCCTTCTGTTAAGGCCCTGAAAATCTGAAGAAATTTAAGTTCATCATAGAGTAGTTTGGGTTGGAAGGGACCTTAAAAGATCCATCCACTAGATCAGGCTGCCCAAGGCCTCATTCAGCCTGGCCATAAACACCTCCAGGAATGGGGCATCCACAACCTCTCTGGGCAACCTGTTCCAGCACCTCACCACCCTCTCAGTGAAGAATTTCCTCCTAACCTCTAAACTAAATCTCCCCTCTTTCAGTCTAAAACCATTCCCCCTTGTCCTATCATTATCTGATTGAGCAAAAAGCTGCTTTCCATCTGTTTTATAAGCTCCCTTCAAGTACTGAAAAGCTGCAATGAGGTCTCCCTAGAGCATTCTCTTCTCCAGGCAGAACATCCCCAGCTCTCTCAGTCTTTCTTCACAGGAGAGGTGCCCTGATCATCTTCATGTCCGTCCTCTGAACCCGCTCTAACAGCTCCACATCTTCTTTGTGCTGGGGACCTCAGACCTGGACGCAGTACTCCAGGTGGGGCCTCACAAGGGCAGAGCGGGGCTGGGGGGGGACAATCACCTCTCTCTACCTGCTGGCCACTTCATTTTTTGATGCAGCACACGACGCAGTTGGCCTTCTGTGTCGAAACACACTGCTGGTTCATGCAGAGCCTTTTGTCCGCCAGAACCCCCAAGTCCTTCTCTGAAGGGCTGCTCTCAATGAGTTCTTCTCCCAGTCTGTACTCCTGTCTGGGATTGCCCTGACCCAGGTGCAGCACCTTGCACTTGGACTTGTTGAACCTCATTAGGCTCACATGGGCCTGCTTTTCTAGCTTGTCCAGGTCCCTTTGGATGGCATCCCTTCCTTCTGTTGTATCAACTATACCTTGGTGTCACCTGCTGACTGCTGCGAGTGCGTTCAATCCCACTGTCTGTCATTGATAAAGATATTAAATAGTACCAGTCCCAAGACAGACTCCTGAAGGACACCACTCGTCACCAGCCTCCACTTGGACATAGAGCTATTGACCACTGCTCTCTGGGTGTGACCTTCAAGCCAATTCCTTATCCACTGAAAGGTCCACCCCTCAAATCCGTGTCTCTCCAATCTGGAGATCAGGATGTCATGTGTGACCATGTCATAGGCCTTACAGAAGTCCAGGTAGATGCCATTGGTTGGTCTTCCCTTGTCAACTGATGCAGTCACTCCATCACAGAAGGCCACCAGATTGGTCAGGCACAATTTGCCACTGATGAAACCATGCTGGCTGTCTCTGATCACCTTCTTGTCTTGCATGTACCTTGACATTGCTTCCAGGAGGATCTGTGCCATGCTCTTGCCAGGCACAGAGGTGAAGTTCACCAGCCTGTAGCTCCCCAGGTCCTCCTTTTGACCCTTTTTAAAAATGAGGTGTTTTCATTTTTCCAGTCACAGGGGACTTTGCCTAACTGCCAGGACTTCTCAAATACGATGGAGAGAAGGTTGGCTACTACACAGCCATTTCCCTCATGACACTGGGATGCATGTCATCAGGCCCCATAGATTTTTATCTGTTCAGTTTCATCAGGTGGTCTCAAACCTGCTCTTCACTTACAGTGGGAGGGACTTTGCTCACCCAGCCATCACCAGGGACTCAAGAGATGTTGGAAGCCTGACTGGCAGTGAATTCTGAGGCAAAGTTGAGTACCTCAGCCTTCTCCATGTCTCTTATTACCGGTTCTCCCTTCACGTTTACTAGAGGGCATAAACTCTCCTTGGCCTTTCTTTTCTGACCAATGTGCCTATAGAATCCTTTCTTGCTAGTCTTTGCAACCCTTGCCAAGATTAGTTCTATCTGTATCTTGGCTTTCTTAATCCCATCCCTGCATATCCGGACTGCATCCCTGTACATCCAGACCACATGTCCCTGCTTCCACTGCCTGTGCATTTCCTTCTCACACCTCTGTTTGACCAGCAGGTCCTTGCTGAGCCATGCCCATTTCCTGCTTTCCCTTCTTCCTTTCTTATACATGGGGATGGAAAGGGATGGAAAGATCTTGCACTCTAAGAAAAGCATCCTTAGAGGGTTCCAGGGGGATCTCGCCCACTAGGTGTTTAAACAACTGCAAGTTTGCTCTTCAGAAGTTCAGGGTTTTGCCAAGCCCATATTCCTTGAGAACACAAACTCAACCAGGGCATGTTCACTGCAGCCCAGACTGCCTCCGATCTTGACCTCTCTAATGAGTTCATCTACATTAGTGAGCACCCGGTCCAGTAACACTTCTCCTCCGGTTGGTTTATCTAGTACCTGAACCAGGAAATTATCCACAACACTCTGAAGTATGCCCATGTCTTTCTTGTACTAGGAGCCCGGAACTAGACACACTGCTCCAGGTGTGGTCTCACCAAGGGTGAGCAGAGGAGAAGGATCACCTTCCTTGACCTGCTGGCAACACTTTGTTTAATGCAGCCCAGGAGACCATTGGCTTTCTTTATAGCAAAGACACATTGCTGGCTCATTTTCAACTTGGTGTCCACCAGGACCCCCAGGGACTTTTCTATAAAGCTGCTTTCCAGCTGAGTGACCCCCAGCAAATATTGATGCATGGGTTTGTTCCTCACCAGGTGCAGGACATTGCATTTCTTGTTGAAGCACACCTGCTAGTCCACCTCTCCTGCAAAGCCTGTAAGGTCCCTCTGGATGGATGCATGGGTCAACCACTCCCCCCCAGTTTTGTGTTGTCCACGAATTTACTGAGAGTGCACTCTACCCCATTGTCCAGATCATTAACAAAGATGTTAACTAGGACTGGACCCAGTATTGACCCCTGGGGTGCTCTGCTCTTTACTGGCCTTCAACTAGACTTTGCACCACTGACCACTACCCTGTGGGTACCATCATTCAGCCATTTTTCAATCCACCTCACTGTGTGCTCATCCAGCCCATACTTCAAAAGCTTCTCTTTGAAGATCTTATGGGGGACAGTATCAGAGGCCTTACTGAAGTCCAGATAGACAATATCCACTGCTCTCCCATCATCTACGAGGCCTGTCATTTTATCATAGAAGCTTATCAGGTTGATCAAGTACGACGACTTCTTAGTAAATCCATGCTGACAACTCCCAAGATGTCTTGTTGTTCACGTGCCTGGAAATACTTGCCAGGATTAGCTGTTTCATCATCTTTCCAGGAATCGAGGTGAGTCTGACCTGGGTCAGCTCCCTGGGTCCTCCTTCTAGCAGTTCTTGAAAATAGGAGTGACACTTGCTTTTCTCCAGTCTCTGGGCACTTCTCCAATATGCCACAGCTGATCAAAGATTGAGAGTGGCCTTACAATATTTGCCAGCTCACTCAGCATTCACAGGTGTATCCCAGAAGGGCCCACAGACTTACATATGTATGTTTATTCAGTTCTATTTCTAACATTCTTCAAAAATGACTATGAAAGGTATATCTATATAAAAGCAGATCTACATGATCTATGTTAATAATTGAGTATATGCATATTCTTAAAGGAGCCCATAACTTCGGTGAAAAACTCTTCCGAGTTTATACAAGATACTGAGAAAAATGGCCAAAAAAACACTGCTGCAGAAATACCTAAAATCTTCTAGGGCACTACTGTAAAAAGTTTGTTCTCAAAGCGTCTGAACAGTGCTTTCTTGTTGACTTAAAAACCAAAATGCTTTTGGAAAAAGAAAACTATAATGGCATTCAAACTCCCTGAGACTACTGACAATGTCAAATCTCCTTAAAAGAAATTCCTGACTAATATATTTGCCAAGAGGTAGCATACAGCTTCACTTCCCTGTCCTACAGACTACAGCTGCAAGCAGAACACTTCTTGAAATGAGTCATTCAGGCAACTAAGGCACTTTTAAACAGTACCTATAGCTTCACAGGACACACAATGTTGAAGCTGGCTGGACAAGACAAGACAGCAGCTATATCTACAAAAACTTATTTTCTTAAACACTGAGAGGTAAGAGCTTTTCTGCATGTATTCTCAAGCAAGACCTTCCAAAAGAATACAGGGAGAAAGTGAAACTAACTGACCTAACTCCAAAAGCCACAAATGTTGATGAAACTAAAAGTTTCCCCACCCCTCCCCATGTAAGGACAACGCCATTTCCTCCTCAAACTAAGAGGCAACTAAGGGATACTAAAAAGCACCAGCACTGTGTAAAGCCTTCTGGATGAAGTACAAATACAGGCAGAATGCGCGCATGCTGCACGAGGAGCTGCTGACAAAGCATGAAGATTTCCAGATGAATATGCATTTATACTTACAGTCTAACAAACATATGAGCAGTTGAGTCAAAAGAGAAAAAGTATTTGAAATAAAGAGCATCGTAGTATTTAACTAAGGTCCAAACCAATTCATATTTGACCACTAGGTTCCCCTTCACCTTTGACTCCATTCTCAGAGAAATAATTGTCTCAATTAGCAGTTCCGAATTTCTCTTACTAATGTCATTGCTAACACTTTTTGAATTCCCCAAAAGTGTGGGTCAACACAAAAGGAATTCAGTGGAAAGGATATCACAGTTACTAAAATTCAACTGTCTGAAACTATTCTTTTTCAAATCATCAGGCAGGTGCAAGTGACCTGAGAGAATGAAAGATAAAACTGTTTGTGGATGGATATTCATTCTCCCTCCTAGAAGACAAAGCAAGTCTGTTGAATAACCAAATATTTTTATACAGAATCATATTCCATTCTCAGTTTCTCTGCACAAACTGCAAAGGTGTAACACAGAAATAGTGGGAAAAAGGGTAGTTCTCTTGAAGACCAGATAAATAGAAATAACATCACAGGCTGGTCTAAGCCTGCAATTCTACAAGCATTCCTAAATGCAAAAAGCATAAACCCCAAGCAGGTGCATTCAATTTTCTGAGGTATAGTTTTCCCTACAAAATAGTGTCAACATGGACAAATTACTTTTGTAAACTTTAGTGATAATAATGCTTTCATCTCTCTTTACTTCCTTCTGTATTGCATCTTATGTTAAGTTTTCTGACTTGCAAAAAGCAAGAGATACAAGCACAATACAATTGTACTTACGATGCAAGAAGCAATCATATTTAAAACAGCGCCTACAGAAGAGTGTGTGAAAAGAGTGTAGGCTTTGCTCCCTCTGAACAGATTTAGCGTTTGGTCCATCAATGTTTGGTGTGCATTCAGGAGGAAGAGCTCCTGGAAGCTGCTGCTCAGTGAGTTCTTTGTATCTTAGGAAAAGAAATACAAGTTGTTTATTCAGTACAATGAAAAACAAGTTTTTACAATTACCGCTCTGTTTTCAGTGACAATTTTTTTTTACAAAAAATTGTAGGTAATGTGTCAGCTAGAAAGGTTCATCAGCAAGTAATATGACACGCTAGTTCTATACTCATTAACACAAGTATAAAATTGCTAGGAACGCATGCATTTACTTTGAAACTCACCTCTTCATATATATATTACTAATACAAAAAAGGTAGCTTTTTTTAAACAGCTTTTATTTTACCACTTCAAGAAAATGGCATTAAGCACACACAAGCACCCACTTTTCAGTAGTTTGAAAAGAAAGCTAATAAACCTCTCTATTTTTTGGCTCAATTGGAGAGAACAGCCAATTACCTTCAAATATCACTTGCACTAGTTACACAACAGCCACAGAACCTGGAAGCTAGAGGGACCATTCCTTATCAACAAATACTTAATGAAGTCAAGGAATCTTTGTTTCATAATTCAACACAGCAATATATACTAAGAAATACTTTCTTACTTCTCTTTCAGTTCTTCTGCTGTACCCTTGTCTGGAAACATTGAAGAAATGGCTTCAAATATCTTGTCAGAAGGAAACCTCCGAGGTGGATGACTTTCTTTCTCTGTCAAAGAAGCAAAATTTTGGAAAACAAAAACAAAAATTATATTTCTGCTCCTTTGCTACTTCAAGGAGGTGTTCAAAGAGGGACTTCGCCAAAATCCTAATAAAAAAAGAAACAAAGGTTTTTATTTCTAAATTACTGAGAATTTAAATTAAACGCCTTAGTGATCTTTCCTGCTGACAGAACTGTACTAGTGAAATTTGGAGAAAACATTATTTCACCAGCAGATGGAGATGGCAATTCAGAACTGTCTACTTAAGAATAATATTATTTCATTTTCTGAGGCTTACCAAAGCATTTGTTAGAAAGATTCCCAACTGATTTTTGAGCATTTGATTGTCTCAATTTGGAGAGAAACAAAAGCTGACAAAAGCATGTTTTGTAGTATTCTCTCTAAATTTCTTGAACTATATGGCAAAGGAAATGATGAAGAAAATGATGTTACTTTAGATCTGAAAACTATTAAGTTGAAGGGTTTGAACAAATTTACCAAGTGATTAAAGAAAAGCTTTTTTTGGTCTTAAATTTTAAAGTCTGCAGACAGACATACCCATCCTGTTACCTTCCCGATCTTTTTGCTTGTCATCTCTTTCATCAGGATTGTCATCTCCATCATCATCATCTTCATCATCACTATATTGACCAAGTGCATTGACCAGCTCAACAAATATTTCATCATTGATAAATCCACATTCTGAAATTCAGCAAAATTGGGAGTGAACAGAAAAGCACATGGTATATATGAAATATTTTTAATCCTCCCTACACTTGAATTATGGCAAAAGCTGTAAGTTATGAAAAACAATTTTTTTTTTTTTTCTTCTTCGTTTCAATGTATGAACTCAGAAGAATTAAAAATACTTGGTATTCATTTTTTAACCTGAGAACCAGGATGGGGAGAAAAATTTTTGAAAATTCTTTTTCAACTCCCCATTCTTCATGCCAGTAAACAAGAATAAATCTCTCTTCCTTGATAGATTTTTTTTAAAGAGTAGAGTTACTAGCTAGATTGTTTAAGAGATTTTATACCAGAATCCCAGTTCCAATGTGGTTGGGTTAAGCCAGCCTTATGCATGCAAAGTCAGCCAATGCATGCAAACAGACTACGAAACTATCCTTAGACAGATAGGGAATCCCCAGAGAGACTTTTGGCTGGTAGTTTTTAGCATCTATTTCCACTACTGTAGATGTCACTGGCAAGGAAATATAAACAACAATTTCACAAGAAAACTCAAGGATACAATGTCGTGTATCTGCTTTTTAGCCCAGATTCTTCTGTGAAACTCACAGGGCAGCACAGATGCCCAAACAGACATTTTTGCAGAGAGGAAAACTGTACATTGACATACTGCTGTTACTTCTCAAAAAATAACTGAACCATGTGGCAACTGTAGGGCTTTCACCCTGCTTCTGAACTTGAACAGGGGTGGATGTCACACTGTAACTTGAAGGAAGCTCATAGATTTATTAATATGCATATAATGGAAAGAGGCAGGTATTTGGATGTTTTAAACAGACTCTCAACATACCCACATAGATTAGTAAGAATTTCTCTCCCAAAAGTGCAACTACAAAACTATTCTATAATTATGGCTCATTATATATACACAAATATATATATACATAAAAATATAAATAAATAAAAGGAAATGCCTCTGGATTACAGATTTCCATAGCATTTAAATTTCATTATAGCCACACAAACAAATAGTTACTGGAAAAATAAAAAGCATTCTTTTGACTTTTGATATACAGGTACAAAGGACCTGAATTATTGCCATCATGAACGTGGGACTCGAGGCAGTGAAAGGAGATTAATTTTAAAGCTGGACTCAATAATAAATTAAATCAGTAATATAATACATTTATTAGTAATGTCAACATTTTGATCTAATCAGTTCTCTGACAAGAGTGTCAACAACAATCAGTAAATTTGTAAAATTATCCAAAGGCAAAAAACAGTGATGTTCTTCAAGAAATATAAAGGCACCATCTATCCTGAAGACATTAGCAAGACTGATGTAGGACTGAGTAACGTTTACTATTGAATCACAGGCTTAACTTTCATGAGTGACACAGAATATACTCAGAAATGTAGTTTTCCTCCTTAGTGACTCCTGCACTAACAGGAATGTAAGAAGCAGCACTGCAAGAAATGATTCTGCTTGGGACAGAGTGGGCAGGGAGCAGAACAGGACAAATGTTTTTGAGAAGGGGAAGCAGAATAGTCAGAGAAACTTTTACAACTATAAAATTAGGCTTGTATAAGCCATTCTGAGTGGATACCCAGAGCAAGCAGATCTACTGATTCAAGAAAAAACTATACATGTGAATACCTATACATACTGTAGATAGGTACATATACACTGACTGGAAGAAGGGAAATAACTCCCATTTTTAAAAAGGGGAAAAAAAGAAGACCCAAGGAACTACAGGCCAGTCAGTCTCACGTCTGCCTGGAAAGATCACGAAGCAGATCCTCCTGGAAACTATGCTAAGGCACGTGGAAAATGAGGTGATTGGTGACAGCCAACTTGGCTTTACTAAGGGCAAATCAGTGACCACCTACAACAGGGTTAAAGCATTGATGGATAGGGGAAGAGCAACTGATGTTATTTACCCAGAGTTGTGCAAAGCATTTGACACTGTCCTCCCCCCATCCCTGGAAGTGTTTAAGGCCAGGCTGGATGGGGCTTTAAGAAACCTGGTCTAGTGGAAGGTGTCCCTGCCCATAGCAGGGGGGTTGGAGTTAGATGGATCTCTACAGTCCCTTCCAACCCAAGCCATTCTATGACTCTCTGATACAATTAATTTGTGATAACCAATGAAAAGTTATTTACACCTTGAAGGTAAGGGAAGAAAATCAAAACCCACAGAAGGTTGGTCTACTGAACGTAATTTGTAAGTGTTGTAATAATCAGAGTTTTGCATGCCTCTCCTGCCACTTTCTGCTAAGCAGGACACACATCTGTATGTTATACTATTATATTCAAAAGCCCTGAACATTGAACACCAAAAACTTCTCCATGTTTCGCTTAGGCATTATGATGAATCACTCTATGGTCTTGGAAAAAAAAATGCATTTAATTTCTCCATACTTGAATACTTTGTAGCCTTATGAAAATGAAAGTCACTATATTTATATAAGGATTTCTATTTTATCCAACATTTACACAGCACAGGCATTCTAGAGATACTATTGTAACAATCAAGTATCAGGCCTTAACAAATAAAACTGACAGAAATTATTTATGTAGAAAGAAGTGATTAGTATACCTGAGTGTTTGGGCTCACCTCTGTCTCCATGTACTTTCCCATCATAATTCTTGATAAGCTCTTCAATAAAGGTACCATCCTGGTCAAGCACTTCATCTCCCATATACGGAATGTTATGTAAAACAGTTTCATCCTCTACCTAGTAAAATCGTTTGATCATAATCGTTGTTAAATTGCATGTTCAGTTGGCCACTGCTGTTTTCATAATCTACAACTGTTTAGATAACAGTTAAATTGGCTTCACCACTTAGCATATTCACAGTTAACTAAAAACAAAACCATCTTTATTTAAGAACTTTTTGCACTAGTTGTGAAAGGCTCAAGATGCTGACACCAACTCCTAACATTAAGGTCAGCAGTGTGTTGCAACAAAACTTCTACTATAGAAGCACAATAAGCTAACTAGCTTTAGGAAGCTTGCACTGTTAAATTCATTCTCTCTTCCTTGCTTCTCTCAGCAACATGTGATAGAAACCACCCTTTCATTCCTTTGTTAGAGATAAGAAAACATGATACAGAAAGACTCTAAATTCAAGTTGTCTAAACAGATAGCACAGAAACATGCCTCACACTATTTAATCCAAATGCCATTCTCAGATTTGTTTTGTCTATATCCAGAATTACCACATTAATAACCTAAAGTTTTATCAGTAGAATTTACAGACCTTGATACTCAGCTGTGTTTTCCAGCATTTCAAGAGCCTTCTATTGTTAGGAAAATAGACAATGCAAAGTTTCCTGCTGATCATCATTCTGCAGCAGTGCAAATACCCAAATACTGACAAATTGAAAGCAAGTAGAAAAAAGTGTGGAAGAACTCTGTACTTATACTGATAAAACTAGTTATTTAAATTGCTTTGTTGTGATTACCATCATAACCATTTTAGCAAAAGCCTTTGTATACAAAATGCTGTGACAAAGATTTGTAATAAGCTAAGCTTTTCAAGTAAGTCAAACACCTTTATCAGAAATCTAACATTAGAGTTTGCATATACAGTAAAGCTAATTAGAAAAAAGGCTGAACTCCAGTTGCTATATGAGATCACCATTACATGGGGAAACTATTTCAGGACTGAGATCTCTTTAGTACATAAGAATTATTATTCTGCTACAGGTATGTTGGTCACTTGTCTTACGTAAGGACAGTCACATCCCTCAGAAAATATTTCTCATTATATTAAATATAGTGCACCTAAGAAAAGACTACAGGTGATAGTAGCAGATGACTCTTCCGAGAGAGAGGTACAGAGGCATCCATCTGCTGACCTGATCCACTTTTGAGGGAAGGCTGCTGCCTACCAGGGGCTCGTATCAGGGATATCACCAAGAGGCTGCCAAGCCTTGGACACTAACTACCATTACCCACTGCTGCTGTTTCATGCAGGCATCAGTGATGCAGCCAGGAGCAGTCTGAGGAGCGTCAAGAGGGATTACAGAGCCCTGAGAGCAGCAGTGAAGGACTCAGGAGTACAGGCAGCTTTTTCATCAGTCCTCCCAATCAGAGGGAAGTGGTTTGAAAGGGCCAGTTGAATCCGTCAAATCAACAGATAGTTACAGGACTGATGCTACAGCCAGGGGAGCATGGGACTGGCTTTGAGAAAGCTGGTGAAGAGGGCTTTAAACTAAAGTTGCCAGGGGAGGGGAACCTCAGCCCATCCCGCTCCTCCCCAGTCTGATGTTCATGTCAGCAATAGATGCCCAGAGACTGAAGAAGGGTCACGGTTCAGCAGGAGAGCACCTGAAGAGCAGCAAAAGAAATTCCAGCCAGTAAGTCAGCTTCATCAGGGGCCCAACTCAAATGCCTCTACGCTAATACATAGCGCAGGGAACAAACAAGAGGAGTTAGGCACACAGGCCTGCACAGCCATGACCTCATTGGCAATACAAGGATGTGGTGGGATGGCTCTGAAGGATACAGGCTCTTTAGGAAGGACAGACATGGGAAACAAGAAGGGGGCACCACACTACGTCATTGAGCAGCTGGAGTGCAAGGAGCTCTGCCTGGGGACAGATAGGGAGCTGAAAGAGAGCTTGTGGGGCAGGATTACAGGAGGGCAGGGACAAAATAGTGGGGGTCTGCTGCAGGCCACCTGATCAGGAAGAACAAGCATATGAGGCCCTCTATAGACAAGATAGAAGCAGCCTCACATTCGCAAGCCCTGGTCCTCATGGGGTACTTCAACCACCCCAATACCTGTTGGAGGGACAGCACAGCAGAGCACAGGAAATCCAGGAGGTTCCTGAAATGCATGAATGACAAATTCCTTCTCCAAGTGACAGAGGAAGCAAGGAGGAGAGGCACTGTGCCAGACCTCATTCTCACCAACAAGGAAGGGCTGGTGGGAAACATGAAGATCAAGGACAGCCGTAGCTACTATGACCGTGAAATGGTGCAGGTTTGCATTCAGAGGACTGTGAGGAGGGAGCACAGCAAGCTCACTAGCCTGGACCTTTTGAGAGCAGACTTTGACCTCTTCAGTGGTCTGCTTGGTAGAGTGCCATGCAACAAAGCCCTGAAGGGAAGAGGAGCCCAAGAAAGCTAGTTAATATTCAAGGATCACGTCCGCAAAGCTCAGGAGTGATGCATCCCAACAAAGAGGAAGTCAGGCAAAAACACCAGGAGGCCTACATAGATGAACATGGAGCTCCTGGCCAAACTTAAGTTGAAAAAGGGTCCTACAGAGGATGGAAGCAAGGACAGGAAGCCTGGGAAGGATACAGAGACATCATATGAGCAGCCACGGATCAGGTTAGGAAAGCCAAAGCCCTTTTAAAATTAAATTTTTGCCAGGGACATCAAGGGTAACAAGAAAGACTTCTATAGGTATGTCAGTGATAAAAGGAAGACTAGGGAAACTGAGGGCCCTCTCCCGAAGGAGACATAAGACCTGGTTACCTGGAATATGGAGAAGGCTGAGGCTCTCAGTGACTTTGCCTCAGACTTCACCTGCAAGAGCTCTAGCCACACAACCCATGTTCCAGAAGGCAAAGGCAGGGACAGGGAGAATTGTGAACTGCCCGCTGTAAGAGAATATCACTTTCAAGACCATCTAAGGAATGTAAAAGTGCAAAAGTCCATGGGACATGACGAGAGGCATCCAAAGGCCCTGAAGGAACCAGCAGATGTAGCTGCTAAGCCACTGTCCATCCTTTTTGAGGAGTCATTGTAGTGCAGTGAAGTTCCCAGTGACTGAGGAGGGGAAACGTAACCCTTTTTAAAAAAAGGAAAACAAGGAAGACCTGGGGAGCTACAGGACAGGCAGTCTCACCTCTGTGCCTGGAAAGATCATGGAGCAGATCCTCCAGGAAACTATGCTAAGAAACACGAAAAATGAAGTGGTTGGTGACAACCAGCATGGCTTCACAAAGGGCAGACCATGCCTGACAAATCTGGTGGTCTTCTACAATAGGGTTACAGCATTGATGGACAGGGAATGAGCAACTGACATCTACCTGGACTTGTGCAAAGCATTTGACACTGTCTCCCACCATATCCTTGTCTCTAAGTCGGAGAGACATGGATTTTATGGACGGACAACTCAATGGGTAAGGAATTGGCTGGATGGTCACACTTCGAGAGTCAACAGTTCCATGTCCACGTGGAGATCAGTGCTTAGTGGTGTTCCTCAGGGGTCAGTATTGGGACAACCACTGTTTAACATCTTCGCTGGCAACATGGACAGTGGAATCAAGTGCACCCTCAGCAAGTCTGCCAGTGACACCTAGCTGTGTGGTGCTGTTGTCACACTGGAGGGAAGGGATGCCAACCAGAGGGACGTGGACAGGCTCAAGAGGTGGGCCTGTGCAAACCTCACGAAATTCAACAAGACCAAGTGCAGGGTCCTGCACCTGGGCTGGGGCGATCCCAAGCACACAGGCTGGGTGGAGAATAGATTGAGAACAGCCCTGGGAGAAGGGCTTGGGGGTGGTGGTTGACAAAAAGCTCAACATGAGTCTGCAATGTGCACTTCCAGCCCAGAACACCAACTGTACCCTGGGCTGCATCAAAAGATGCATGACCAGAAGGTCAAGGGAGGTGATTCTCCCTCTCTACTCTGCTCCTGTGAGACCCCACCTGGAATACTATGTTCAGCCCTGGGGTCCCCAGCACAAGAAGGACATGGACATTTCAGAACAAGTGCAGATGAGGGGTACGAGGATGATCGGGTGCTGGAGCACCTCTTCTTTCACCTACAAAGAAAGGCTGAGAGTTGAGGTTGTTCTGCCTGGAGAAGAGAAGGCTCCCTTCCAGTACCTAAAGGGGGCCCATAAGAAAGTTGCACAGGAGTTCTGTCAAAGAGTAGTGATTGAACAAGGGGTAATGGTTTTAAACTAAGAAAGGAGAGATTTACATTAGACATTAGGAAGAAAATCTTTACCCAGAGGGTGGTGAGACACTGGAACAGGTTGCTCAGAGAAGCTGTGGATGCCCCAGCCCTGGAAGTGTTCAAGGCCAGGTTGAATGGGGGCCCAAAACAAATCTGATCTAGTGAGAAGTGCAGAGGGGTTGGAATTTGATGATCTTTAAGGTCCCTTCCAACCCAAACCATCCTATGATGAAATTAAATACTGTAAGGCTTTACTTACAGCAAGGTTGTAGAGATACTGAGGGCCATTAAGAACACAGGTTTACTCTGCAATTGGTAATACCTTTTATTAGTGTTTTATTTCTAAAACTAACCCCCCTCTCTTTTCACCATACATTTCTCCTAGCACCACCTTTTTAAACTTACCATAAAATTTTGTTGAAGGGGTGACCAAGAATACATTATAGGCACAGAAGCAACAGCATTGAGAGTCTTTAGTGGGATGACTTGTTTTGGAAAATCTATGTCACTGGTAACAGAGCACTGAAATAAAAGGTTGAAGTTACACTTATGTATCAATTTCAGGGAAAAAAAATCACAAAAATCACTCTACAACAAACAAAATGGTGTTTGTCAAAATTTGCTAGACCTGCCTTTGAGAAATGCTTCAGATTTGTATGGCATAAGAACAGGTTTAGCAAGAAAAATATGCAGGAATTATTTATGTTTTAATACCTTTGTCAATAGAACATGTGTTTTTTTCCTCCACATAATACTAAGTGGCTGTGTTAGATACTTAGTATTTTATTCAGACTATTCAGCCTGTCATATAAACCATTTTTTGTACCTCAGAAGAGATTTAGTACCTGCTGCTGCTACACTGGTCTTAGAGTATTTACTGAAGCCAGAGAGGCAGATGAAAATTCCCTTGGCTTTAGATCAATACACTGCAGAAATCATGTATGATACATGTTAAAAAATAAAATTTTACTTTAATGACAGCAAGACATCTTATGGAAATTGATACTTATGTCTTGTTAACTCCTGCCCTGCTTACCCATTACTGTCTGCATATCTTTATACTATACCCAAATCTTTAATTATGCTCACTGTTTACAAAGAGCAGAGGAAAAATTAACATTTTAATATGCAACTCTGGACATGTCAATGAGTTGGGGTTTTTTTGGAAATTTTAATGTGTATGCAGCCTCCAAAGGATAAACATGCCACAGAAATACAAACACATTCTAGGTTATTCTTCCATCAATTCAACAGATAACAGATACGGATCAGCTCTTCTCAAGTAGTTGAACAGCAGGATGAAAAACTCCTAAAAAATGTTACAGACAAAAGCAGATAGGAAAATACAATGCTAGGGAAAGTATAACAAGGAAGCTTTGGAGTTAAGTAAAACAAAATGTAGAACAGCTATCATAGCTACCTGAAAGGAAAAAAGGAAGTGGAGACAAAAGATCTTTCTCCTTTCCAGAAGGGAAAGATGAACAGAGCTTCACATTTCTAAAGAAATACACAAAGTAATATAACAAACAGTATACAGAGACAGTACCCCAGTAGAATGATACAAGCCAGGTTTTTTATTTTATTTTTAAATACACAGGCAATGAAGTTAGATTTCTGCTCTGTATATCAATACTCAAGACACTGTGCTATGATAGTGCTTTATTGCCATTTCAGGTTAACATTTAGTTTTCTAGCTAGCAGCCTTCTAGCAAATTTTTCGTTTAAAGAAAAATACAAAAGTAGAAAATCATTACTTTTATCTTTGGAACTAGAAATCTTAGACTGTGTCAAAATGACTCAAGGTGTTTAGTACAAAGTCTCAGTTATGTTCCCCCATTGTTTAGGTATGAAACTCAGCTTGATGTTTATTAGGCTACCACACATTATAGTCTCTCGTTGATGCTAACTGCACTAGGCATTGGAAGAAACCTACGTCATCAGCAAGGCCCTACAGACTTCATCAAGAACATCAGGTTTCTAAAATCCTTTCTATCAAGTAATTTAATTTCTAGACATTACCGTATACAACTCTGAAGAAATTTAGCATATTAAGAAAGAAAAAGACTTAAATAATCTTTCAACACCTCCCATACTACTTCTTTCTTTCACTTCTCCCACTATAAATTATAGCAATCTTAAGTCAAGTAGTAGAGTTCTTCTAATTCATGGAGACAGACTGGTTTTGAATGCAGTAATTAGTGTGCTCCATCAATTCAGGCAGGAAATCAATTCAGGCAAAAAAAGTAAAATAAAAGAATAGTAAATCAAGCTACAAAAAAAAAGAGCAATCGAGGAATGGTGAGACATGATCTTTATCAAAAAATGAAAACTGGATGTATACCTCTCAGTTATTATGAGAAGTTCTTATCCTACAGTGCCATATAATAGGTGTAGAGCTGTACCTGAGAGCTGCACATTCAATCATGCTTAAAGGAAAACAGTCAGGCACACAAAATGCACCTGATATAGAGAATATCAGCTTCCCTCTAAAATTTGAGAAAAAAAGCCTGACAAATTTCCTTGAATAGGAAGGTTTTTTTTTTCTTTTTATTAACCTGTGCACAGTAATGTCTTCATTCTCAGCCTAATGAAAAGAGTTAGGTTTTCAGATAATTACACATGAAGCATCCTCAAACTGGCTAAGTTTGAAGTGTCTAAAGAGCAACTGATAAACAAGATAAATTAAGCTGGGGTGAATGTTGGAAGTTGGAGTGGACTTCAACCACTGTTTCAGCTACCAACATGACAGCCAATTTGGGTGTTCAAATCAGCATCAGAATCATGGAAGCTTTTTTCACAAATTTAGTATTTAGTCTGAATATGCAACAGAAGGGTGTACCAACTCCTTTCAGGACCTGCGTTTAAACAACTGTAAGTATAAAGAAGACTTATTCAAATAAGTATGTTCACAGGTTTCATGTGTTTTAACTCAATAACAACTAAAGTAACTAGTCATTTGTACCACAGGGGAACAACTTTGATGGAAGCAACATTAGACTCCCAATATCAGTGAGACAAAATGATTAAAGGATGCTGAAGTAAGTCCACGTATTATCAGAAATTTTGTCTCATGGGACACTCAAAGCTAAGTAGCCTGCTATTTAGTGTTTTCCAGACAGAAATCTGATGGAAGTAAGTAATAAATAACTCCTTCACTTGTAAGAAAATTGTTTAGTTGCAAAGTCATATCAAGCTGGTAAAAAAAATTAAAAGAACAGCCAAATTTCCTGTAATAAAATTAAAACATGCTAACAACCTTGTAAGGGGAATTACCACAACACATGTTAACCAACCTCCCTGGTCCCGCGCAATGAGCTCACAGAAGTCATGATGTGTACAGGCTGTATCCTACGCTGTTTCCATTCTTGATTTAATATTTCAGTTCTTTCCAGTATCTTCTGACGATTAGAATTAAACATACTCTAAAAATTAATCACAATTGTAAACATTACAAATAAATCAAAGACTATGAACTCATCTGCTAACATCTTAAGGTATCATAACATATACTAAAACCAAAAAATTTAGAAGTGGCTCAACACTGAACTGTCCCAGTTTTAAGTGTCAGTCAGGCTCTGTAATAGATTGTTATCCCTTTCTTTGACTAAAACCAAGTTCTCACATATAGAACCTTACAGGTTTAACATGGAATTAAATTCTAAAGAGAATTAGAAAGAGTAGGTGGCTAAAGGAACTGCCATACTTGCTCTCCAGTCTCTTCTGATACTTAGCACACTGGATTCAATCACATACAAATGTATCACACCTACTTTTAATATCAGAGTTAAGACAAGATTCAGTATGTTAACAAAATACTTCATGAAACTGTTATTGCAGTTGTTAACTGTGGGACAACTTTCATAGTCAATCCAACTCATACTTCAGAAGAAAATCGATTTTGATATCAGTTTTTAAACAATGGAACCAAAAGATAACATACCTTTACTTCATCTGCACGTCGGAACCTCTTGAGCTGCCTCAGCCTCATATATTCTGATTTCACACGCTTTCGCCAACAAATTGGTCCCTTCTCAGATTTTTTTCCGGTTTGACCCATGATTATCCTGCAAGAAACAATGTCATTAATACTACCAAACCCTTCCCCTCTGCTTACAAAGGAAGTTAGAGTGATGGGAAATGCAGGATAGAGATATTCCTTTAATACCTATCATACCTAATTCCTTTCAATCATACACCTGGAACACCATCCCAGTCTAAGTAACAACAACCACCACCATCCATACTTCAGTGATAGACACTGAAAAAGTAATTTTAATTAAGAATCAGTGATAGACACTGAAGAAAAGTAATTTTAGTTACAAATCATGGGGACCATTCACATTTGGTTTAAGCACTTTTTTTATGTAGCTATTAGGAGTATCTGATGTATTTAAAGGAGTAAAGCAGAACAAATTAAAACCCCCACTGCAAAGAGATAGGTTAGAATCCATACAAGCAGTCTTACAAATTAGATTCTTAGATTCTGGGCAGCAATGTTCAAGACAGACAAATCTTCCCCTCCTCACAGGAAGGGTCGTTAAGATTGTAAATCCTGCAATAGGCTTCTAGAGTAGATTTCGAGCGCACAGATGTACCAAGTACAGTCTTCCTAGTCAGCCACTCAATTGCCAAGGAGTTCTAGAAATTCAGACATACATAAGAAGTTGAGACAGACCTCGCTCTTTTCTCAGGTATTCTATGAACAACTAAACTGTCCAGCTGTTTGCAAACAAGACAGATTCTACTTTTACTGATCACCCAGCTAGTACCAAGTGCTTCATTTTTATGTTTCACAACCATTGGCACTGAAGTTGTATTTTTATATTATAGAAACTGTTAGAACATGTAAATCTGCTCAGCATTTTTCAAAATCAAGGACCATATACTGCACCCATACTGACAATTCTTTTGACAGCATTCATAAACAAAGCCCCTACCACACTGAAGACTTGCTTCCACTCCAGAGTCACACTGTAACAACCTATGATATTTCACTGAACAGCTCACAATAGCCAGAGGCTGAAAGGCTTAAGTGTCCAGTTGCCCAAGAAAAAAAAAATGCTTTCTCAAACGCACAATCAATTTGAGCAGAAACAATTCTAGCCTTTATTAAGGTACAATATAAGTAAAGATGAAAAATGTACTCTTCAGGCTTGAGTCAAATGCCCAGTGCCACAACTTCTGCCACACCACACCACACCTGGCAGTCATGAGTAAAGACTTATTCAATTTAAAGATCTTTGTAGGCAGAGCTCAATTTTCAGCAGTTTTGTACCAAGTGGATTTGAGTTCTACCAGAAATCATGATAATCTTGAAAAGAAAAATCAATGCAGAACCTGTTTGTTCTCAATACTATGTCATAATTAAGTTCAACAAGGCCAAGTGCCGGGTCCTGCACCTGGGGCGTAACAACCCCAAGCAGAGCTACAGGCTGGGAGATGAGTGGCTGGAAAGCTGCCTGGCCGAGAGGGACCTGGGAGTATTGGTTGATAGTCGGCTGAATATGAGCCAGCAGTGTGCCCAGGTGGCCAAGAAGGCCAACAGCATCCTGGCCTGTATAAGAAGCAGTGTGGCCAGCAGGTCTAGGGAAGTGATTGTGCCCCTGTACTCGGCTCTGGTGAGGCCGCACCTCGAGTACTGTGTTCAGTTTTGGGCCCCTCGCTACAGGAAGGACATGGACGTGCTCGAGCGAGTCCAGAGAAGGGCGACCAAGCTGGTGAGGGGTCTGGAGAACAAGTCTTACGAGGAGCGGCTGAGGGAGCTGGGCTTGTTCAGCCTGGAGAAGAGGAGGCTCAGGGGCGACCTTATCGCTCTCTACAGTTACCTTAAAGGAGGCTGTAGAGAGGTGGGGGTTGGTCTATTCTCCCACGTGCCTGGTGACAGGACGAGGGGCAATGGGCGAAAGTTGCGACAGGGGAGTTTTAGGTTGGATGTTAGGAAGTACTTCTTTACCGAAAGGGTTATTAAGCATTGGAACGGGCTGCCCAGGGAGGTGGTGGAGTCACCATCCCTGGAGGTCTTTAAAAGACGTTTAGATGTAGAGCTTAGCGATATGGTTTAGTGGAGTGCTTAGTGTTAGGTCGAAGGTTGGACTCGATGATCTTGAGGTCTCTTCCAACCTAGAAATCTGTGATACTGTGATAATTTACATCAATTTACAATGATTACAATGTAATCATTGAACAAAAAGTAATAGTCTAAGAGCCTCACACATTTGTATGTAAGGCATTAATATTTTGAAAGAAAACATGCTGGATATTCAGGTTGAGATCGAAAACAGCAAAAAAAAGCAAAATTGCTAACCCAAATCATGGGAAGTATCCTTTGAGGGAAAAAAAGGCAAGGCATACATGATGTTTCCCATAATGCAAGAGAATCTGACTACACAAAGGGAAGGCCAGTAAACTAGCAGGGAGAGGTCAGCCTAAAGCAAAGGAGTCAAACACAGCTGATGTGTTTCCATGCCTCAAGGCAGCAGGTAGAATCTACCTGTATTTCATTTACCACAACACAAGTGATTACAGGAGAAAGAGATTAAAGATAATAAAAATGAAAAATCACAATCCATTCATGTTAGAGTACAATAAAAAGAATCGGTGATTCAAAATGCACTATGATATTGATTAGAGAACGGCATAAAAGCCGTTATATTATAAAAAAGCAAATGCATTGTATTACATGCTAAATTAAGCAAAGGAAAAATATGGAAAAACATCCCATTAACTGGAAATAAATCAAAAACGGAATAAATAATAGAAAGACAATCTCAATTTTTAGGTAATATAGAATATCAAAATCATCTCAGGGTTCAGCCAAAAGACATGTAAAAAGTATGAAGGAATTCAAAAGATAAATGAAACCAGCTGACAACACTAAAGTAGCACATCCCATTAAAACCAGAACAAAGCACAGCTTATGTTTACTTTAATGCTGCATTGAGCACAGTCCTTTTAATTTTAGATTTTTGGAAAATGATAAGTAATTCAGGTCTAAAAAAAGCATTCTCAACTAAAATTAAATTGCCAGCTAAGCCCTAATCAAAAGTACGCCTGCATGGAAAACTTACATGATTAGGTTAATAATAATAATAAAATAAGCAGAATTCCCATTATTCTATCACAGATCTGAAATACTGCCTCAGAAGACCCCAAAATTGGAGTCTAAGACCAGAGAGAAATATCTCCATCTAGTAAACAAAACAAGTATATTCAATTTACTCAGTAATGAACATCATGGTTACATGATGTGCTAAAATGGGGAGAAAAGTAATTCATAATGTACAAGACAAATGCTTCCTTTTAAAATACTACACACTCAGGTCATTCATCTGATAACAAATGAGTTATAAAAACACACACATTTCAAGCTGCTATTTGAGGCACAACATGGACAACTAATTTAGCATTGAAGGTACAGATTAAAAAAATCCTAGAAAATAAAGAAATACGCTACAACTTAGTATAAGCAACAGTAGGAAACAACTCAAGATAAAGTAATAATGTTAGTGTGCAAAGATCATTGGGATACACGCAATGCATTAAGTCAAATGCATACAAAAAATTAGAAACATCCTTTAAATGGCAAGTCCATAGTAAGACAAAAAGCACTGAGTAGAGAGGAAGAATACACATGTATACGTTAAACAAAAATTACAGCTAAGAAAAATGCAAAGCGTTATGGATACAGGGTTGTATAATATCAATTTTGAAAAAACTGTTTTCAATTATTGTTGCTTTTTTTAGCAGCAGTTTTGCAAGCCAAGTGAACCATATTTGTAAGTTTCTGGGCAGTTGAACATTACCAAAGTAGTATTACATTACATTTTAACAGATACACTGTTTTGTTTTTTTGTCCCCATGTCTCAGGAGAAAGTCTTAATGCATTTTCATAGAGGACAGAGTTAATTCCCATGGTGCATCTTCATATTAGGACTATAATAAAATGCCATAGACAATTCCTAACACCAACTAGAAGGTCCACCAAAAAAAAAACAACTATGCAGAAACTAAGCCTGAGAAACTGGGCTAATAAATTGCACAGACAAGGACAGCCTACGCTGGGTCATTGCTAGGAGAGGAAAAAAATCAGACAAAGATGGATTCTTACAGAAGGATGCTGGACACCTCCTTTCAGGGATGGAGGTAATTTAGAGAACTAAAGGACTTCGGAGAAACATCAATGTAAACTTCGTTTCTGGAGCAAATCCAGGACTTGTAAAGGTGCTCTCTCAAACCTACTGTTCATTCATTTGCGCTAGTACCTCTGTGTAAGGAAAACCTTTTCCAAATCACCTTCTTCTACAATTTCTGCTGTTCACATTTGTATGCAACTCTGAGCTGCAACAAACTGCACTTTACTACACAAGAAAAAAGCCTGTACATTTTCATTAAATGATTTTGTATGGGATTTGCAGCTCAGGTTGCACAACAGAAAAGCTAGGGATTTTTAAGACTGATTTGTAAAAACTACTCAACTTTTCATTAAAAAGTTTCCAAATATTCCCTACAATATCACAAGCTAAATTTCATCTAAGAATAGTTAAAGCTGTCTTAAGACAGCGTAACGTTAAACAATTTACATTTAGCAAATAAAAACATGATTCTGGAACATCTTTGTGCAAGAGTCTGATTCAGATAGCCCCCAATCGAGTCCTTCTCAATTTTCCTTTCCAAATCCTGCTATTTCTATTGCTTAAAATCTTTCTTTCCCATTTGTTCATCCTCTTTGATGAAACAGCCTGCAGAAACTGAGTAATTGCTCAAGATCTCAGTCCCGAGACTTTTTTCTAAAAGAAAGAGACTATACAGTCAACTCTCTCATTATTTATAAGCAGATTATCTCATCTCCAAAAAAAAAAAAAGGAGAAAGCGCAACTCTAAAGCAGTTTTCTATCTTGTCTCTAGAGAAAGCTCATTTCCCAAAGCAGAGAATGACTTCCTTGCAGAACCTGAGCTAACCTTGCCTGATCATACCTGGCTTCACACTACAGAGAAAAGCCCTGCCAGGGCTCCCTGCACCTATTTGCAGAAGAGGGAGCACTGGGAAATGCAGTGAGACATCAAAGGAGTTCTAGCTTCAGCTTGGTAATGTCAAAGATGGATGAACTCTCCCATTCCAGACTGGGCAATCATCCTGACACCACAGAAAGCAAGGAGATGCATATGCCACACCTAAACAAAATCCTCAGGTCCGACACGGAGCAGAAGCTATCCAGTCTTTCCACAACACAGGACTGCAGAACTCAGGTGACCCCACACTGCCTACTCCATATAGCAGTGTCCCTACACTCTTCTCTCCAGCTCTCACACCATCGCTATTTTTCCCATTACCAATAATATCACAACTAATTCCCTGAGCTATAGCAATTTCATAGTATTAACTATGCAGGTGGGTAGAATTGCGTGTTAATTATATTAATGGAAGGACCAACACAATTTGAAGCAGAGCATCATCAAAAGAAAAAGTAACACAAATGATGCCTCTTTTTGACCAATGAGGAGCCTTAACTATGGTATTAGGAATGAGATATACCAAACCCACCTAAACATGACCAAGAAAAACCATACAAGAAAAAAAAAGAACAGACAGAGGTGTTCTTTTCTGTTTCCATTCATGCTTGCCTAGCTGGAAATGAAAAACAACAAAATATGCAAGTGTCCTAGAGCATGCATGCTTGTACTAAATAAACTCCATTAAGCATTTCATAATGAAATTTTGTACAAGATCCGTATGCTTTACAGTAAGTTTTTAAAAACTGCATGAGCTTAAATCAGACAACTACTAAATGTCAGCAGCCAAAGTACATACAATACATCTAGAATTCACAACAAGAGACAAGTACAGAAAAATATCCATTCATATTGCTGTTTTGCCTACAGAACATACAAATAGCCTTATTTAAAAACAACATCCTATTTTTCTTCAATCGCTTTGGCAATACCCATCAGTAATAAACAATCACGTGGATAATGCTCTAAATTAGGCAGTCTATTCAAGCAGTCATGCTGCTGTCAAAGACTATATTTAAGCTCCTCTGGCTACCCTGCCAAATTTCAGGAAAAAAGTTAGAAATTGTAAAGCATGACAGCATAAGTGAGGGGAGTCTGCCCTTATAAAAGAACATTATTAATTCTGTAACTATGCTTAATATTACACAATATTTTAAGCTGTAACAATATTACATTATATTCTGACAACTCAGAAATTCTTTTTGGAGATATTTAAGAATTAAAACATACTGTGCACAGCGCAACTTCCAAGTCTTTTTTTTTTTTGGAATTTCATATATGCTCAAAATGTTATTCATATACTTCAGTTGTATGCATACTCTGAAACAATAATGCACTTAGGAGCACTCTTAACCAACAGTTTCAATGCTGAGGGTGAGGGGAAGAGAATACAAAACCCAACAGACAAAGTGCCTATGCAACTTGACGCAAACCAATGAACAATCAAGTCATAATGCTTTTGTTGCCTAGAGTAATGAAAGAATAAAATAATTCAGTTTGGGGAGGGTGGGAGGAAATACTACTACTAGAACCTCACATAAAGCCAAATGTGAGAGCTTTCACATTTACTTCTCAGAACTTCAAGAAGTAGGGGAACTTACTGAACTCCACAGACCTGCTCAGCAAACTACATCCCACATCCAGACCTCTCCCACCTCAGTGACAACATGAACGCGGTGACATACTGTCATTACATTCTTTGGACTGATGCACTAGTAAGCTCAAAGCATGCATCTCAGCTAGCTTCATGAACTGTCACTTCAAATGGCATAAACTTATTAGATTCAATACTACATGACGAAGATACTCATCCAAGTTGAGGGATGTGATTCTCCCCCTCTACTCTGCTCTCCTGAGACCCCACCTGGAGCCCTACATAACTTGTGCACAGCTACAAATCAGGAGAGAATTGCGAGGAACTTTGGCCAATGCTGGGGCCACAGGGGAGGAAATAGTGCGTGCCATTATACCATAAAGAGGCCCTGGTTTTATACATCAGTTTGCTCTGGAGTAGCAGACATGCTCTTTAGCTGTAAGCTGTTATCAGATCCAGACAGCACACATGTCCCTCAGACTACGCATATTCCGTTTTACTAATGACAAAATTACCATATATTAAACCCTATCTGAAGTCATTATTGAACTTCTTCACTCATCTACAAAACTTGGGTTCGATTACAAAAGCCACATCTTCCATGCTATTTTCTTCAAATTAGAAAAAAATTGTTCAGACAGCATGATTTAAGACAATTCATGTTCAACCCACAAAGCAGAATTTTAGCAACAGGAAGGAGAAAGGATTAAAGACCTCTCCATAAGCCTAAACATACAAACAAAAAACCACAGCCTCACCTTCACTAGAAAAGAAACAAGACAATAAATGTCAATTACCAACATCAATGCATTCAGTGTATACCTAAAGGTCTAACTTCACAGCACTTTTAACTTTCCAAGCCCATCTAATAAAAAACTCAAATGATCTTCGTATTACAGGATTTTATACAGCACAAAGTAGTATAACAACATAATATATAAATACTACTAAATGATTGCTCAGCTACAGCCAAGTATATATCAGCTATGTTAAACCAAACTTTATTACTTAGAAACTCTTGGAAATGTATTTTTAGTATTTTACTTCATGCAGTCTAAATGCAAAACAAGCCAATACTATTTATGAACCTATTCTAAAGGCCTTCAGAGTAAGCAGTTTCCAGCAGACTCTTATTACAATTATCAAGCACCTAAAAATAAACCAACATATACATATTGCCAGACTTCAAAAAATGATGTCAAATTTAATTGTAAGTAACTGCTGTAATCTGCATCCTTCATTTATTCCAAACTTTTATTAACCGTGTAGATATTCACGAAAAAACTCTGGTCAAGAAACAGTATTACTCTCTCAGGCAAACTAAGAAAAAATGTTTACTTCTGTGATTTCAAAGCTGCTAACTTCTTCTGTACTAAGTTATGCAAGTTAAAGGGTGAGGGGAAAAGACACCCCAGCACCTGAATGGCCTTTTTACCTGTGCTACGAGCACGCAACATGTGCTCGTAGCATATTGTCTATGCCTAGAAGATTTACAGCTGCTTGCTACTCTACTTTCTGCATTTTCTAAAGCAATACAAAAACAGTTATCTTTCAAACTTATCTGTGTAAAATAGCATGTTCTCATTTCCATGGGAAGAAAAATACTCTCAAGGCTGTCAGCTCTCCACTGTCAGCTTCTGCATTTCAGACACCAAACCACATTGACTAACTAAAATCTCTGGGTCAAATACAACATTGGAAAGATTAGCATAGTTTATTAATAATCTTCCACTACAGCACATTCACTCTACAAAATTTGTCACAGTGATAGATGAGAATAAACTGTAGTGTTTTTTTACTGTAATATCTTATAGAAACATGGTATTTTAAGTTTATAGTGCAATTCAATTTGTTTAACCAAGAAATACTTAAAAATTCCTATGTTTTAAAACATACTTTACATTATTCCATATGCTGAAGATCTTTATCATTGAGAATGTTTAAGTTTAGGCATAAGACTTTTATTAAATGTTATCATCAAGTTAAACTATCTTCCTCAGACATTATTCAGTGTCAGTTTCACCTAGAAAAGACATCATTTATCCTTTGTATCAGTGGCCCCACACACCTCATCTCCACTTCTACTCAGCCTTCTCTATTGTAAGATCTAAGTGCTTATGATTCTGTTAATCAAACTAGGTCAGGAAAAAAAATCTGGCTGAACAGCCCAGAAAATAAACACACTTAGGTTTTCAAATACAAATTTTCAACAAAATCAATTCCACAGGCAGGTTTGTTCAGCAGCCACAGGAATACTTGAATCAACACGAGGGAAAGGGGTAGGAACAAGAGGCAAAGAACTGAAATTGGAGAGGCTAGGAGTTTAAGCCAGCCTGCCTTCAACAGAAGTGTTTGTCAAGCCACACTGTATCACTGCCACAGTTATACCAGTACTTAAGTGTTATCCTTGCCAACCAGAAACATTCAGTAAGACACCCATGCCAGACCTGCCACTCTTTGGCCACATAAAAGCCAAGAGGCTTGTCATTGCCTACAAAGGCTTAACCTCTATTGCACTCTGACAATATCTAAAAGAAATATATTTATGAATCTAGGCTATGTAGGTAACTCTAAACAGCTCATCTGTCCTTCCTCACTCTGACAGACAGAGGCTGTGGCTGATGTAGGCTAATATAACACTCGTGACCAATTCTAGTAAGATTCCGTTTTCTGCAAGAACCTTCTTGACTACTCAAGAGATGGAAACTCTTAGAAAAGCTATCATCAAATACAAAACTAATTTTAACAACGTATGGAGAAGAACCATTAACTTCTTCAGATATACCAATGCCGTAACCCTGAACTAAAGAGGAATGTCTGTATGTGAAAGTATCCCAGTCTCAGAATGACTCCTTTCCCTCTACCTTAAAGTTCGCAGCACACCCCTGGTTTACAAGTAGAATTAAAAGCCTGTGTTTCAATAGCAGCATGGGCACCAACGCATGTTAGCACCAGCCCTAACACCCGGACAGATGGGTAACAGCCACAGACAGACCTTCCAGGTAATACGGCAGCACCAAAAGCAGGTCTGCTGCTATAAAAAGACATTTTTCTTATGAGCAGTCTCATCGCAATTAAGCTCCTATTTATTATAGTACTGTCAGTTACTTGCAATTAGCATTTGCAACACAAGAATACATTTTAAGTAGTGAAATCCTTTCAAAACTGGCAGTCTGTTGCTACAGTATTGTTTCTTTGAGATAACAGCTTAAAAGTTGTCACATTCAAGGCCAGTGCACTCCCTCCTCCCCAACATGCAAAATCACTATTTACTAATGTATTAACAGTTGCCTAATACAATTTAATTTTGAGGAAGAACATTCCAACTTAACCACGACTTAACAGCACATTCACATATCCATTTGCTTTTGGAAGGTGATGACATATATCCTAATGTACTTCTTGGCTAGAACTGGGAAGGACAATGAAATCTTAAAACGGCATACATTTCTTCTCTTCATTATCTGCCTACATTACCTCTGCACCTCTGATAGAATTTACAGGGCAAATACGCTAAGTTTGATTGTGATGATTAGTTCTGCTAAATCAGACCTTTTCTCCCCTCAGAAGACACTGACTGGTCTTGAACTGGACCAAAAAGTCAAAATTACTCATGCTGGCAGGGCTAGCACACAAACTGGCAGGGAAGAGCCGTGCAGGCAGGGTCACAGCTATGAAGCAAAGCCTCTTTCTGTCAATACCAGTAAACTGCTTGAGCATCTCCCCAACTTGCCTTAGACTGGAACATTTATTTTCCATACCACATGTAACATACTATTCACACTAATTTTTTTTCTTTACAAGTCTATGCACAATCAAAGCAGTTAACATGGCAAAGTACTTCTGTGTGAGTAGTTTTCAAGAACTGTGCTTCCCGCTCTCACTCTATCAGCTAAAGATTGCCCTGAAAAAGATGCAGTGAGTGGCAAAACAGTCTGTAACTTGCCTCTGTTAGCTGCCAGTGGAGGACAGGTATAGAAGATGTCTATAACAAATGAGAAGTTAGTGCAAGCTTTCCAGTTCAGTTTTGCCTCATACATCCCATGACAGCCATTCACAACAACTCTCTATATTCAAATCAACAGTTAACAAAAGTTATTTTCCATTTCCTATTATTAGTACAAGTCTAAGGCTTCAAGATATGTTTCTGTCTATTCTTAAAAAAAATAGAAGAAAACTACAGAGGGATCCAAACTCCTAAACAGCCTCTTTTAAACATGTTACACTTTCGCCTATTTCAAGGCCTTATCAAAATTGGAAGTCATTTCACAAATTTAAACAAATACATAGAAATTCCACGAACAGTGTGCTGTCTCATACAAATCAGCACTAAACCCAGATGACCACAGAACTTGAGTACTGCTCTAGCCCTTCTACGGAGACATGATAATCTGTGCTAAACAAAAGTACAAAAGGCAACAAGCAAGTCTCAGTGAGGGATTTCACTTCAACATCGGGAGAAAACACTTCACAGCGAGTGCAGTCCAGCACAGGAACACATTAAGCAGAGAGATTCTGTAATCTCCATTCGCAAAAACATTTTAAAAGTGGTCTGGAAAAGACACTGAATAGCCTGATGCAATTTCAGTGTTGGCCTTGTCTGAACAGGAGACTGGATCAGATAACCTCCAGATTTCCTTGCCAACCTAAACTATTCTACGAGCCAACAAAATTCTGAATTGGGCCTGCCATCTCAAAACCAAGGGCCACACTGTTTTTAAAGCTGATGCTACCGAGCTTGCTTGCTGTTTAAATTCCAATTTAATATTTCAGAAGATGAAAATATTCACCACTACACTCTAAAATTCTTGATATTTCAGTCAGCTACATGTACAATTTGGGAAACAACAACATTAAGGGAACAGTAATTTCTGAATTAAAGTGTTTAGGAGCTTAATCAGATTGCAATCTTTAGTTTGGTATGTTATCACTGATTGTTCTCAGTGTAAACACCCCTTGTGCTAGAGTCTCCTTTAACAACTCCATCAACTCATTAGTTCACATATTCCTTCCCACTACAAGATTGCGTTTGTTCATTTGGAGAGTCTGTCTCTGCTTAACAGAGCAATTGGAATCTTTAGCTCCTCCTCATATAAAACATAAAAGGCAAAGAAAGCTCTTCACTAATTAAGAAATGTATTCTAACCACAATGCTTCACACTCTCCATAAACTTACCAACGTTTTTAAAATAAAGAAGTTAAGATGCAGTGTTCCTTTCAAAGCCAGACAAAGCAAAAAGATCACTTTTTCTAAAACCAGAACAGAGTCAAAGTAGTAAATTCGCAAGTTCTACTTCAAGAAACCATCATTCACTGTTGGAATTAATGTATCAGAGTAACAGGCTCTCACTCAACTCCAAATAAAGGTGTTTTGTTGTTGTTTTTCTTTTTCAAAGGGAGCAGGACTAGAGAAATGAAGGAAGAGTAGAGGGAAAATTAGCTGAGAAAGACTTGTAAAGGGCTGGTTTTTCAAGTGAGCCTTCTTCATATTCTAACAGAGTTCTTCTTATAGCCCAACTTCTGTGCCTTTGAAGTGTCATTCTTTGCCAACCTTTTATTTACTGTAATTTAAGCGAATAAAGCTTTACTTTGTTCTTGGTGTGGTTAAGATCAGAAGCCCAATCTTTACCCTGGAATGTTAAATACTATTTTTTTATTTCAGTTTCTTTTTTTTTTTAAATAAAACCTAAACGTATTCTAGAAGCTATCAATGAGCAAGGAGTACGTGTGCACAGTAAGCAACTGCTGTGACCTGCTTCCCTGCAAATGAAAAGCTGTGCCTTCTCAATTATTCTTCCCAAACACGATGCTCTCTGGGCCTTGTTACTATCCCAGCAGCCCCTTAAGTTAATAGTTCCCAGTTGATACTTCAGGATATTCAAGATTATTCACAATTTTTTCTATATTCTTTAAGCAAGAATTTCAGCTCAAAGTTCAAAAACATTTTTCTTTGCTACTTGAAAATATTTTCACCCTTTTACAGCTACCTGTATGGTATTACTCATCCAGGAGCATATTTTCACCTTGTCAGCAACTGATTTTTTTGCTTTCACTTCCAGAATCTTTCCAGTCCTATTGCATTCAGTCTGATGCTAAAGTCACCAGCTTCTTTTTGCCGCGTTTGTAAATCCTTATAGCTTTAAAAACATTAATTCTGAGAACATACAACAGCAATTTTTCTTATTAAAAAAAATCAATTTTACATTTCAAGTTTTAAAGTTACTTACTCTTTGTTAAACTGGTCCCTCACCCTTTCACATTCATTTATTAGGAATAATCCTTTACATCTCATCACTCTTTCAAAAGAGGTTTTAAAAAAACACTACTTTGCAGCATATTCACTATTTTGGCATGCTGTCTTGATCCACATAGCCATCATACACAAAATTACTATACACGTCATTTTTTCTTACAGCTATATGAACGGTTATGATTGAACTACGAATACAGTTTCATGATGTATTTAATCCAATTAAGCTACATACTTCTGTCAAAATTGCCAGCCCGCTGTTCACTCACTTGTTCATACTGTTACCTTTTGTGTCCTAGTCTAGAAATTGCATGACCATATGCTGAATAAAGTAATTAGCTGTAATGCATACTTGTTTATTTGCAGTATTACTCCCCAAGCTAAGACTAGTTGGGAGTAGTTACTAATTCACTATAACATAGGCAAAACCTTGTAACTGAGCTGATCGATGTAATCAGTTTCCTTTAAATGGCTGATTACAGCTTTCCTATGAGAATAAGGCTGACGGCCTCATTCTGCATACATCCTTTACTGTAACTTCTGATACAAATGGCAAACATAAATCATGTGTGACATTGCTTAGAGATAACTAAGTTAGTTATGCTTTCTGCAACGTACTCAAAGGTCTGCAAGTGCCCTGGCATTATGAAAAGTTGCAGTACGAATTCTCATTTTATGAAAAACAGAAGAAACAACAGAAATCATTAAAAACATGCAGTCACTGACTTATCAAACCTAGCAGCAGATTCACTGAGATGCCACTGTAGTTAACCACAATTCAGAAGACTCACTGACATGACATGCCTGTTCTCTGTCACAGCCACATAACGTAATTATATACGCTACTTCACAGTAGCTAGTCCTGCATTGCATCCCTAGACCTTGCTAGGATATGCTTTTATTTTAGATATTAGGAATTCTAACCTTCAGTCCAGTTACCAACCGGTTAGAAAACCCTGTTTTCATCCCCATGCCTAACTCATGACTTCTGCTTGCTTTGGGCACATCTGCTGTCTTTAATCAATCATCATTTCTCATCTATTTTTAACGTTTAAGTGAACCTTTTCAAAAAAGGTTTCTCATCACTGACCAAAGATTATACCAGACAAAACCTGTACAGATGGCTTGGACTTTCAAGTGTCACCGCTACTTTCTGCTGGCATTGCTACAAAAAGACTTTTACCTGCCACTTGTTCCTGCATCTGTGCTATCATTTCCCTCCCGACAGCATGAGTATTTTTGTAGCCAGTCACTGACAGAAGCGAGAAAGTCCTTTGGCTGAAAACACCTCACGTCTCTTGACTGAAGAAAAGTGAGCATCCACTGCTACTGTCCCCACCTAACCACACTGTAAAACTCTGGCCTTACACATTCAATTTCCAACTCCTCCTGAGAGCGCTAAACACCTAAGACTGCACATTGATTTCTGAATGCGCTCAACTCATACTAAAACTCATACCACTATTTTCTGAGATGCTTACATCAGAGTAAATCAAGACAGGAAGGAAACAAGTCAGTTCTAGTGCTCTAAGAACTGACATTTTCTTCAAGCATTTCCCCCCTGATTTTTTTTTTTAAATGTATTAGTTTGCCTCCCATAGTATTTTATTTCTTGCTTTCTCCTAATAGTTCATTCTCTCTTGCTTTTGTCTAATAGTTCATTCACACAGTTTAACACTATGTTGCTTTATATGTTGCTATATTCTTTTCAGGAGTTTCTACCACTATTATAAACTGACTAGGCAGATATTAGAAAACCCCAAACGAAGAAAAAAGAAAAACACTGCCACCTTTACCAAGGCATGGAACAGGGAAAGAGAAGAACGAGGAGATCTTGAATATGAAAGAGGAGGAAACACTCCTCTACTCCCTCTTCCTTCCTGGAAAAAGGGGATGAATCTTAATTTATATCTTTTTTACTATTTTTACATTAGAATCTTATTTTCTGTGTTAGAAAGCTATCAAAGGTATGTAACAACCAGTTATTTAACATCTCTTTATCTTTATCCACCAGGATGTTAAACTCGGAGTTTATAAATAACCCAAACATTCTGTAAGTACTTCATAAAATTTATCCCAAATGGTTTTTTAGTATCTAAAATAATTGTAATCAATCTACTTCAAACATGTTTAAGAAAAGGCAAACAAAACAGTGAAGAATGCACATGGTCTTGACAAAATTCCCCAGTTATTTTTAAAACTTTTCATGCCAACTACAGGTTGATCAAACATGAAGCACCTGAGTAAAATCCAACAACAGAACTGTACCAGAAATGCAGTTTATTGCATATTTTCCACCAACCATAAGGACGGAAGACATCGGTTTGAGGACTTTTTTTTTCCAGTAGTACACTGCCTTTGGATTTACGTTTAAACCATCTCACTTGACAGAAGTCCTTCATTTAGGACATTTACTAGTAAAGACAATGGAGAGAGTTTCATTCTCTTTAATAAAGAAAACAAATAGTCTGTTAATATAAAATTTCAGTAGGTTCCTAATATACTTTTCCTTAAATATGAGTAGGACAAAAAAGTTTGATTTGTTTTCAGACAGCCATTAAATATATGTAAATATAAATCTTTACCAGATTTCTGAAGCAGTTCGCTCGTGCTAACCTGTAGCTTTCAAAGCTTCCCTTCAAAAATGAATTCCTTCCTCTGTATCCCAACAGTTTCAGGATTAAAAAAATAAAATTAAAAAAAGACAAAATGTAATTAATTAATACCATGTAAGAAGCAATCATTTCAATGATATTTCTCCCAGAACAATTAAACATATGATACTTTTAGGAAAATACTGTTTGAGAAATGAAAATGACAAGCTTAAGTACTTGGGGATGTGGGGGAAGGTGAGTAGAAAACAGGGAAATTATAACCACCAGGGATTTTTTTTTTATTTTATGAAAGATCAAACCAAAATTGGAAGTGAAATCTCACTTCAGTTAAGGCAATATCAGCAAATCACCATGTATCAACTAATAAAGCTTTTTTTATTTTTATCTACTCTTATGTTTTTAACTATATTTGCAGGCACAAGTGAGACTATTTGGATTTCCCCCCCCCCCCAAAAAAAAGTAAAACTCCAAATAGAAGAACAGCAATGAGTTTCAAGCCTGATTTTTATCATGTTCTTTATAAGTCACCATTAAAACCATTCCACACCTCTAACATAAGATGAAGCCTGGCTGTTTGTCAAGAGACAGTCAAGTTTTAGACATAAAACTTAAACTTTTAGTTGCTCAAATGCATACCTCCAAATCTTTCCCCTCACACTCATTCAGATGCCCAAATGAGTTGGATGACTCCCTTGTACATTCCAAATAACCTCTGCTGCCTAACACCTCCACCTCTTAAAATTCAAACCTTTTTGATACCCTGGATAAATCTGGCAGAAAAAATAGCACTTGCTGCAAGCACCTAAGGCATGTCTACACAGGCAAAATAATTTTGGGTGTGAATTGGAGTTCAGTGTCTATTCCACCCTAACTAGTTTTGCGGACACACCTTTTTTGTTTTTACTCTAAAAACATTAAAATATCTAAAAGTTATTCAGTTCAATTCACACACACACAGGCAAACCACACTCCAAACTGAAAAAATCCTGCCACACAACAATTAAGCAGTTCAACAGCTATAACATACTTCTTCCTCTGCATAGGCAAATAGCTTAAACTTTCAAAGACGTTACATGTCCATGTATGCAGACAGTTCATACAGAATTTATTGCAGATAAGTGTGTCAAATTTTGGAGCTGAATGTGTATTTAGAATATTTGTAAGTTGTCTGAGAAATTCCAAAATAAACTTCAAACAATGAAAGCAACCAAAAGAGTTACTTAGCCAACTCTCATCCTTAAAGCCCTCAAAATAACTGGGTCTAATGCATAGCATCCCTATTCTAAAAAGCATACAGTGATTAATCCATCAGCAGATTAAATATTGCTTATAAAGGGGGAAAAATAAAGATCCTACTTTTCTAGAATATTTATTTAAAGAATAAAGGGAATTAATGAGAAACAGTTTAACTTAAAAAACCACACTCCAGTGAAAACTCAGCTCCCTTAGGCTACAGATGAGAATTACGAGTAGTTCCAAGGCTCTGGAACCAGTTATGTTCCCCGGTTTCAAATCAATGATATACTGAACACCAGTAATGGTCAAACTATTTTAACACTAAAACAACATATGTCAATCTTCTCTTCCAATAGTTAAACAATGGATTCAACTTTGCACTAAACACACTAGTTAAAAATGCTAAAAACGTGTCATAAATTGGCAGGCAGATTGCTGGAAGAAGTTATCACAATGGACAGACTTTATATTCTTCCTAGTTATAAATTGTATCATAAAATCAGAGAGGATAACTTAGTGACTCTAATCCGTTTGCCATGGTATAGTTTTTGCAGGTATATCAGGTCTTTCTAAAACAAACCTGATTTCTCACAGAAAAAGCAAACTAAGTTCCATCTCTAACATTTCATCTTATTAGTTAAAAGTAAGATCAGACACCTACGCAGCAGAAATACACAATTTACCAGATCCACTCACCCTAAGAAACATGGAAAGGAAAGCAGCTCACAATTAAAATACACACACACTTACTAGTAAGATTTGAGTTTCCTTCCTTTCAAATACTTTATTTCTTTAAGTTATGTCTAATGGCTTTGAGATTTAAACTGAACACAGGCTGTGAAAGGGAGAATACATAGCAGAGAAACAGAACCAACCATGAAAAAGGCAGAATGAAAGAAGGAACCAGATACAACAGAAATTGACAAAGGAAACAGCCTGGGTCTAGATTAAAAATAATAATAAAATAAACACATAAGGAAATCACACTCTCCTGCAAATATATTTTTAGTTCACATATTAGAAAGCCCAGAGTGTGGACTGCAATGTGCACCACTTTGCTTGCATAGCTACACATATATCATTTAAGCCAGCACCATACGCATATATAAAAGGTGAAAAAATAGCAAATTCGTAAGTACTCCTGAAATGGCATATCAAAGAAGTCTTTACCTGCATACAGAATGACAGCAGCACTGACAGCTTTATCTAAGATTATATTAACAAGTGAGGTATCTGAAAGACAAGCTTTTGAAGTACTACATCACATTTTCAAGCAATTGCCAACATTGCACTGATCCACTCACATCAGTGCATAGTTATTGTTATCTGCAGCAGTTAGAACATGCCTGGTATCTAACTACATTTCCAGATGGTCTTCTCACCTTAAAAGTACTCCTGATTTTACCATTAGAAAGGAAGCACTGTATGCATTATGAATCTTTCCATGACAATAGTGCTCTTCACCAATTGAACAGAGGTACAATCACCAAAACACTCTACATCCACACTTCAGCCAGGTAACCAAAAGATTCCTAAAATAAGGAATCCACAATAATCTATTTTTTTATACTTTTTTATGGACACAGTAGTGACGTCTAAAAGACATCCTCTGCTGGTTTTTTTTCTTTAAATGGAAACCAACTTACAAGTCTGTGGTTAAATAATTAGTAATATTTAAGAATTTCTTTTTCACTATTTTTTAAAATTATGTTGAAATTGTCAGTGTTATATGCAAATGAAAATCTTACTTTTCACTCCCCTTCCTTAGAGTTGCCGCTACCCAAATTTACCTTTTTAATTTAAAATACTTACTCCAATATTGGAGGCAGTTTTCTCACTGTCATTTGAGGACCCAGACTTCAAGCCCACAGTCTTAATGGGAATCTAGGTGCACAGCCAGTACAAGCCTGCAACAAACTACCTACCTACTATTATCAGTTACAGAAAACTGCATTGCTACTGCTGTGTTTTTAGAAAACTTCAGTGCTGCTTGCTTGGACCTCAACAGAACCTACTTCTTCCTTTAACAAAATTTCACTCTTGAGTTTCACCTCACGCACTGATAGCAAGCAATACACAGCTTCATCTCAGAGTCTTTAACTGATCTCTGTGGGAACAGACAGAACACCTATTTAATAGTTCTTTACATTGTTTTCTTTTCAATCTTTAACTCAACAAAAATCTTGAGCATATACTTAGAGCTAAAAACCAAATCCAAGCAATCTGCTAAATTGGAACTGACATCCTTGTTTTTCCCTTGTAAAACATCTTTCCGTTTTACACAAGGCTTTGTTTCTTCATCTCACCTTTCCTTCTCCCAAGCACAAAGCTTAACTGAAGTTACCACCTGAGCTATGTCATCACTAGACTAATTCAGCCATTTAAAGACTGATTTAACACAAATATTCCAGAATGGCAAGTCATGTTAAATGTACAGATACACATATAAAATACATTTAGAGATATAGACAGCACAGATGCTGTCAGCCATCATTTCAATGAGCTTAGCACCACTCTCCACCTCCATACTATCAGCAAACTAGAAGGCTGGTAGCAACATTACCATTAGAGAACATTACAGTTAAAAATAATCTTCCTATTATTGTCCTACAGCTTCTGTTAACAGTGGTCTTGTTTCCTAAGGTAAGTGCTATTCAAACAATTTATGAAACCATTAAGAATTATATTCACAGTATGTAGTCCATTTCTTCAACATTATTTTTTTTTAAATCTGGTACAATGAATTTTCCTTGGGTGCGTAATTCTGTGAAGATGACCTACTTGATTCAGTAAACTTCTGAATATTCCTTGCTTAGCAAAGGCCACATCCTGTTCCTGAGATTTTCAGGATCTCTGCTGGGGAAAATTTTATTCCCCCTAAAATTTCAGATATTTCTCCAAGTCAGCTACAATGCATTGCAGCTAGCCACAGAACTACAGAACATTCATAAGACAACACTAAAGTTTTCCACCTTACTTTTGCTCAAGAACAACATAAAGCAAACATTTGTTAAATATACCTTCTGACAGTACTGCAGCCATTTTTTAAAATAATTTTTCCCCATGACGGTAGTGTTGCCATTTAAAAATGTTGTTCAACTTTCACATTACAGCTGTGAATTTATTAGAATGAATACATGACGTATACAGCTAAAGAGGCAGAATCTTTTTGTGAACAGTGACAAGGAGAGGTTTATTTTATTTTTTTACTAATTTCAAGAGGACTTTTAGAGTGCACCAGCTATTCAGGGATTACAGAAAGTAGCAGTTAGCTTGCACTCTCCATTTATACAGTCACTGCATTCACTAATGTACTACACGAATTCCCTGCTCATGAAGCCAAAGTTTCCTTGCAGATAAGCAGAAGCGCAGGAATATATTTACATTTCACCTATGAATGCTGCAATGTTACAGAACAAACATAAATCCATTTAAAGACATATCTTCAATGAAATCACTTACCATATTTCAGCTTGTTGGCAATTCTAGCTACTAGAGAGGAAAAATACAAGGAAAATAAAGTTTGAATTTCCAGTCTCCAGCCTAAGCTGACAAGACTACTGTTTTAGCTCATTTTAAACTGAGCAAAGACATTTTACCTTCTTTTGATTATAGGGATTTTCAGTGTCTGTCACTTTTCAGGGTAACATTACATATTAAAAGTGTCTTAATTTTCTTCTCCCCAGTTTTTGTCCTAAATTACAATCTTGAATTCTTACAATGATCCAGAAGAAAATAGCTATTGACACCTCATAGAACATTTTACTATCACAGATTTCTCCATATGTTCTTTAGCCTTTAATTACCCTTCAATCCCTGCTATCAATAGAGGAAGAAAAAAGTGTACTTTTCCCTTTTTTTTTTTTTAAAGGAATACTCTGTAACAAGACATGTAACATTTTGATGTAACAAACTTAAAGCAAGTAAGTGATAAACCACTACCTATCAAAGTTCAAACGCTCGACACATCACATAAAACTTTTCAGTCCTATCTCCTGAAGTACTAGAAGCATGCTTTCTGAAAGATACCGCACATCTTTAATAGTCATATTTTAATAATCTAATCTAAAGCAAGAATAGCTATTGTACATTGTGGACAAATAATACTCACCCTTCTGAAGATGCTTTATTGTTACCACAAATAAACATTCCCCGGATTCTCAATTTGATATAGACACTGGGGACAAACAAAGAATGACTTTTTTTTTTAATAAAGACTTATAAATTTTTGTAAATCACATAAAGAATCTGAATGTGCCAACCCCTGAGAAAGAGAGAACCTAACTGTGAGGAAATCCCAGTTTAGAAGTGAAGCTTTCACTAAAAGTACTGGTAGAACCTTCACTGAAACACACGTTAATAAGAACCAAATTCGTAACAGCTGGATCTGCAGCCGCCAGACTTACAACAAAGACAAATCTATCCTGCAACAACTGAACAGCTTCATTCAAATTGTTACATGCTTTTTCTTAGAGACAAAGCATCTGAACTTTCAGCCCCACAGTTAAAAAAAAAAACTTTTCTCCAGTTCCAGTAAAATAAAGACAGCGCTTTGTAACTTTGCGTAGGTGACTTCAGCGAGGCACAAGCCCATTATTCCACTCCTGCTGCGTTACGTTCAGCCCGCTACTAGTAATTTCTGAATCACCGCGAATACCTGGTGACACGAAAACCACACGCACGATGCTACTACAACACACCGATTTCTACGTCGTTCTCGGACCACACGCGTGCTGCTCGAGGACAGCCCTGTCCAGCACCCTCCTTCACACCTCCTGCCTTCAGAGGCTGCTCTGTGCGCCCGTGGTTGGCCGCGTTAGAGCTAACCCCAGGCACCCAGCTAAGAACCGGGGCGCAGCGCCCTGGCAGACCGGAGTCCCAAGGGACCGGGAAGCCCGCCGGGGTGACCACCCAGCAGGCGCCCCGAGCCCCCCGAGGCCAGGGGAAGGATCCCGACGAGAGGAGGCGCCCGGCAGCAGCTGCCCCGCAGGACAATAGCGCGCGGAGCCCCGCTGCCCCGGTTTCCGGCACGGCGCGACACACGCGGCCGGGCGGACCCGTGCCAGCCCCGCGGCTGCCCCGGTGGGGCCGTGCGGGCTGTCGTGGCCCGGCGGGCACCACGGGGGGGATCTCAGAGGGGTGAGGGAAGGGGGGGACCCCCGGCCGTGCCTGGGGCAGGGCCCCGCGGGAACGGCGGCGCTGGGCCGGGGCCAGAGCACACAAAGGGCGCCCCGCGCACGCCTCCTCCGGCCACCGCCGCGCCCGCGTCTCCCCGCCGCTGGGCGCCGGGGCCGAGGGGCGGCTCGCCGCGGGGCCTCGCCCCCTCCCCTTCTCCCGCTGCCCCCCATCCCCGGTTATAAATAGCCGCTCCCGCCCCACCGTGCGGCTCGCTCGCTTACTCACCCCCGCCCCGGCCTCTCGCCGCTGCCGCCGGCAGCCCGGCCCCGCTCCGCCCGCGCCGCCCTCCCGCCCGCTCTGCCGCCCCGCCGCCGCCGGCCGCCGGCTTCACCCTCCCGCACCGAGCGCCAAACGCGGCGGCCCAATCGGCGCCGCGCTCATTGGCGAGCGCCGCGCGCCGCCCCGATTGGACGGGCGCGGACGGGGGGCTCCCCCGCGCCAATCAGGCGCGGCGCGGGGCGGGCCGGGGGGCGAGGTCTCGCGCCCCACGTGCGGGGGGGCAGGGCGGGGAGGGGGAGCTCTTTGTTCTCGCGCTGCCCCCCCCGGTGGGAGGGGGGCGGGGCCGCGCGGGGCGGGGGGCGCGAGGGGATTGGCGGCCCGGGGCGGGGCCGCGCCCCGGTTTGAATCAGTTCGAAAGTGGGAGCGGTAACGGCCCTAACGGCTGCTGTGCGCGGGACGGGGAGGGGGCGGGGGCACAGCCCTCAGCCAGCCCTCAGCCGCCCCTCGCCCCCCGGCCGGCACCCAGCGCGGTTCCTCGCAGCCCTCCCGTGCTCCTCCTCGGGAGCGGGGCATGGCGCTCCCCCTCTTTGCCCGGCCCAACCTTTCTGTGTCTTCACTGGTGAAAATAAAATTGCAGGGACAAGTTAGCCCCGCGATCTTTCACCTCCCCTTGTAACCGTAACTCCTGCGCGCCCGGTGTCGGTTTCTGACGTGGAATAAACCCTGAGCCGTGTTCTCACTTTTGCCGTCTCTTCCCGTTGTCTGTTACCGGGTGCCGCCGTCCCCCTCTGCTGTGAGCGGCTTGGGACGCCCTCGTCCCATGCCTCGTCCGTGGGCCAGGCTCCGAAAAAGGGCACCACGCACCGCGATGAGGTCCTGAGTGACAAAACTCCCGTCTCGAAAAACACAGCCCCATTCCCACATCATTCACTTGGGTTACAAGTCACACGGGGCTCGGGGCTCTTATTCTTAGAGGCAATAACTTGGAGTGCGTTTACATCCTCTGTCTTTCCACCTGTAAGCACTTAAAATTTCCAAACTTCATCATATATTACATTCGCAATGAAATCTCACGAGCTGTCATTGTATGTTCTTCATTTGCTTTATGATCTTTAAAAGGGGGTTCTACTAGGAGCTTATTTTATTCTTTTTTTTTTTTTGGTAAGAGTAAAAAATGTGCAACAGAAATGATTTCTTCTTATGTTTACATGTCACAGAGTGATAGATTGCCATACCCTTCCCCCAGTTCTCATGGAATAGCTGACAGTTTTCAAGATTATATTACGACTGTCAACTTCGCAAAATATTAGTCATTTCTGGAAATTCAGCTATTTAAATCTATTCTGCCCCAAGATGGCTGCCACCACCAAAATGGCTACCAAGTCTCTTCACAGCTTGGAATTTGTAATTTATTTTGATTGTTAGAATTGCCTTTCATGAGATCTGGTTTTGGTCAAAAAGTAAAAATACTAAATAAGCACAGGGCACCTTGATTTAAGTAGTACCTCAGTCACAAGGTGGACAAATCTGTTGTAGAACCAACACTGTGAACTAGACTGCAGTACAGCTAGCTTTTTCTCTCTTGCACAGAAAATTATTCGTCTGCTATATCACAAGATAATGCTTACTGAAAAACAAAACACATTTTGAAATGAATTACTCTTTCTGTTTTGCATTGTAGTTAAACAATCTTTCCTCTGAGGCACAGTTCTAGACTCTTAAAGTGATGAATCTCCTCAGTGAGGATCTCCATTAAGTACTGATTTTCTGATCGGTCGTCCTGGCTGTTTCAAACAACCCAGAGAATTCTGACAGCTGGTTTGTTTGTTTGTTTGTTTGTTTGTTTGTTTGTTTTTTGCTGCATACGGGTGTTTAATGTTGCAATGAGCTGCTTATAGACTTTCTGGTTTCACAAAGTAAACTACCTGAATTGTTTTCCGTTTCTGTGTATTTTCATGATTAAAGTATGTCGCTTGAACACTGATCTGCTTGATGAAGAGACATTCATACCAGATCTCTAGGCTAAAATGTTACAAAGGTTTCTGAAAGAATTATGAAATCTGGTATTTTGACGAGTTATTCTGAAAGGAGTCGATTCTGATGGCAGTGTGTAATAGTGCTTCTGAGAAAAGTAGCTAATGCCAAAGAAATATACATGTTTGACATGACAATGAAAATAAAGTCAGACTCAGGAAAAAAAGTATCAAATTTGTTTTGGACCTTGTTTCTGGAATTTGTTGAAATCCTTTCCCTTTTTTTTTTAATATAGATAACATTCTGGAAGAGCTTTTTCCATGTTTCCAATACATTAATGAAACAAGTTTGTTCATGTTTTATGCATGACTGAAATAGTAGAATAAAGATTTGTTAATGCTGGATCACTAATATCAATTAGACGTGAAAAGAATTGTTTAACAACGTTGCAGGATATTCCTAATTATGATTGCTTGCATCGGGATGTACTTCTGTGCCTCTTTCACCGTTTGGATAAAGAGACATATGAAAACAGAAAAAGAGATACAGCACTAAAAGGCAAACTTAACAGCTGAGTGATTTCTTTTTAAAGATTTTGACATTTTAAAAAGGTCGTATTTATAAAACGTAGACTATTCTCTGTGTATTATTATTGAAATAACTATCCTGATAATATGCTGATTCCTGCAGTCAGAATGACATGGTATTTTTTCCATCTGTCTGGGGGATCCAGCAAGACACTTAGAGAACTCCCCTAGCCAGGAATAACCACAAATGTTGGCCTGTTTTTGTGTTGTCTGTCCTGCTTAGTTAAGGGGAGGCGCAGCCAGGCTGCCCCCACCATAAGCCACCCAAAGCAAGTGTGTTCGGGACTGCATCTATAATTCTTGTTGGTAACCTTATGATTTGCTTATCACAGCGTTACTTTCCCTTGCCCTTCAAGACCTAGCTTCAGCAAAGCTGCACATAGACTTTGGGTGGGTCTGTTCTGTGGTGCAGTCTGGTGGACTTCACGTATTAGTCACACAGTTCGAAAGGTTCAGTCTGCCTGGTTTTGAACTCAGTTGCTCTTTGATGGGGAGAGAAAGAGGATGCACACCCTTTCCTTGTTGTACCTACCACCGTACTGCCCTACAAGCAAAGCCTGCAAATAATATTTCTTATGATAGGCCATTCAGAAGTATGGTCTTTGTTTCTTTGAGGTTTTGTTTCTTTGAGTGTATATTTTTTTTTAACGCATTCCATGTCTGCTTTGAAATATGTTTCACATTCAATATTCCTTCAGCTCCTAACGCTAAGCCATGCTTTTCTGGTTACCTTAGCTTCTTTTGTGGATCAAATCCTGAATTTTTGACCATGTTAATTTGGTAAGATTTTACAAATTTTTTACAAACATGGAAACGTATGTACAGAACTAAAAGCGCAGCCTGAAATGATGAATTTGTAACAGCATAAAACTATTATGTGCTGCAATAATTACACTGTACAAGTCAGCACGTACACAACAAGAGTTGGCTATTTTTATGTTATTATCAATAAAGTTTCTCTTTTAGTGTGTTAACCTTTAGTAACAATTAATGACCATGTTTTGCAACTAGCCATTTTGAGATCAACTATTTTTTGCCATAACATTTCAATGGTACTTATGGACTAATTTCCCTGAAAGAAATGCAACCTTATGTCCTGTTTCACAAATCATTTCTGACTTCTGCTTTTCCATTTACTATATGTTTCCCCATTAGAATTGAATTTAATACTCAGATAATCAGCCATAGTAACTTTGGACACAGTGGCCATTAGGCTAGATGAAGAGAACAGTCACCGCAATGCACAACGTACCCCCACTGAACCAGTGCTTTTCAGACCTGCGAAGCACACTGTATTGTGCCTGAGCCTCCTGATCTGCCCTCCCCTGTTTCCCACACACTTGCAGTTCAGCGCCGTGGCCTTGTCTGCTCCTGAACCCAACATGCCCAATGCGTAGGGCACAGAAGCTGGAAAGAGGCCGTGGCACAGGCGTGCACCTGGAGACATGCCTCCAAAAGAAGCCCCGTGCTCAAAGCATCCCTGCTAGCGGAGATTGCTCCTGTTTTAGACTCTTTCCCTGTCATGCGACCAGACTGGTAGTTGCCGTTTGACTTGATGCACTTATCTCAAGACCTGGAAACTCTCATATCCAAAAGAAGGTTGGGAGGTGTGTACAGTCAGGGTGCCATATACGTGTACAGCAGCAAGTGCAGGTGTAATTACTGTCTCAAAGTACTAGCACCAGAGTACCAAGAAAACTGAGTAGCATGTGTGCATGAAAAAAAGCTATAGCAGTAAGTGCATTGCTAAATGTGGCAAAGATTTGATGTAGCGCTATTAGGGGAAGATGCAGATTCTGTGCCATTTACAGGCCGTCCGAAGTTGATGCTGTGAAGGATAATGAAAGCAGCTGGTTCTTAGCTCTTTGAGAACATCAGTTTTCCGTCCGAGTAACTAAAGATACCTGACCTTTCACTAAGTGTTCATCTCATGGATCATAATACAGGTAATTAATACAGTTTATACGAAGTATAAGTACTTTCAGCATGCTGGTCACCTCAGCTCTGTCATATTGAATTCACAGAACATTTATACTACAAAACATCCAATTTAAGGAAAGGGAATGCAAGACAAATAAAGGTGGAAGTGAGAGTAGCACAATTAACTCAAACTATGGCACTATATAAAATACAGGATAGTATCATTTTGGCTAAGAAGAAATGTTGCTGAAAGGAAAACTACAATGTTTTTATACAACAAGGGAAGCAGTGTAGGCGACTTTCTGTTTTTCTCTACATGCAGAGATAAAGCTTACTGCGTGTGATCATCTATTTCAATTCATGAAAAGGATTAATTGACTTCCCCTGGCTTCAATTAAAAAATAATTTGACTTTAAAAACTATCTGTAGCAATGGTTTCACTCTAAAGAATCTACTTTTCTTTATTTTGTGGTCACAGAGGCTGCTGTGTTGTGTTGGAAAAGTTTTGTAGGAAAAATACTTCACCATCCTTGTCTGCTTGCTCTTTACCTTTCACTTTATTTTTTTTTTCCTTGACCTGTATTTACTGATATATTAAAACCATCTTAAGGTCTAAATGGCCAAACTTAACAAAATTGTCATGAAAGCATATGATTGAGAACTTAAATTCCTGATCCCCTTCCCTATTTCCACATGTATGTGGCAGTGTAGCTGTATGATATTGTTGGGAATGCCATCCACAGGGGAGGATTTGCCCAAACAGAAAGAGCTGTAAATTTAGTGGTTCAGGTGGGCATTCAGTGAGAGTTGATGGTTATCCCATTGGGCCACATCCAAGATTAAAAACTTGAGCTCTGTTTGAGTATTCCACTTCTGAGGTGAAAATTCTTCGGTGGCAGTAACTAAATCACTGCAGCAGATGTACAGAGTTCCCTGACTAGAATCAAATCTTGTTCAACTGCAGAAGGTACTTCTTCAGACAGCAAGGCACAAGGTACTTGTAGTGATAAGTGAGACTGTTTGCAAAAGTAAATGCAATTGTGAAATCTCTTTCCTTCTGTTTATCCTTCCACCTCTCAGAAAGCGTTACTTCCAAACGTAGTCACTTTCCCATCTATCTATGTATTTTCCACACATACGCCTCCATTTTAAGCTTCATTTGCCCCTTCTCATTCTCCCTTTGATATTTACCGTATGCCAACTTCCAGCTCTTCTGTTTTAAAGGCTCAGTCCTGTGCCAGAATTGCCTAATCATGATATCTAAAATAGTAGAAGGTGTTTGCACTGACCCTACCTAACTTTTTTTAGTATGATAATCATGCATACTATGTGTATGTACACACAAACTCACATATTACAGGTTAGTAATTTCATAAAAGTTGAAAATGAAAATATCATTTAGCAACATTAACTCGATTAAACTTAAAAAGAAAAAAGAAAACACTCATTTACTGGACAAGACTGGGAATATCTGCGCTTTGTAAGTGTATTTGATGATCTGTTAAATCTCTCCAGAATTAGTAAATTATATTGTCCAAAAAAAAAAAAAAAAGACAATTTAAGAAGATACATGGTAAATAGTTTACACTGAAAGTAAAAAGGTAATTATCCGTCTACTGAATAAACTGTCAGATGCAAGTCATAAAAATAAGATGTTCTTCACAAAGGTTTGTGGAGTTGTACACAGTACAAGTATGTTATTTGAATATGCTTATGGCAACCCATAACATGTTAGTGTTATGATGACGATTTTTGTGATTCAGAAGCATTTTCAAATGATAGCATATTCCAAATTTCATCCCTTGGGCCTCGGTTGCAGAAATCTTCTATGATGTTTGGAACTATATTATGTTGTCAGCTCCTTGTTCCTTGTCTGCCATGCATGTAAAGAGCCTGTGGTGAGCTGAGATGCTGATGCCAGTCCCTTCCAACAGAAAGCACCCCCTGTGTTTTTGTTTTTCAGTCTTAGCTCTGGGTAAAAGCATTCTCAAATAAATGTAAATTTCAAAAACAGATTATGCAGACCCATTCAGTACTGTGACTTTTTGACAATTAGTTTACTTACTAGTTGAAATAATTTGTAGTTATTTGGCCGTCTTTTTGTCAAATATATGGTTCCTTATCATATATTTATTTCTGAAGAACAAAATGGTAAAACCAAAAATCACTCTACTGCTGCTTTTGAGAAAGCTGTTGCTGGGAGAATAATGTTCTGTTTCTAAAATCAGAGGATGCAATGAGTTTTTTGTATTTTGTGTTCATATATGTATACAAAAACAAACATACCTGTACATCAGAGTCCATCACGCAGGAATGCAGAACTTGGTCACGAGTTGATTTGGCAAAGATATATTTTAGGTGTCAGCTGAATACTCTGGTCAGATATTTAATGGAAAAATCACTAGTTGGAATTTGTATCTGACTTGTAACAAAGAATAAAAAAGGCCATTGGTGTAACAATTTAGAAATATTCTATATCACTTTTCTCTCTGAATCCTTCATGCTGGATATGAAACACACAATTAGGAGAAATTAAAGGAACTTAAAGTGACCAAGTACATATACTGGACTGTAGCCAAGAAAATTTTGAAATAAATGAGTGTCCGCACAGACTGATGCTGAGAAATGCTTTATGGAGGATAGATTGCTGACAAATATGTAAGTGTTAAACTCTTGTTTATAATTTACATGCAGCAGACCACATTTTGTTCTCAGTAATGCTTACTTAGAGAAATGGTACCAAAGGCAGAATCTCATCTTTTGCTTTCAAAGCAGCCAAGATAAAAAGGAGAAAAAGAGATGGTTAGCTGAGGCCTGTGCAGCACTGAATTTCTACTTAAGACCTTAAAATACATTCAGGTTACATTGAGAATTTTTTTCATGAAGTTTGGTATCAACCAGACTGACAGTGTAATTCTGATTTTCTCAATTTATGTGAGTCTTAAGTGAATTTAATTGGCACTACTCCTGCATCTCATTGTGAAATGAGATGAAATTCTAAAGATTTAAGTATGAAGGACTGAGTCAACCAAGTGAATGAAACAGCGACTAACTAATTAAGTGAATGAGTGAGCATGTCATTGTTTGCTTTTGTGATCATTTCTATGCATGAATGAATGGTAGGGCTACTGCATGTGTGTGAATGAGTGGGGTCAGGGATGCTGAACAATCCGTACATTTGCGTGGACTTTCCATCTCTTGATTAGACTAATGAGCTCAGTGTTTGGAATATTAATATATGTAGAATAGAGCTAAACTTGTTATGTAGTTTGGAGACAAATTAAAAAAAAAAAAGGAACAATAACATGACAAAATCTGGTTTCAGTTGCATATGTGTAACTCAGGGTTGGACAATCGACTGTTCCACAGGTTGCTTTCAGTCCACGGGTGTCAGGAAGCCTGAGAGGCACACTCAGTCTTCCAGGATTAGTGTTACAAGTGACGTTATCAAATCTGTTGTTGATTGCAAATCTAATTGTGAAATACAAACTGAAGAATTATCTGACGATGAAATGATTTTTTGTCTTAGTGCACTTTCACAAAGGAACAGATTTGGCTATGTCAGCTGTTTTGGTTTGCTTGTTTGTTTTTGTTTGTTTGTTTTGTTTTGTTTTGTTTTCTCCAAGTAGTTAACAAGGCTAGCAGTAATTTTGGCACCCTAAAAGCTTACTACTTTATCTAGCACAAACAAAAGCAGAATAAAACCTTGTTCTATCATATATAAATCATTCACTATTTTCAGTTTTCATTTCACAGTTGCATGCAATTAAGAAAACAGGAGTCAACATTATGCTGTTAAAATTTAATCACATAATAGGTGTGATGCATAGATATAAAGAAATAATATAGAGTCTTGAAAAACATTTTTTTCCTCCTTATTGAAATACTTAATTTTGTTTTATTTATTTATTTGTTTATTTATTTTTGTGAAGGCCCACTGGCCTTCACTGCCCTGTCCTTTTTCTCAGAAAAATAAAAAGTAACAACAACAAAAAAAAGACCATAACTTCCAGTAGTATGTGGTACTACTACAGTAGTATGAAAGTTCAGATAAAAATATATCAAACAGTAGTAGTTACCTGCATCTTAACAACTCTGATGTCCTGACTTAAGTTAGGGAATTCTTTTAATTATTGTAAATTACACTGAATTTGAAAACTGAGGTTATAGGAACCATATGTATATTACATAATTAACCCTACAGCTTTTCAGGCTTTTTCTTGCATGTAAACTGATTTTTCCAGTAGAAGATATTTCCTGATCCTAAGCTAAAATTTGCCTGCTCATCTGCATTGTGCTCTCTCAGAGGGTTTCAGTAAATTGAGCAGCTGCCAGTATTTTTTGGTGTACCTTATGATCTGACAACATTTTGCCATTCTTTAAAAAACAGGAATCCTTTCCTTTTTACATCCTCCAGGTTTGGGATGGCAGTCTTCCAGAGAAGGACATGATTTGGCAAACAAACTGTGACTGAACGCTGATATTCTGCATATGCTGCCATCTTTCCAAGTATATTTGAGCTTGATTTGGATGTCTTAAACTATGTGACTGGCTTTAAAGAAAGTAAAAATTTTTGGATTTTTGTGGATTTATGTAGCCAAAAGAGCTATCTGACTTTATAAGCAAAATTAATCACTGATGTAAGACCAAAGTTCAAATTTTGTCAAAGTTCAAATTGTGTGGCTTCTGCTCTGATTTAAGCTACATGTTTTATTTATACATGGTTTAGTTATATATTTTGTTATAGAACTAGAGTGGTATTCCACTCAGGCCAAAAATGATTGAATCCAGAGGTAAACAAAGGCCACTATTATTGAAATAGTTTTACATGGCAAAAATATTCTATAGAAAACTGAGAGTTATCAGTCTATGTTTCAATCTGAGTAGTAAACAACAAAAATCTTCTAGTTGATCTCTTAAATCCAAACACGTGTTCATCTCCAGGGCTACTGGTAGTAGCTGTTTTATAAACAGGTGAAAATTGGCAAATATTCTTCTGACCACCAATTCCAAACAGTGTTATTGGATAGAGAAAGCTAAACAGTATTTATAAGATACATACTTCATTTCAAATAAGAGGATTTAGGGGTTATTTCAGCATCGTTCTTTAGTTCAGGACTGATTGCTGGGAGCTTGAGGTCTGAAAAGTATATGGTCCAGTGATAAGGAACATGTGATTTACTTTTCCTTTGATTTGGTTTGTCATTTTTGGCAACTATACTTCATGTACCTAATTCTCACATTTTGAAAATGAGGATAAGATTAATAAATATTTATAAAGTATTTTTGATACCAAGGGAAAAGTAAGTTTTAAGATGTCATTATTAGAGTGGTCAGACTTACCATAGTTAAGTTGTCACTGATATTCAATTTGTGAATTTGTAAAATTGTTTTTAAAGAAATGCATTCTTTATTGGAAGATTTGAATGCAAAATTGAAATACAGTATCACAAGTAGGAGTTAAATCACATCATCTTTGTTTCAGGAGGCCAAACGTGGAGATAGAAACATTGCCCACAGCTGGATCAACTTTTCAGATAAGGAAGGGCAGTGTGCCATGTCAGTTACACCATACAGCAAGCAAATGCTTGTCTGCATGTAATTCTTGCAGATCTTCAAAAGGTCACAGCCTGGCTGTGGCACAACATCTACCATAGATCGTGGAGCTTAGCAGAAGTACATCCAACAGCATTCAGGTGCCAGATTGCAGTCTGTTTCTTTAACTAGATTAATAGACGAAAGTAAATCAAAATGTGAATGATTCATTTTGTATGTGTTCTTTGGCCTTATAGTGATGCTTGCCCAAATGAGAACCTGGTGAATACTTTTGAGCATAGGATTTTTAAGGATAATGGACTACCCTCTGGAAATGCTGCGCTTTTCAGCCTCCTTAACCCATACCTCTTACACCTTGCTCAGAATTTTCATAGAATCATAGAATATCCCGAGTTGGAAGGGACCCATGAGGATCATCAAGTCCAAATCCTGGTACCGCACAGGTCTGCTCAAAAGTTTAGACCATGTGACTAAGTGCACTGTCCAATCTCTTCTTAAATTCAGACAGGCTTGGTGCAGTGACTGCTTCCCTGGGGAGCCTGTTCCAGTGTGCGACCACCCTCTTGGTGAAGAACCTCTTCCTGATGTCCAGCCTAAACTTCCCCTGCCTCAGCTTAACACCATTCCCGCGGGTCCTGTTATTGGTGATAACGGAGAATACCTGCCTCTCCACTCCCCCTCATGAGGAAGTTGCAGACTGTGATGAGGTCCCCCCTGAGCCTCCTCTTCTCCACTCTGAACAAACCAAGTGACCTCAGCCACTCCTCATATGTCTTCCCCTCTAGGCCCTTCACCATCTTTGTAGCCCTTCTCTGGACACTCTCCAACAGTTTTACATCCTTTTTGTACTGTGGTGCCCAGAGCTGCACACAGTACTCAAGGTGAGGCCTCACCAGCACAGAGTAGAGCAGGACAATCACTTCCCTCGACCGAATTTTCCTCATGTTTCCTCACAGCATAAAGTCAAATACATACCCACCCATTGCACCTCATGTGGTCTTTCATAAAGCCTCTTTTGGAAGTTGCTGTCACGGGTTGAGAAGTTCACATCAGTGTGAATACAGAGGGGATCCATATAAAGAACTGCTGCCATTTGACAGCTACCCATTGACATGCAGTATGGCTATCCAAATCTATTTCACCAGCTCAAACACTTCTGTTGTCACTGTCTGATGTCACTCAGGGGACCAGAAAACTGCCAGCCTCATTCCAGAAGCTGCATGTTTAAAACCAGTGTGTACAGTGATGTAGGAATATCCAGCATGAGTAGCTTTAGATTCATGCTTTGAGTAAACCTAACACATTCTCAGAGCTGTAACTCAAGTATGTATTGTATGCACAGTGTTTCTTTGAGGAACCTTTGAAGGCCAGTAAATAGAAACTTTATTAATCTGGAGATTCAAGTTGCAGCTGAAAGACAGATCGAACATTCAGAGAGCTCTTGTGAACTGCACAGTTGAAACACAATTATCCATGTGTGACTTGTCCAACATACAGCAAGTACCACCTCAAGAGCAGCAAATTAACTTCATTAGACAAAGCATAAACAGAAGGCTTTGCGTTTTCATTTGTACTCTCTCTTCTAAAAAAAAAAAAAAGATGAAAATGAAACCCTACATTCACACACACATACAATTGCCCTGTTAAAATGTAAGTCAGAAAATGTGTAAGTTAATGTTGTTATGCCAGCTGTGCTACAGTGAATGGAGGAAGTCTTTCTCTTCCTGTTTTCCTTCTTACACTTCCTCAGGTTTATTGAACCTGCCCCAAACTCCAGAAGCTTCACAATTTTTGAGAATAAGATACAAACATCTGGAACCAACCAACTGAACTGCCCACACTTGTTCGGAAAAATAAAATTAGACCTGTGCATAATAATAATATACAACTTGATAGTAAAATTAACTGAATACATTGCTTGCTATATATTGCTGTTTAGTATGTACTGTAAAATAAACCAGATGTACATTGTGACCAAATTAATGTTGCTGTAGAAGCTTAATATTTACATTTTGTGGTTGCTAACATTACGCTTTAGTGAATTATAGAACAATTCTATGCCATAGGATTTTTTTTTTAATTCTACTCATAACCCAAAATGAACAACACACAAAAAGTTATTAATGAGAGGATTCCCAACACCTCTGCTAAAGGAGCTTTGAAATGTGTACTTTTCTAAGGATTGCTGAAGTATCTGCATTAATTGGCATGTTGTTATTCATTGAATAATGTGTGATATTTAACAATTCATTATCTGAACAACTTATCATGCACAGTAATACGTAAATTGAAGTCTGGGACCTGAGTTAAGTGGTAAGACATCTTTCTAAAGTAGTTTTATAATATGATTGATGACTACTGTTGTATACTCTTGCTGAATATAAGAAAAGTTTGACTTGAACTGGTTTTGTGCAGTGTATATTAATAAAAAGATCTTTTGGGGGAGTTGTCTGCTTTTGTTTATTTCTTTAAGGGAGGAAACATCTGAACCTTTACTATTATTCTTCTGAGCTTAATACTGGATATTAAATTTGCCTGAAAGGAGCGATAGAAACAATATTTACAAAATATTCCCAGCTATATTAGGATAAATACTGTGCTGCTACCTGAAGACCTACCTAGTTATGTCTTTGAGTTGAAGTTGTCTGCCAAGAACATAATTTTGATTTATTTAGTAGCAACAATCTTAGAGCTGCATTTTCAACTGAGCTTGCAAATAAACATGGCTTGAAAATGTGAGTGTTTCAAATTAACAGCTAGTCCCAAAATTCTTATGCAAGTCTGCAGTGTGTGCTAAAGAAAAAACAGCTTGCAGAAGGAAGTGGAGAGCTTAAGTATCTGATCATTCAGGATTCTTTTTCCATAACTAAGGGCAGTAAAATTATTTTTGAATCCTGACCATTTCCATAGGATTAGCAATGTAAGAATTTGTATGACAGCACTTTATTTTCCATTTATGCATCACATTATAGTTTCTAAAATTTGTATGTTTCAAAAAATTTGTATGTTTCTAAAATTCGTGTGTTTCAGTAAATGACAAAGGGTAGGTGCGTAAAGAAGTCAAGGCTTTTCTGAGTAATGCAAATAGACAGTAGAATACACCAATTTACCAGCTACTACGAAATGTATTATGTTTCATTTCAAACATTTGACCCTTTTTAATCTCTGAGCTTTTTTAATTCCCCAAGTCTTATTTTCTTGCTAGAATTCACTTTTACTTAAAGAAAAGAAAACCAAAGCAGGCACTATTCACAGAATAGCAGAGGAGGGGATCAGAAGAGGATTTAATCCCAATTGTTGAACAGCCTAAATATCAAAGTAGAGGTTGTGTTGAACCTAAGATTGAAAAATGCTCAGTCATACTCCCAGGATGATAGAAAATGGATAATATGTATACAAGCTAAATATCAGTATAAAAGTGAATAGTTAGGTATAATTGAAAAAGTATAGAGGGCCCTGTTTTTGCTTCTTCATGAATATCTACAATGCCATGTTATGTGTGCAATATTACGATACTGTAGGACTGTAGAAAAAGCCTGCAGTTCTGCAGGTTGGGTTTGTTTGTTTGTTTGTTTTTAATTGTTCTGTTATTTTAAAATTCTGTTTGACATAATAACAAGTGAAAGCAGGGGAGGACAGATAAAAATCTCTTCCAAAATTTCACTCAAGACAGATTGTGTCTAGTTAGCCTTATTTTTTCCCTTCTATATTTAAGTATGTGCATACATATATATATACATATATATGTTTGTATTTCCTTAGTGCTGCAATCTTTCAACAGAGTTTGCACAAAGACCTGCAAACTTTTAAGACAGTGATCTTATCTTCTGAAAAATGGCCATTGAACTGACTATATATTTTGTGAAGCAGTGGTTCCTCAGTCATTACTATCACAAGTGGACGCAGAGATCCTCGTGAGTGCATGCTCTGTCCACATGAATGGGCCTGTGATCGCAGGGCTGTTGAATTAGAGCATACGCTTCTTCTGGCTGTGTCTTCTATGCAGACCTTGCATCAGCTGTTGTGAGGTAGAGGACCCGTAAGACATGAGGAGGTTAAAGCAGCTCAGAGAGAAAGTACCTGCTCTGGCGTGACAGCCTGCCAATGCAAAGTTCTTCATTGGAGGCTGTAAATACATTCGAGCCATCAGAGAGTTTGTCAGTGTTTCTGGTTCAGTTGTTGCATAGCCATTGTGGTTTTTATCCAGTGCTAGAGTAAATATTAAATTCAAATTTTATGAAATCATTTAATCACAGTCCAACTTTAAGCTCATTTAATGTTGCATGCAGCAACATGTGAAATGTGGTCATACCTCATAAGCTGCCAGCATCCTAATTTAGGAAATAATGTGTGCCTAAATCTAAAATGGAATAGACTAAAATGTTAACATTGTAAAGAACCAAAAATATGTGTTTTCATTCCTTAATGTTAACAAAATTTTCTGTAAGCAAACATATCTGCTATTTTACTGCTTGTAGAAATAATTTTGAGGAATAAATGAAAGGAACAAGTTATTTTGAATTATACAAATTAAAAAAAAAAAGAAAACAAATAAAAAGGAGATAAAATATTATATTTGTAAGTCAAAGATACTGAGACAAATTCTGGAAAGGACTGTGCACCTGTGTTATCACTAGAAAACAATAATAGTGCAGCAGTTCAGTACCTTTCAAAATTCAGTACATTATTGGTGTCTGCCTGACGGATTTTAATAAAGCCTTTTTTTTTTTTTTAATAAAATAATTGTAATCATTTTCTGGACTGTTTTCAAATGCTTTGCTTTTGAAAATCAGTCAGATGAGATGTCTAAAGTTGGAAACCAACAAACATACTATATCCACTGTAAAACATTTGTTTTCCTTCATACTTCATAGGGACTTTTATATAATAAGTATATGACACTTCATTTCATCCAAGAGTTTCAGTGGTTTGTTGCCTAAATATTTTTAAGTAAAATACTTACATTTCTTTTTTAAGTGAAAACTTATTTGAGATTTTTGGATGGCTCATGGTAAAGTCTTCCAAGGAAAAGGTTTTTTTAATAACCTCTTCACACAAATGGCTTTATGTTATAATAATTCCAAGTGCATTTGATCTGTTAGATCCATTTCCTGATGGGTTTATCACAACTGTGTAAATCCATACACATACCATTTTTCACAGGGAAAAGGAGTGAGGAACAGCATCTATCATTGAAAAGAATAAAAGTTACAAATACTAGTCTGGTATAAGACTTTGAAAGCCTTGATTTTGACAGATTACATAGCACTCTTGTGGAGTACTTAGTCCTGCATTTTAATATGGATGATTTAGCTTTAGAATTACTGGTATTTTTCAATGAGTTCTTATTTTATTGGATTATCCTTTCTAATCATTGGTTTTCAGCTACTTTTTCCTGATATTATTTTCTGTTTATTGTTGTGTTTTACTCCCACACGTAGATAAATGTATGTGTTATCCTCTTTATCTTGCCTGAGCATCCTTATGATCGGCTTTTAAGAACTGCAGTTCAAGCCTAACAAATAAATGAGATGCTTCAAGACTACAATTATGTGATTACATAAAGGTCTGAAACAGCCAAGAAGGAACCAATACCTATTATCTTGTTGCTACACATTATATACACATCCAAAATATGTAATGAAATGTGTAATAGATTGGAAAAGCTTAAGGACATTTGGAGTACAGCTGGTCAGCTGTTCTGCTTTAAAAAGTGTATATACTTTAAAGCAAAATTACAGCAACATTTGCTGTGTCGCTGATTAAAAACAATTGTAGACTGTCAGATTTCATTGAAAGATGAAACAGATATCTGTAATTTCAATTTGCTTTTTAAATTATGAAATCAAGTTTGTTTGCCTTCGCTTCTTGTTGAAAGAACCAGCCAGTAGCTTACTTACATGCCTAAAGCTTTGCCTCCAGATCCTGAAATCTGCTGTCTCTGCTAATTCCACATTGATCAGGAGAAAAATGTAAAGATGCATATTTGTAGGGGACCAGAGAACAATGTCAAAACTTGGCTCTTACTTTTACAGATAGGCTGTTTTTAGCAGAAGTTATGATTGTATATACTTGTGTATATTAAAGAAGGTTCATACAAAGCACACGTTATGAAGTCTTAAAGTTAGAGGTCCTTATTCAGCAACATCTGTTACATGGAGGCTTAAGTGCTTTGTTGAATGTGTGCCACATTTACTACAGCTTTCAAGTTCACTATGGATTGCAGCTGGCTGAAACAGATCAATTGCTATAGTGGCACCTTTAAAAAGTATGTGCAGCACATATGCCTTAAGCTGAAGGTACTAATTTTTTGTAAAAATACAATTTTAATCCCTTTTTAAGCATTTCAGTTGAAAGCACTAGGATTTTTCAATACAATATGGAAAATAGTAAGGCAAAGTGTATTTCTAATGTTCTTTTCCTTCGCGGTTGTGTGACTAGAGAAGGACATATATCGTAAGCCCTTATATGTATGGTATCAGTCTCAAGTAGTGGATTGCCCCAAATTTGTGCTAATTCAATGTCATATAACCAGACCCCAAGAAAGAATTTTAAGAAAAGGGTAACATAGAGAAAAGTTTATAGCTGGGAAATTATTATCATAAGTGAAGCCCAGAAGAAAACATACTTGCGTATGTCCATGGCTTCTGGAGTTTTGCCGCTCACATCAGCATGCACATCCTGGCCTGTCCAAACTATCTGATCAAGATTTGATGTGCTGCAGACTTCTCTGCTGGAGAAGTCTGTGTCTCCAAGTAAGTTATTGTAAATGCAATTATTATTCTTTATCCACATACATCTACTAAGACATAAAATCATCTACAATATATTACAAAAATAACTAGAAAAGACAAAGCTTAAGTAAGTGGAACCCAAGATGTTGTAGACGCGGCCGAGTATAATTTAATTCTTCTTTAAACTAAAGGAAGTGCTTCTGTACATAAACAAGACTGGTGATAATCTGTTTAACTGGTAACTGAAACAGGTCAATAACATGTAAAATTATTAAAGCAGTGGCACAAGCACAAATATATGTGTTGTTTTTTACAGTTATCTTAAGTACATAACCAGTCCAATTTCCAAGTTAATATGATGCAAATAACTTTTACATAAAGTCTGTCTTTAATTGATGGAATAAAATTCTGCTTAATTGCATTAGCAGATCATTCATTATTTAATATATCAGAAGACTTCTTCTGCTAAATGTAAAATTATCCGTGGTCTAGAGAGTCCATGGATAGCCAAGAGATCACTTGAGCTACAAGGTGCAAAAGGAAGGCCACCTGGGGTAATTTTTGTCTAGTATAAATACATATTTAAGAAGTAAAGTAGTTCAGAATTTCCAACTATTCCCTACAAGACCCAAGGAAATGATAATAATCATAAGGAAAAATCCACAGCTCACTGCACTTAAAACTTCTTGCTGCTTTCTACTGTTGTCTAACTTCAATCATTGTTTCTTATCAAAGTAAAAAATAATTAGATATCAGAATAAAAATGCTCATAGTAGCTTCACTTAAGTTCAGTTTTACTGTTTCATGCAGGAAAGTCGAATAGTGTGTTATAGTACATTCCTTCTGGATTATGTACTTTTTAATGTATACAATAAAATACTGCAAGTTCTGCAATATGAATAATAATGCTAAGTTAAGTAAGAGTGTTATTTTCTGTTTTTATTTCTGTTCGTGCAGGCAAAACCAATGTAAAAATAGTAATTTTGTTTTAAATTATAAAGATACTTTCATAAAAAAGCCTCAGTTACTATAATTGTATTCACAATTACAATATTACTTTTAGACTACTATATAACAGATGTATATTTAGAACATACAAAGGATTGTCTTTCACATTTTTTAAAAAAAGTTACTTTACTACATGAAGTATCTCTTGTTTTCTCTGACTTTTTATGTGTGCACTGCTGATGAAACTAGACCCTTTACTGTTAGCCTTGTAGAGCTGAAGAGCTGATGGAGAGTCAGCTGGGTTTTATTCAGACTTGCAAATCCCTAACGGAATTATCATCTAAATTCTAATTCCTGTATCTTTCTACCAGCAGCAGTATGTGAAGCAGACAGAGTGCTCAGATCACTGTCAGTAAGCAATGCCATGTGATGACAGGGACAGAGAAAATGCGAGGCTCTGTTTGGGCACTTGTGATACCGTCTGCTAGGGGTGCAGGCAGCAGAATGCTCTTGAAATATGTTGCTGGAATCGCACTTGGCAGATACACGGCTGCTGTCAGTGAGGGGTTTGTAAAAATGCCATCCAGAGTCCTGAGGTCATGGTAATCCTAGCCAGGTTCTTATCTGAATGGGGGCAAAAAACCCAACAGAACACAACACAACACAACCCAAAACAAAACAAACCAAAACTAAACTAAACTAAACAAAACTACAGTCATCGTCTTGACAGACATTAAGAAAATCTACTTGCTATGGGTACTTACAGAGAGCTGAGAGCCAAGAGAATCCATGTATATTAAAATGTATTGCATGACTAAATGCAACCATATAAAAGCCAACACCCTTCATACTCAAAAAAATATATATTTTTTTCTGCAGTTCTTTGGTTAGCTTGCAATCAAGATCTACTTTTACACTGAAATGCTAATTTTAAATGTCCACTGAGACTACTCACTTAACATCTTGATTTATATTCAGGCTTAACTGTCACTATTAATTAATATTCTGTTTAAGTCTGCGTAATTAGTATATAGCTTGATTTAAAGTAAAATGGTTAAAATAGTAATAAAATAAGTAGCTAAAAAATCTATAAATTGCACATCTTTTACATCCACAAAACAAATTAGTGTAATTCAGTGAGTTTCTCATTTTTGATTAAATTTTCCTGCTTCCTACAGAGCAGGAATAGATACAGCTACATGCAGGAATACCTATCTCTAGGACCATAATTTAATTGTTTTTTGTTGTGTTGTTTGTTTTTTTATACTTACTGAAATTTGTTTCCTTCATAACTCCTCTTTCTGAATTATCTTCATTGTCCCTTTGGCATTTTGTCGGCATTTTGCTATTTTAAAGAAAATATATTCTCCCTCTTTGAGTCACTATTTCTTGTAATTATCCTTTTCAATATCTCTCCATTCATCTGCAGAGGAAATTGAGCAGTACCTCATTTCTTACACACACAATGACCCAAAAACTAACTCTGCAGTATGGCTTATCACAGATAATTTCTATTTTACCATGTTCAAGGAAAAACTACATTTAGAATTGTTTTTCAAAAATTGAGAGTATTTAGATTATGAATTTGATTCAGATACCTCTTTTAATGCAATTGTTGTGTGTTTTTGAGAAAGCATCAAGTGATATACCTTGTAAAAACAGAAAATAGGCCATTAAAAGATACTAAAGTAGAGTAACAGGCATAGCTTAAAACTAAGATCCACAAAATGGAGGAAGAAGAAACATTTTCTGTTAACACAGGGTATCTACGCATTTAGCTAGCAGTAACAGATCCTATCCTATATGCCTTATTGGCTGGGCAAAATGGAAATATTCAACTTCATGTTAAGGACATATCCAAGATAACTGAGATTCTGTTAGTAATTTTTATATCTTCCCTGTGTTTTTTTGTTTCATATTGTGTTATTGTGTGGTAATGTCTTCCTTTTAAAGACTAAAGAGCTGATGTCTTAATTACTATGAAACCTGTAGATGCCTAGTCATAAATACTTAGAAATTCATGCCAAATACATCTCAGAACAGGACAGTTTCTTACATAATTTAAATTAATTTATTTTACAGCCAGTAGGATCCATTTACATTCATCACAATACTGATAGAAAATAGCGTTTTGTTTTGTCTCTAAGTGGAAATAACATTATGATATACTTTTTAAGCAAATACCCACCCAAGAATAAAAGATGCCATATGAGGTAATTAGATAGATTCTAATGGGCTGGCCTCCTAGTTATCATTAAAATCATGAAAAAAAAATCATTCCGTTTTCATTGACTAGTTTATTCCAATTTTTTTTTTTTTTCATGAGGAGAAATACCACTTATGTAGGTCTATGAATAGTAAGAATAATTTTGCGAACACTATCTTTTCATTGTGACATGGAAAGCATCACACTCCAAAATGAAGTATCATTGTCAGTGGTCTGAACTGAGGCCACCCAGACAGAAAAGATACCAGGTTGTCTTTCTTCAGGTTTCTGTGTTGAAAAATACATTGAGCTCTGCTTTTTTTCTCTTCTGTAATACAACAGTTACCATCTGGAGACTTGAATTCTACAATACCCTTGCTAGATTAGCCTCTCTTCATCAAAATATTTCTGCTTAGACTCAACCCTATTTCCCCTGCTAGTGTTACTGGTCTAAAGACAATGAGCTCTGTAGAATAAGTTCTATCTGCAGCATAGTTTCTGTTAGCATATTGTAGTCACTGCTGGCTTTCAATAGACAACCGTCATTTTTATCAACAATTTATTTATTTATTTATTTATTTTTGGCAAGGGGATTTGCTGTGGCAGTGATTTTGTGAAAAAGGAAGTCTAGCTGTCATGTAAAAAGAAAAAAAAAAAGAGAGAGAGAAACTTATTTTCTAATAAGTGAATGTTGGGTCATTCATTTATTTACCTGGTCACTGATAAAGGAGAAGGAAGATTTACAGCTCATCAAGAAAGTATAGTATCCAATATCAGCATCAGTTCTGCATTTTAAAAAGCTTTACCCAAATATTGATCACTGGTGGCATCCCTGAGAGAGAGGAAAGCCTAAGCAAACCCTGCAGTTGGGCCAGAGGAAAGCCGAATTGAGACAGAATGAAAAAATGAACATTTTGTGTGCATTTTTTAATGAGTGCTGTGACTAACAGTAGATCTCATCTGGCCTTTCTTTTAAAGCACATTCCTCGTCCTCAAAATCAAGGCCAGATTCACTGGGGAAAACAAGGGAACTTTAATACTCTCCATTAACTACTGCCTTCTACTTCTTGAGACGGCAGTCATGCTGTGCATCCGGGCTTTACCAACTCACAACAGTTCGTTTCCACCTGTAACAGACATAAAATCATGGGGCCAAAAGGCAAGAAAACCAAAGCATACAATTAAACCACCCCCTTCCTAACTCCTAGTTTCAAATCCATGCTCACACTTTTTTGGAGACTGACTGGTAATGGCTGCACTCTTGGGATTGGACAAACAGAAATCTCTACACCAGGATTTCAGCTACATCAGTAGAATATGCAAGGATTGTATTGGCTGCGTGTGACTCACAGGAGTGTAAATTGTGCATTCTGAAAAGTAGCTCTGGGGTAGTTGAAGTCTGAGCATATATAAATCATGATATCTGACAATTCATGTTTGAACCACCCCGCAGCTTGTGCCCCCTGTCAATACTGGCTCTCACCACCCCCAGCAGAATCACCAGAGAGGCCACAACCCCCTTGCTACAGTTCACAGCCCAACATAGTGACACAGGTCATCACTGGTCTTGATTTTGATTCATATTTTTCTGGGAACGGCAATGGCTGAAAATCAGGTTCAGCCTGTTCATCTAGTCCTGCTGAAGCTGCCCATAACACCAAACTGTCATGCACCACTCCAGCACAAACCCGACAGGCTGCACATTAGAGCCCAAAATTACTAACCTGACAGAAAAGAGGGTGAGCAGAGGTGGTCCTTGGGGGACCTCCCTCATAATGGTCATCTGAGCAGTATGAAACAACAGAGGATTTTATATTATTATTATTTTTAGCCATATATTCTTGGGATGCTAGAAATTATATCATCTCCTGAAACACATAGGTGGTACTTAACATTTCTCAATAAGGCATGCTGTATTTTAGATGGACGTTGTTATGACTTTTGCAGGAAGTGTGTCATGAAATTCATATCGTAATGGCATTCAGGATAGTCATACTGCTCTCTTTCAAAAAGATACGAATCCCTGGAACACTGCTCTTTAAAACCCAGAAAACTGGATTTGTCTGATTCAACCTTTTAATCACTGTTGCAGGTGCTTTATAAATATATCTAAAATGAAGTCAGGACGACGTTCTTATTCTGAATAGGTGTGTCTCAATATCAGCAGCTATTTCTTTTCAGGTTATTTATTTATGCTGACAGCATCTCAGTGATGTTCTTTTGAACTCGTAAAAGCATTCAGCTTTGAATCTTCCTGTCTGGTTCTTGATTTAAGACACTTGCTGACAAATATACTAAAGCCAGTTGAAATCCAGACAAGCAAAATGGAGGCATTTAGCAGCCCTAGGCTAGCCAGTCAATGTGAGGAACGGTGAAGTCTGTATGCTCAGAGTAATCCTGAGATAAGCAAAGGATCATGTTTCCTTTGTACATTACTGCCATCTGCTGCATTTTATCAACTGACTTTTTTTCTTAATTATAGCCAGAAGAGATCAGAAGGTAGAACAAACCCCACAAAATTCATATTTCTGTACCAGTTTCAAAGTGCCCCACATTATTTTTAATTAAGTAAGTAAACATACCTCTATCTTAGTTTTCACTCAACTAAACGATGTTTTAATACCACAGTGAGTTTACAATTTGGTCATTTGCTTATATTTCCCATCATGCAAACTCATTGCAATCCAAAAACATATTCTGCCACCTGAACTTCCAAAGAAATGCAGAGAGAGGACAGAGTGATCATTCACTGGTGCTTGCAATACAAAACGTATAGGGTAGATTAATCATTTTCTTCACTCTTATTAGTTAACTAAGTCATCCTAATTAGGGTGGAATGGTGATTTGAGAGATTTATATAAAAGCTGATGGGCTAAATGAGTTGGCTGGTCTGATGGTAGTGGGTTAAAAGAAATTATCACTGTACGTTAAACTAACCTTTCTATATTCTACCCCACTGCTAACATTGACTGGTCTTTTTAGTGCATTTTATGCACCCATTTTTTTTTTTTCCAACAGACTGACAGCTGCTGGGCACATCTGTAGACTGTAGTTAAGCAGACATGGCATCTTCTCGGATAAACACTTTTTGCTGTACATGTCAATTCTTACTATCCAATGTAACTTTTACAGGATATAGTTCACTTCTGAAACAAAAGCAAATAATTGTTCTACTTACAGTTTAAGGAGCACTGAATTTCCAAGCTTCTGTTGTTTTTGTTTTTTTGTTTGTTTGTTTCAGAACTAATAAAGAAATTATTCTAGTTATTTGGGCCCAACTAGTTAACTAAAGAGACCACCTAAATATAGAGATCATAAATCTGACTCCGTGACCAAATTTAAACCCTATCAATTAATCATAGTTGTCTGATTTGTACAATTTCACTGGACATTTAGAGAGGTTCATAACTGATCATAGAGTGGTACTGTCTGTGGTTAAGCCATAGCCACATTGCACAACAGAAGCTCTGTGCTAAAAGGTCAGGAGGAGCAAAATGTCTCTTATCGACCACTGTGGACCCATGAAACCTGACTGAGTGCTTCACTTGAGCATGTAGATGAATCCAGCTGAAGTCAGTGAACGACAGTGTTTTCTATAAGTGAATAATATAGTATAATACTCCACAAAGACTTGAGTTTTTACCATCCTCTGCTACTTGTTACAGATAACTACATCTTTTTACTAAAGTTTAGATTTTTATTAAGATTAGTTGCCAGCTTTCTGGTAAATTGTTACTTCAACAATATTTTATGATCTCCTTTGAAGTACAACTTTCATGTTTCAGTCTTCTGAATACAAAAGGGTACTGATGATGGTTTTAGATAAAAAGCAAGAGAAAATAGTACAGACACCTGGGCAAGATTTAGGTGGTAAGTGTTACCTAAACTGCAGAGAATAAAATGGAACCAGGGAAACAAAGACCTTTACTTTTAAGAAGCCAAAGAGAATGGAAACTGCTGTAGAAAAATGCAAATTATATGCAGATGGGAGATAGGGAGGTGTGGGGAAAGGTGTAGGGGTTGAAGAGCTCGCAGAAACAGTACTTTCAAATAAGACTTACTAACATTCACAAAAGATATTTTACAGCATGCAGGTATGATTGTTTGAAAGAGATATTTCTTAAGACTGCAGACTTATTTCTCTACCTTTGCACAAGGTGACTAGAAAAAAACATGACAGAAGATTTTTACCACAAAAAAATAAGTAATTCCATAAAAAAGCAAGTTCCTGTCATTGAAAGCTGAACAGCAGTTATTTAAACCCCAGTCATGAAGTGAACAAAATCCAGAAACACTGCTGCAGAAATACCTACAGAAATCCAGACTCACTATTTTAGCCATTTTATCAAACATTTGTATGGCAGTATTGCACGTGTGCAAAAAATTCCCTTTCATTTTACATGCAGTTCATGCTGACATTGAAGGTGATGAGGGCTGCTATATTGGACAGACATTAAGGAGGGAGGAGATTGTAAGTTCTATCACCTATCTGGTGAAAAAAGTCAATGGGTTATGTTCACTGTGACAAGACCTAATTATTAAGTTTCAATGACAATAAAGCAGTGCCTGCAAATTCCATCCACACAGAGCAATTAGCAAAAGTATTCTTGTCTAAGAGAAATACTGTAAATATGTGTCTTTCCCAATGTGTTCTTGGTGATACGTTACCAAGTAGAAAATAAAGTACAAATCTTTAAAAAATAAAAAGTACAAATCTTTTCCTAATATCCAGCCTGACCCTCCCCTGACACAGATTCATGTTGTTCCATTGGATATCATCACTGGTCACCAGAGAGAAAGGGTTAGAGCCTCCTCCTCTGCTCTCCCTTGTGATTAAGGTGAGTTAGTTAATTCACCTTGTTTGCTTTTATCTCACTGAATTTTCTGAGCAGCGAGAAAGGAATAGTGACCTAGGGTAAGCATCCTTACTGATGCTCAGTTGTATTGAACGAGCAATCAATCCATTGGCTGGGGTCACAGTCTGAGCCAGACTGAGCCGACAACCAGGAAAGGGATCATGTGCCTGGTTTTCCAAAAGTCTTCGAAGTGCAGCCATCTCAAAAGTTAAAATCATATAAAAGTCCAAAAGATGTTTCCATAATGAACTGTTTGGTTGTTGCCCTATGAATGGCCTATAAAATAACAATGGAGATAGGATGACCCAATGGAAGCCAAAATGAATTATATATATACAGTTTGATTAAAAAAAAAAAAAAAAAAGTATGTAACAAAATAGAAAACTTAAGTAATGCTGTGGATAACTGGGCAGAAGTGTCTGCTCCATTGACAGCAAGGATCTAAGCATGCAAAAGAACCTTTAGGACCTATAAAAAAGAATGGAAATATACATGTTCCTGGCAAACTGCAAGGTAAGGCAGCTCCTCAAAAGGAGCTTGGAATTCCTCTATGGTATCTGAATAGAAGCAAACAAACAAACAAGCAAAAAGTAGGAAAAGTAAAAGATCTGTGGAAAAGGTGATCCTGTTCAGAGGAAAGAGTTTAGTGAGTTTTGCAAGCTTCTTTAGAAACTGATCTTTTGAGTATTGGCCTTGACTATGAGTTATCATACTAGATAAATGTTCTATATTCTCAGTAGGCCCTGGGAAAGATTGCTTCTTTCTCAAAATCTTTCATTCCACATACACATTTAGAGGACTCAGCTGTCCATTGATTTTTCCAGTGATTTTCAGTTTAAGAATTTTCTCTGTAGTGCATCATGCTGTTCTCCAGAAGGCAGGATGATTCAGGGACCACTGTGTAAACATAAAGAAACCCAAATTTAGCAGGACAAACTGTCAGTAAAATGGGCTGTTTATATTTATTTAATTAATCTGGCTCTCCTCAGAGCATTTGAGTGTCACGCAGCTTTTAGTAAGTAGTGGGAAAATGGAAGCAATTGAAATATTTTTTTTCTTTCTTTCTCCCTTTTTTTTTTTTTTCCCTGTGGAATACTGATGCAAGACTGAAGAGATCACTATTCTGAAATGCTGAGAAAAGTAATTCTTTCCAATTGAGATATACTTCGCAAAAAACATCTCACCCATACATATCGTTTTGAGGAGAATACCAGAGCTGCTCCCTATAACAAGCTTTGTCCATGATAGAAAGTTTAAGTATTTTAACTAGCGTCAATCTAAAACCAAATGTGAGCCCAAGCTATAAGCATGTAAGATGGTTTGTGTCTTTTAAATTACACAAATAAAAGTAAAATAATCTTATAAGCTCTACATTAGAAGTTCTCACCAGCTTATATGAACTTTAAACAGACAGGTAAATAGGAAAATATTGCTATTGTACCTGATAAATTAAAAGCCACGTTTCCAGGTATTCACTCAGCTTGTATAAAGTAATAAAATATATTCTCACAGACAAGATTTCTCAGCTTCTAATAAAAAGGAATACTATTTTGGGGAAGAGGAGAGAAAGACCACTAACAGATGGGATTTTTGGAATGAAACCTGCCTAAATGCTGTGGTTTGAACCCAAACTCAGAAGAAACTTAAAATTTCTCATCCCAGTTTTAACATAACTGATCTTAAAAAAGGTTTACAGTACAAGGAGAAATAGTCTAGAAGGAAAACCTTTGGAAAGAGAATCTCTGGTTCTGACTTGGATAACAGCCTAAACATTACTACAAACGTGAACTGAATCCAGATGTGGTCTTCTTAGGTCATTTCTGGCTGTAGTAGCAACATAAACATTACTCGTGCTTAAATAAAAGGTGTGTGATTGCCCAGTACTGTTTAATGCCTTATTAATGTACATTCACAGGATCATATAACTTTACTTCATCTCTGTCATAGGATCTTGAGCTGAAGTTAAAATTCCTCATTAGGTTTCATTGACATTAAAAAAATAATAAAACTGAAGCTGTTTGCTAGTTTAAGGGTAACATATACTGATTATTGTTATTTTCCCCTGATACAAAAAAACATGAGTATCTTGCCAAACTTTGAATCCTTCCTACCTAATGCACTGCAGTCTTAAAAAAATAATAATAATAAATAAAAATCTGCTTTTATATTCCTTGGTGCATTTTTGAAGTGTAAAAAGTAACTGTTATTTAGGCTTCTGGCATACCAAAAATCTTGTTTTAGATGTCAGCATTTAAACACAGGCTGCTGGGAAGACGAGAGGGAAAGCGAATTAAGAGTTAATTTTATTTTGTTTTGTTCACTTTAAAGCCAGTCAGCAAATCACTGAGACCCACTTTTGCAAAGGGATTTAGGCACTCAAATGTTAGGAGGCACCTAACCAAAGCTGTTTCCCAAGGACTTAATTATCCTAGTTTTCTCATGTCTCTAAGCCTTGGCCTTTTCCAACACTAGATTTGGGGAGGGTTACTGAGAAAAGGGCAAGAGAAGGACTGGTTTCCACTTGTAGCACAAATTTGCAGTGTGCCAAAACCTTTACAGGAAAGCATCTGTAACAGTGTCTTGACAACAAGCACAGATGAAACATTATATAGCTTCAATTCAGTATTAAGTTCATGCACAATATTTTCATCATCAGAAGAAATAACTGCATGCTTAGAGTACTGCCAGTATTTAAATATTTTGTTAGATGAGAACTACAGTTGACCTTATTACTAAATGAGATTTGGCTATGCAGCACTTTTCTCTAAACCATTTAAGTATTTACATATGGTCAAAAATGGACTGTATATTAAAAGACTGTAACCTTATAAAAAAATTGTAGTATAAACAAAATGTAACCCAAAGAAACATATATATTTATGTATATATATATATAAATTTAACTTAAATGGCCACCCTTCATATCGGCATGTATCATATAAGTGAGGCTGCAAATGAAAAAGGGACATCCACTACTAGTGGATGAAAAACTCGGTATGAACCAACCATATCCTGGGCTGCATCAAAAGAAGCGTGGCCACCAGGGTGAGGGAGGTGATTGTTCCCCTCTGCACTGCACTTTTGAGACTGCATCCAGCTCTGGGGCCCCCAGCACAAGAAGGACATGGACCTGTTAAAGTGTGTCCAGAGAAGGGCCACAAAAATGATCAGAGAGCTGGAGCACCTCTCCTATGAAGAACGGAGACCAAGAAAGATGGTGAGGGACTCTTTGTCTTCACTCAGAGGGTGGTGAGGCACTGGCACAGGTTGCCCAGAGAAGCTGTGAATGGCCTGTCCCTGGAGGTGTTTAAGACCAGGTTGGATGGGCTTTGAACAACCCAGTCTAGTGGGAGGTGTCCCTGCCCATGGCAGGGTGGATGGAACTAGATGATCTTTAAGGTCCCTTCCAACCCAAACCATTCTATGGTTCTATGATTCTATAAATAATCCCTTATCATGGCAGAGACCCAAAATACCTGTAAACCCTGGCATGCAATGTGAATGTTGGGCCACCCCACAGAATGACATTAAGATTGTTCCCATGCTCTTTACTTCTGGTTTCATAGTTAGCCTTGTTCCAGTGACATCTTCATGGGCCTCAAGTTCAGTATTATTTTAGTACATTAACTAGGTATCCTGCAGCATAAACTGGGGTTCAGGACTAAAGTAGTGGATATATGTCTTCCTCTATACAAGTTTTTTCAATATATGTTTAATAATACAGGTTGGAGCTTGCTATCTGTGTTAGAGGGCTCTATGGACAGTGAAGAGACACTTGGAGTGTAATAGGACAGGTTCTTGTAAGAGCTCACAAGGATTTCTACATATAGCTTGTGCTAATATTTTTGTTGCAAACCACTGCTCTTCTGACTAGCCTAGTTAATTTTAATGCTGACTTCTTCTTTTTCATTCTCCACTAACTGTGTGTTCAACTGTGTCTTTAAAGACTTAATCTACAATCAAAATATTTGACATGTAATGTGGGAGAGTTAGTGTTGCTACAGAAACCTTTATTATTACTTACGTATAGTTACTTTTAATTATGACAGATTGAGGAAAAGGTGACAAAGATTCTACAGTGTGTTTCAGATAGTGTGCTACTCAGCATTTCAACACATAATGTTAATGGCAGTGGTACAGGTATTCACTAAAGCAACAAATGACCTCATTTGACACTTCAGCATGTACTGTGAAATAGATTCCCACGAGTGCTTGAGGAATGCAAGGCAATGTGATTGGTCGAGTGTGTTCACATCATTAGTTCTGCCAATGTAAAGAATAGGAGATGGCTCCTTCCATTGCGTAGGAAGGAAAAAGCTCATTTTAGTCAAAACAGTAAGAAACAAAACACTAAGCTTTTTAAAGAAAAAAGTTTCTCCTTAAGAAATATTTTATCAATATTGCTGATCTTAACAAACAATAGCATAGTTTGTATCTCAGAAAGGAATTTTGTTCATCAGGGTACTCATTCAAAGCACTGAGAGGTAAAACTTCCTTGATTTCCATAGAGCTTTAATCTAGCTAAGGAAAATACAAGAGTCTGGAGCCAAAAAATGACCCTTCCAAGTGATCTTATCAGGCCTGATTTTCCTGGCAAAAATCAGCTAATGAAATATGACATTATGGGATGCATTTTCTTTGAAATAACATTTTTTTTTTTTTTGCTCTCTGTACCTTGCTGACCTGCTCTTTAATTTATTACAGACTTGAAAGTGTCCGCTTTCTTCCCAGGAGTTTTAATAAGTCCAAAATTATTAATACTCCAAAATTATCAGAAACCATGTGTAGCAGGAGAATAGCTGCCCTGCTGTATGAACCCAACCTTAACCTCAGGTTTTGCTCTGTGTCTATAAATGCAGCAATAATTGGCAGGATATTTCAGAGATTTGAAGGAGTGATCAGACAGGGACATGTTACAGTTGGGCAGAGGGTCTTCATTGTTTCACCTAAGAGAAAGTCTATACATTGGAATTTCTGTAATCAGAAAAAAAGAAATACTGTCTTTTGAGCATCTCCAAACATGGAGGAAAATGTTTTTCTAAATTCTCTCCTTTTGGTTTAAAGCTATAGTTTGATTTAGTGTGCTGCACCAACTAAATGTAACAATTTACTAAGATTATTAAACCAGAGCAACAAGATTTTCCACCACTAAAGGTAAAAAATCATGAACAAAATATTTAAAGATATTTAATGTTCATGGTTATTAGCTTACTAAAAATCTATTCAGAGACTAAAGCTAATTTTATTTGCTCCTGTTTAGACAATTTTATGAAAAGTCATCTGAAAAATTATTTCTGGCAATTTCAAACAAGAAAATTCTCAGCAGAAGAGAGCTGGGAGAGGTTTAAAGGCATTTTTCTTACAGAATAAGATCTCTTATCCAACATGCAAGGAATTGGGCAAGGAAGGTAGGAGACAAGCTTGGCTGAGTCAGGACTTCTTAAAAAAACAGAAACACAAAAAGGAAATGCACAGGCAGTGGAGGCAGGGACATACATCCTGAAAAGATTATAGGGATATGGCCTGGGAGCGTGAGGGTCAGATCAGAAAAGCCAAGACAGAGCTACAGCTACACTTGGTACGTGAAAAGTTTTAATGAATACATAAGACAGCAAAGGAAGATAAAAGAAGCCGTACTGCCCCAAATGAGTGAGACAGGGGATTTGCTTACAACTGACATGAAGAAGACTGAGGTCTTCAACAACATTTCTGCCTCAGCCTCCACCAGCAATTGCTCTTATCGTACCTCCCAGGTCACAGAATCTCAGGGTAGGGACTTAGGGAAAGAAATCCCACCCCTCACACTCCAGGAACCTGAATAAGTAAAAGCCCAATGGACCCAATGAGATGCATTTGAGGGACCTGGGGGAACTGGCAGATTAAATCGTTAAAACACTATCCATCATATCTGAAAATTTGTGGCAGTCAGGTGAAATCGCTAGTGACTGGAAAGGGGGAAACATAACCCCCATTTTTAAAAAGGGTAAAAAAGAGAACTCAGGGAACTACAGAGCGGTCAGCCTCACCTATGTACCCGATAAGATCATGAAGCAAATCCTCCTGGAAATCATGTTAAGGCATACGGAAAACAGGGAGTTCAATGGAGAGAGCTGACATTGCTTCACAAAGGGCAACTAACTTGTATGACTAATTTGGTGGCCTTCTTTAAGAGCAAGACAGCGTTGGTGGATCAAGGAAAAGCAACTGATGTCATCTACATGGACTTGTGCAAAGTTTTGGATATGGCCCCTCACAACATCCTTGTCTCTAAATTGGAGAGAAAAGGATTTGATGGATGGACTATACCATGGATAAGGAATTGGCTAGATGGCTGCATTCAAAGAGCTGTAGTTGATGGCTTGATGTCCAGGTGGAGGCCGGTGATGAGGGGTGTCCCTCAGGGGTCTGTATTGGGAATGGTACTATTTAATACCTTTATTAACAACATTGACAGCGGGATTGAGTGCACGCACAGCAAGTTTGTGGATAACACCAAGCTGAGTGATGCATTGATACTCTGGACAGAAGGGATGCCATCCCGAGGGGCCATGACAGGCTTGAGAGGTAGGCCCATATGAACCCCAAGAAGATCAAAAAGGCTGAGTGCAAGGTCCTGCACCTGGGCTGGGGCAAACCCCAACATGAAGATAGGCTGGGTGATGAGTGAATTGAGAGCAGCCCTGCAGAGAAGGACGTGGGAGTACTGGTGGATGAAAAACTTGATATGAGCCAGCAATGTACGCGTGCAGCCCAGAAAGCCAACCATATCTTGGGCTGCATCAAAAGAAGCATGTCCAGCAGAGTGAGGGAGGTGATTGTTCCCCTCTACTCTGCACAGTTTAGACCCCACCTGGAGGACTGAATCCAGCTCTGGAGCCCCGAATCCAGCTCTGGAGCCCCAAGCACAAGAAGGACGTGGAACTGCTAGAGCGGGTTCAGAGGAGAGCCACAAAAATCATTTCTCTCCATAACTTCCTGAGGAAGGGAAACGGAAAGGGAGGTGCTGGTCTCTTCTTCCTGATAACTGATGACAGAATACAGAGGAAAGGCAGAAAGCTGTTCCAGGGAACGTTCATACTGAACATTAGGAAGAATTTCTTTACCATGATGATGGTCAAACAGTGGAACAAGCTTTCTAGTGAGGTGGTTGATGCCCCATGCCTGTCAGTGTTCAAGAGGCATTTGGATAACACCCTTAATACTATGCTTTAACTTTTGGTTAATCCTGAAGTGGTCAGGCAGTTGAACTTGATGATCTTTGTAGGTCTCTTCCAACTGAACTATGCTATTCTTTTCTATTCAAAATTCTGTGTGCACCTCTTGCATTGCATTTTAACTGATTTTATACAATGCCTTGCTAATGTATTGCTCTTTATTTTTTCTTTTTTTTTTCCTGCTATCTTTCTGTGTAGTAGGTTTATGGAGCCAAAAGAACTGTGCTGGAGAAAAAAAAATCTGATAAAGAAAGAAAGAAAGAAAGAAAGAAATGTCCTGAGTTTGAGAAGGAAGACCAATGACAAGTGATCTGGCTGTTACTGCTTACTGGACAGTACTTTCCCATGAAACAGTACTTTTTACTGTTTCAATGCCCATAATTGTATCATAAGTTTTCTCCAATCCAACTGAACCTGCTGCATCTCAAGCACAACAAAATGAATTGAACACTTTTAATAAAGCTATGACTCTTCACTCCCTGGTTTATGCGACAAAATATCTGTCATTTCAGAAAATAAAATTCTTACTCTTATGAGGTATTTGACTGAATGAAAGCACAGCACTGTTCTGAAGAAACTAATCCATTAATAAAGATACCAATATCAAAACAGTCCACTACAACAAAACTGAAACATTTTATTTTGGTACCAACCCATTATTATAAATACAATGCTAATGAGGCCAAATTTTGAAATTCAGATATTGTTTAAAAAAATTAAAAATAACTATATTTTCTGTTTTGGCAGTGTGTCTTTGCTGTTATTTTTAATACCCCAAAGAAGCTTGATATATCATAGACATCAAGCCTAATTGATCCTCTGAAATATTGTAAACTAGCCTCTCTGAAATCACTTGTAGTGATATTTGATCTCTTCAGGATTGTTTAACCTACTCCTCAGACAAGACAGTGTACACGTAGCAATTTAAGGACAATTTAAATCAGGCTCCCGAGGATTTTCCAGGGTAATTTAATCCCTCCCTTGTTTCCTCACTACACCTTGTGCAACTGCACAGTGAAATAGTTGGGCTGAAAAGGTATTTTTTTAAGTGTTATTTGCCATTGTATCACTTTCCTAGGTTAGCTATGTTGTTCCAAAGGAATGGGTGAGAAAATGCAACCAGTGAATAGGGGAGGAAAGGTGTGACCTCATGAGCTTAGACTGGAATCAGCAGAAGAGGATGTAGAAGTGCTCTGAAGGTCTCCTCCTAGGCAATCAGACAGTGAAAAGAACTTCTAAGAAACCATTAGCAGTGAATGAGATGCTGACTTTGGAGAGCAGAACAACTCCTGCTCCTGTGCTGCAATTCATTGTCCTTGCAGTTGTGCTATTTGTAGTTGCGCAGTTAATATATCAAAGAACTGATCCGCACTAACCAGAACCCTCCACATATTTCATGCCTTTTGGTTTTCAAAACTGAGGTGATTTTCTTCCTGTGTGTGGAGCAGAAGCAGATATCCCTGCACTGCTGAGGGGTGGGGTGGGGCTGTGGCTTGGAGCAAGAGGGAGATTCTTTTAAAAAAAAAAAATTGTTGCAAGCTGAGCATTTCACTGAAACTGCACCTTTTGTATGCATCTTTTACCTGGTGCACTTTGGCTCTAACATTGTCAGAAAAAAAGAAAAACAAGGGGAAAAAAAAAGAAAAAAATAAAGGAAGAAAAAAGGAAAAAAAATATTTGAGTCAAAAAATACAATAAAACAATACAACAAAAACAGTATATATTTTATTCCTAGATGGAAAGTTCTGTAGTTTTGTTTTGCAAGAATATTTTCTTTGTAGCTGCTGCGATCCAGATCTCATCCATGCCCATTTGCTACTTGCCTCTCCTTCTCCTCATTGGAAGCAGTGATATACAGGAGATGCCAATGGGGAAAAGCTTCACCAGCCTCTCTTGAATAAGGAGAAATATTTGTTGTTTTATAAGCTACAGCAGACAAAAGTGCAGGAATATGTGTGTGTAGGTGTGAGTGGGGCCCTGCTTATCTCTCTCTGGAGGGCTACAAGCGCCGAAGTGTGAGTGCAGAGCACGATGCTCAACACAGGGCTGCTAACAATAAACCCTGCTCACTTCATTCGCTAAAGAGCAACTGAAAACAATATTTTTCTCTTATTAGAGATCATCCTGCAATGCTTGCAGCACTGAAGCTAGGCTGCTTGGTTGAAAGCAGCACTCTTATTCACCAATTTTCAATTTTAGGGCTCGACGCTTCTCATTTGCATATCCCTTACCCATCATGCAACAGTGCCCGTCACTGCCTGAAGAAAAGGGTTCACATGAGACGTGTTACACACCGTGATTGAAGGGAGAGACAGCTGCGCTGCTTTTAGAAAGAGAACAATCCCCAGATTTGGAAAACTAGAATACTACCAGTATCACCATAACTACAAAGTTATTTAGTTATTGGAACTATAAATACCTTTGCGTTAGAGGTACTCTCCCGGCTGGTCCGATGGCAGTGGCTCTTATAATTAATTGATCACAGTCAGTTACAGATTTCTTTGTTCTTTCTCCACTCCCACTGCTGCACTTGACTAGTCTTTTGCTACCGAAGTTCTGCATTTTTATATTACTTGCAATAGAACGTTATAGAAATAATATTAATATATTATTTTTACTCTAGTAAAACTACAGTGTGCAGGAGAGAACAGCAATTCAGATACCAGGGTTAGTGAATACCTCCAACATTACACGTTTAATTCAACTTTCCTCATCCTGCTTCTATTTTTGCAAGTGCTTTAGTGACTAACAATTTTTGTAGACTCTCTTCCATTTAATTTGTAAATTTACAATCTTTCTTGTTAGTCTCTTATTTTCTGGAATAGATGAGCATCTAGTCAAGATTTTTTATTATTATTTAAATCTTAATCCCTTTTGGACTATGCTTTCTTCTCCAATCATTTTGAGAAGTCAGTGCCTGCTACTTACTTGATTTTTACCATTGTTAATAACACAGGCACTGCGCTTCAAAGGCATTTGTACAACAGCAGCTGAAAGAGTTACTCACTGCTGGGGGTAAAGGAGGAAAGAGAAGCCATTTACCATATTCTGCTTTAATTATATGCTTTCCTTTTCTAATACATTATGCTTACAACCTCCTACATGGTTTTAACAGACTAATTAAATCAAATGACAATCAAAAGGATAAATAAAAATTAGCTGATGACTGCCTAAACTTTTTAAATACTAGGCATAAGAACTCTTTTCCTCCTTTGCTTTATGCAAGTGTCCCATTTGATTATCAGAGAATATAACAACTGAACAAGGTGGAGACCCTGGTTTTATGCAGAAAGGTGTTTCATTTTGTGTTGTCATGATCCTCAAATATTTCTCTGATGTTAGCTTTCCACAGGTGGCTGCTTGAAGATCCTTGCCTCCAGCAATCTCACCCCCCTCATTCTAGACTAGAGGGTTATGGTTTTGTTTTTTTAAAATCAGCTATGACACTTTAATTGTGCTGTCAGGAACGTACCTTTATTCAGCTCAGCCACTACAGATTCTTTTTTTTCCTGTAGGTTCTTTTTATCAGCATTTCTCATCTATTTGAAATACACTATTATTGTTAAATTATTGAAGTCTACTGAATAAAAAGCTATTGTTCCAGTTTGCCTTTTTTTCCCATTCCCCTTTATTTTTCTCACTGCCTTGCTTTCAGCTGTCTACATTATGAATGCATTACAAGAGTGCAAACCCACAAATACACAGCGAAAAAAAAAAAGAAAGGTTTCTTCTGTGGACTGAGCTGTGCAGGCAAGGTTGCACTGCATACTCCTGTAACCATCACTGTAACCTCCCTCTCGTGTGTAACTACCTGTAAACTAAAGCTGCAAACAGGTGAGCACTCACTTTTGCTTGTACAGTGGAACTACTCTAAGAGCTCATCAAATTGAGAACAATATACCTCTCCATAAACCCAAGTAGCATGATTATACCAGCAGAAACCTGCATGCCTTCATAGATTTAAATCCAGTATTTTGTTGTTGTATTTTCTTCCTTCAGCATTTTCTTGCAGACTTCCTGATTTCTCCCCCACAGGTATTATACTACTCTGCCTTCTCCAAAAGTGTGGAAGCTTGTTGCTAATGAGGGCCAAGCACAACCTTCCAGTAATGCTCCTAGGCCACATATTCATATTTAACTTAGCATCATTAAACAATGTGATTGATAATCATGCTTCCTCTTCCGACTCTAATGTGTGTGGTAGTCGAAAACACTCTGCTCTTTCCATCCCAGGGTCCAGCAAACTTCCCCACTCATGGCCCCTCTCCTCCACTCCGTACCTCAGGTTAACAGCCCTTAAAAAGCTCTTCTTATGCCGGGGTGGGATACCCCATCTCCCAGCACACTTCCTTGCATTTCCTGGATGAATTTTTCAGGCCAGAAAATAGCACAGCATTCATGTACACAGCCGTCAACCACTTGCTTTGCAGCAAAGCAGGACTCATCTGAATGGGCCAGGGGAACATTCATACTTCCCAGAGGGTGGACTGATCCTCATATATATATATATATATATATATTTAGACACATATATATATTTACACACACACGAATTTCATTATGAAGGAATCTTTGCTTTCAGATGAATGTGGGATCTATGCGGATCTATGTAAGCAATCTGTACTTTTGAAAGTTTGTAAGAAAACAAAACTAAGTATACTTAAAATGTTTCCAAAAGTGTAGTGTTATACTACAATATTACAAAACTGCCACAGTCAAGAGAACAAAGCACTGAACAGGAGCCACAAGTCAGTTATCATGTCAGCAGCCATGCAACACCACTGTGAAGAGTACATCCACTGTGCTTTCTGTAGGCCTACTGGTGTTTCAAAAGAGCTCAGCTTCTGTACCACTGGGGCTAGAACTGCATTTGTATTAAAATATTTTCCTTGGAGGCATGCAGTCTTTCTCACTTCAAAACAAAATTGATTTAGGATAAGCCCAAAGAGGTGTTGGGTACCTTAAATACTCCCCCCCCCCCTCCCCCCCCAGCACCTACAAGCCAGCAGTTCTGGAAGTTTTACCAGAAGACAATTCCCAGTGGAAACAGCTCAGTAATGCCAATTATGGAAGAAGGAACTGCTTGTGAAAAGCAGAAGGAAAACTGGAGAAGCAAGCTAGACCCTAAGGATCTGCAGGCATAAGCGCTACTTCTCAGGTTTAATATTGAAATTCTGAACAATTATTGAAGTAAATATGCAACGCATTGACCCACTGAGGTGCTGATCAGATACCTGTGGCCTATCCAGCTGTGTCTGGAGGGACCTCAGTGTAAAGGCTGTGTGTTCACTAAATGTTGCAACATCCACATTTGCATAACAAGTGTCTTTTCAGACACTTCGCCAAATAGGTAAGATTATGATCCTAGTTCAAAACCGGCTTTCTCAAGATGCTGCCCATGGGGAGAATGTGTTTCAGCCTGGCATAGTACAGACCAGGTTTCTACAAGCGACAGGTGGGGTGCACCAGGGCTGGCAGTGTTAGTGGGCAAAGAAAGCTTTTACCTCCATTTTCGCTGCTCTACCAAGGTACCATCTTCACACCCTCACTGAGGTACCACCAGTTTCACTTTCTGAGGTACGTCTTACCTTCTCACCCGTGCCAGCAGCCTGCCCGTCCCACCAGTGGTGCCCAGCTGCCCACCGGCAGGCAGGCCTCGTGCCCCGCAGGGCCCATGGTGGGGAGGTCCCCGTGGGCCTCCCCATGGGGCTGCTTCCCACTGGTGTGTCATCAACGCTGCCATGTCTGGTGAGAGCGGCCTCGTCTGATCCCTCCAAGATCTTCTGCAAAGTGCTGTGTAAAATCAGTATTGCTGCGGAGATATTTAATAAAACCCAGGCAGACTCCGGTGCCTGAGGGAGGACGTCTGCATTATTCATCAATGCATTCAGAGGAACTAATTATTCCTGTTATTTTACAGCATACAATTCTCTTTTGCTCTCCTTTCACAGGGAGTTTTCTCTTCCTTTTCCCACTTCAGAAACCCAGTCTTGATTTTGTTCTCTAACCACTTCTCCCTCCTACTTTCTGCATCCTTCATCATCCAAGCATCCTTTAAATATACTGCACAGTATATTTAAAGAAAGTCTCTTAAACAAGTAAGACCCAGCAAAACCCTCTTTAGAACTCCAGTAGCACTTGTATGCAGGCTCAATCTGTTTTTGTTTGTTTGTATTATATTTTTTTGTGCACTTTACCTCTCATGCCCTATGGTCCTGTATGGGATAGAGCCATCCCAATACATCCTCATCAGCTACTATAGTTGAATAGGGATCTCTAGGCATAAACAATATATCTACTATTTTCTTTTTATAATTTTCACTAGTTCATTTCCTTGCATTCACTTTAAATGCTGACACACAGCCTCACATAGATTCGGCTATGAAGGTACAGTCTCATTTCTTAATACTTATTACCATGCAAGTTTCTAACGTCCTTTCCTGTTTGGTGTAAACAGTTTGAAAAACATCTGTCTGATGTGTAAATTCTGTCTTTTGTCTCTTTCAGTCATGGAAGCCTCTTTTTAAACTTAGACACCACGAGGGATTAAAGCTCAGCATTCTACTAACCTTGTTAACACACCACTCTTCCCAGTTGTTATTCAGTTTAGCAGACCTCTGAAGCAAAACAACAATGTCAATATAGTTTTTAAAATCCTTAAAAACCTGCCTTTCTTTAAAACACAAGTAATGACTAAGTTTTATCTAATCTAGGAAGCCTGTGCAAAAATTAGGATAGCAAATACACTCAAAATCTATATTTCAACTTATGGTTTCCCAAAAATACCCCAGAGGTCATAGATTTTGAGAGGAAGAAGCAACCACCGTAAACAGAAAAGGCTGAATGTATGCTGATTATAAGAAGTGTAGGAAAGTCATCCTCAGAGCATTTTCTTCAAAAAATAAGCTGTTGTGAATTTGGGGAAATTGAAAATTCAAACTTCTACTTTTTTAACATTATGACTTTATGACTTTAAGTACTTGGAAGTCCACTAAAAATGTACCAGCCAGCTCTGCTGATTACACTTCATGGCTGGCTTTACATTCACTAGATCAATAGATAAATTCCTACTTCTTACTACTGTCAGTTCAGCATATACTTTAGACAGCAAGTCTTTATGCTGCACGTTATGTCTGAAGTTGAGAATGCCACACAGTGTCTTTTACATTTGCTTGATGATTATTCTTTAGAAAATTCCTTACCTTCATAACATTTTGAAACTGTGAAATTTCTATCCATCTGCTAGGTTTCAAATTAAATTTTTTAAAGACTGATTATATTACTCACTTTAAGTATCAATTATTAGGTACTTAGGAATATTAAAAACTAGCTTATTGTAAATAAAAAGTTATTTGTAAATAAAAGGCTAGCAAACTTTTTGTTATTATGTAATATTACTTGTAACAGATGAGGCTCACGCAAATGAGTTCTGTATAAAGGTCAAATGATAGTGAAATTGGTATTGGCACGTGCAGTCATGTGCTCTTTGATCACCTAAGTAGAAATTTTGTTCAGAATTTCTATTCATTTCTATCAGACTGGTAGGATTTTTTTTGTTTGTTTGTTTTAGATCAGAGTAGCTTTAATAAGAGAGCCACAGTTTTAAATAATCACAGCCTTTATTTTTCCTCCATCTCAGACCACTGGAGTTCAGTGGATCATGAAAAAAGGGTTAAGGTAACTTCACCAAGACCACTGCAATTTCCACCAGGAAGACGACATCCAGTCATCAGCTGTTAGTCCGGAGGTGGATGCTAGAGCACTCCTTCCTCTCCTGTCTCCTGCAGGACCACAGAGTTGCACCACGCTGCAGCAGAGCCCACTCCACTTACTGGGGCAGTAACTCACCTGGGGAAGCCCTGGTGTAGCAGTTCACTTGTCAGACTTAGAGGTGATGCTTTCAGTGTGTCCCTGCTCCTCTACACAGGTGCAGTACCTGCTACACCAGGTGCAGCACCTCTACCTTCTATAGTGAAGTCTGTCTTTGTACCACAAAAGCATTGCTATTTTTCTGCCAAAGGCCCATCTACACCTGCACGTGAGGGAACAGGATTGTCCCCAAAATAAGTTGCAAAAGGAAAAGTGTTTCCTTCCTAGACTTCACATCATTTTTATTTTTTTTTAAAACACTGATCATGAGTTGTTTTGGTCACAACTTTTGTGCCATAAACTTGGAAGAGTAAGATGTGGTAACAAAAATACATTAAAATAGTCTTCCTCATGATATGACCAGATATCTTGTGAAATTTACTCAGTTGAGTGATACAGAAGTAGTGCAAAGCTAACAGATTACATAATACTCTCATTAAGGCAAAACAAACATTTTGAACAGAACATAGCTCAAAGTACAGTTAGACATAGTACCTTCTCTTTAAGCAAAGTTATCCTTTCACTAGAAGTTTGTTTTGCTGTTTAAACTAAATTCTGGAAGTATTAGATTAGATGCTTAATGTAAGAAATAATAACTGCAGATATGCAACATCATTACATCCACTGTAAAAGCTGAGGTATATCTTCAACAAATATTCCCTAGAGAAAGGTGCTAGAAGATTCTGAATATACAAATACCTATAGTTGGCAGAGATTAAATAAAGTCATTTTAATTAACTCCCAGGGGGGAAACTTGAAGTTGCATGGAAGCTATGCAAGGGAGGAAAAAAAAAAAAAAAGAAGCGTAATTACAGATACTTCACAATTCCTCCTCTGTCCTCCAGAAGATACAAAGTATTTTCATAGTGATATAGGTTCTCTCTTAAGACTGACACCCTGAGCAGGTGAAAACAAAGTCTTACTGAGCCTCAGAAGCAAGTGCTGCTAACAGTGTCACACAAAATAGTTTTCTCTGTTGTCTTGAAATTACAGATCTATAATTTATTTCCCACCAATTTAAAACAATGGAGTGTTGCACTTCTAAAGGAGACACACTTTAAAAATGCTCTGTGATAAGTGCGCAGTGTTCCATATCACTGTCCTAGCCCTGTGAATATTCCAAGGACCTTAGCTAATATAAACCAGAATGCATAAAATCTCAGCCTTAAGGAGCTTGCAGGCTGGTTTTTGTTGTTGAGTTGTTTTTTTTTTTTCCCTCTCCTCCTTTTGCCTGTTCATTGTACAGTTGTCTGTCAGAGGGTGTGCTGGATTTGCTGAGGTGTGTAGGTGCTTTTTCCATGTAAATAATAGTTAATGGTTGTTGATGTTAATAAAACAATATTGATTTACACTTGCTGAAAGTATGAACCCAATTATCAGCAATTATAAAAATAAAATAGAAACTTATTGTGCATGCTAGCTGGAATAAAACAGCTATAATACCACGAAACATACCTTTTAAACAATGACGAGAAAAACCACACCCAAGTTTTAAATATGGATGAAATAAATCAATCTGCAAACAATTAATTTTTAATGAAAGTTTCTCTAGCCACAAAGAATAGCACCATGGACTCCAAATAGTTTCCAATACTTTCTGCTGCTGTAGAAAGTTCTCACTGCAAGCAGGAGGACAAGGCAACACGTCAGACCTGATTTGTATTCCTATAATTGTTCCTAGAAGAGAAAGCTGGTCAGATAAAGATCTGAGCGTATGATCTAACAAGCAAGTAAAAAGAAAAACTAAATCAAACAGGCCAGAAGTTACTCTGTAGTAATAACACAAAGACAGTCAAATTTTCATAGGAGAAAAGGAGGAAGAATAAATTGATATCAAAGTGCAGGAGATTAGCATTTCAGTGATTATCTGTGACTATATTTAATTGCAGTCTATGCTCTGGAAATGCGAGATAAAGATCAGTTAAGAGGGTTCTAGTTTTGGATAGATAACAATACTGCAGTTCCTACTCCAAAACAAAAAGTCAAAACATTGCTACCAATAATCCAACCAAACAACCAAGCACCTATCCTTTGCTAATCCTTGCCCTTTCTTCTCTTCATATAGGTATTTTCAGCATTAAAAATAATAATAATAAAATTTAAAAAAGAATATTCAGAAAAAAATGTGGAGAACATTCAGCATATGATTCCAGACCAACTACAATAAAAGTAGCCCTTCTCTCTCTGTTTTGCCATTTTCTATGTTTCATGTTTTAGTGCTGCTCAGAGAGCACCCATCCCTTCAAAATAAAGTGTGTTACATTTACTGCACAGCTCTCTTTCTGATTAAGTAACAGACAGCTTCCTTTCCTGTTATAGTCAGTTTTACCTATCTCATGCTTCTGTCCATAATTACAGGCCACTCCAAAGCAGCCACAAGTTTTCTTTTTTAAAAAAAAATTTACTTCATCAGACTTTGTTACTCTCATACAGACTCACCTCAGCTGGTCATCTGATACCAATTGCAGAAGCAGTTTGCAGGGCTGCAGTTGGAAAAGAGCACCAGAGTCACAGCTCTGGGAAAGGACAGGTAGGAGACATGAAAACACAGCAGTGGGCAAGGGATAGGTAGTCATTCTCCTCCTGCATATGTGCTGGGAGCTTAAAATACCAGATACTTGCATCTTTTCTGCAATGAGCACCAAAATGGCATGCAGCTTGGGCACGTAGAATAGAATTGTTCAGCTGGAAAGGACCTTCAGATCAAGTTCAAACATGTCAGACTACTTCAGGGCTCACACAAAATTAAAACATATCATTAAAAGCATTATCTATGTGTCTCTCTTAAACACAGACACGCACAGCACATCAACCACCACTCTTCGAGGCCTGTTCCAGTATCTGTTTACCCTCTCAGTGAAGAAGTTTTTCCCTAACGTCCAGTCTGAGCTTCCCCAATGTGGCTGTGAGCCATTCCCACTTGTCCTATCACCAGGTACCAGGGAGAAAAGACAAACACCTCTCTCTCAACTTCCCCTTCTCAGGAAGGTGTGGAAAGCAACAAGATCATCCCTCAGCCGCCTCTTCTTCAGGCTTGACAAACCCAGTGTCCTCAGCTCCTCATCACAGGACGTGCCTTCCAGCCTGTAGAGTTTTATTATACACCTATCAGATAAGGGTCATGGGGGGGACGGGAAAGACACACATTCCCCTACCCATCCTCTAACTAAGAGGCATTTTCCCCAGAATATATGCTGACAACTGAGGAAGCTTTCAAGAGTTTGAAGAGAGAACATGAAGCATGATCCTTGCAGCTGAGGAGATCTATCAGCTTGCTTCTAGCAGAGGGTAGTAGTCTCACGTGCAATTTTTCTTCCCTCATTGTCCTAAATATTGCTGCATGCCTTGTGCAACCTCTGGTACTCATCAAGTTTCTCTGTGAGCTAATTCAAGTCACTAACCTGGCAGAAAACAAACCTAGCAAAGAACTGACCAGCAAGGGAGCAACTGGTGGCATAGAAGAGGAATGAAGTCTTTCTTGGATGTCACTAGGTATTAGGCTGGTTCAGCTGAAGCTCATCCTAGAGCTTTGGTCAGATTATTTACACAAAGTAAATAATGTAAAGAAATATACAAAATACCCTAAAAAGAACATTTTCTTTGGAGCTAGTGATGTTCTCAGCTTGAGACTAAACTAGGGCCCACTTGTGTGTGCTCTGCTTTCTGTGTGCTTTATGCAACAATAAGACTGATTTTGTAGCAGGATTTTCATTTTCTGTGTAAATGGCTGGCACAAAGCAAGCTGCTATCCTTGGCTGGCAAGTGAGTCCTGATGAGAAAACTATGGTATGTCTTGCTGCACCAAGATACTGACTAAAAAATCCTGTGACTGATGTCATGGATATTTTGAATAACCATAGTTTTAAACAAATCTAAAATTGCACAATGATCATTTATATTGCACTTTACAAATGTTCAGTTTTGGACAGATTGCTGTGAATAATTTTCTCCAGTAATTAACACAAGTGGTATATTAAATATCAGGAAAATGAGGCAATCACAAACAGCTATTCATACCACACACATGAAGTGTGTGCATATACACTTTAGAAGTTCCTCTAGAACAATGCATTTGCATAAAGCAATGCAACTAATCCGTTGCACATTCATGCCTGTCTGAAAGGCAATAAAGATGTGGTGCCCTCACCACAAGTGAGAGCATATTTTTTCTCCTTTAAGATCTTTTTTTCCTTTTCCTTTGATATCCATTTCATCTTCTGTTCTTCCTCCTTTGAGCTCTGTGCTGGAGATCTTCTATTTGCATACTAAAGAACCATTGCTGTTGCTTCTGTCCCTCCTGAACACTGCTGATGCTCTATTCTGTTACCAAATGCACCTGCAGGTGACATACGCTGCAGTCCACACTCTCCCGACATGTTGTCCAGGTACTGCTGAGGTCAGTCACAGGCTTAGGTTTCTTCTTTCTGGTGAACACGCACAACGTGCTTGCTTTCTCCAGGTGCTGGTGCGCCTCACAGGGTTGTGGAACGCTCAGGTGCGAATCATTGCAGACCAGGCCTCTCAAGCCATGAGATCAGCTGGCAAAGCACGAGGCTTTACTCATCTGTTTATTTTTAACGAGGCGTTCACGAACACTGGCGCTATTGGAGACCTTCAGTCCCAGGGGTACGTTACGTGCCTGCTGGCACCGCGAGTGTAGAAGGAGTTTCTGCCCGGAGCAGAAACGCTTTTTTTTTTTTTCCCCATAGGGCTGCTTCTAAAAACACATTTTGAAAGCCGCAGGGTGCCTGGGCACCCCCTCCCGGCACACTTTTTCTTTTTTCTCAGCTGGCAGAAACCAGATCACCTCTGAGAGAAAATGGGGGGTGGGGGGCGGGGCCAGAGGCGTGGCCGCGCCCACGCGCAGGCTCCCGCAGAGGCGCGGTGCCGTGATTTGCATGACGCCTTCCCAGGGGGCAGCGCGGCGCTTGGCGGCCGGCAGCGTCCGGTCCTGGCTCCTCTCGGTGACGGGTGCCTCAAATCGGGCCTGGCGCCGGCGGCGGGGCTGGCACCGAGAGCACGGCGCCAGGGACACGGCACCGAGGGCACAGAGCCATCAGTAGCCATATTCTAAAGAGTAGTCGAATACTGGAGGTATAAATAAGAGCCGGATGGAGGTGTGCTGCTGGCTGGTCCGAAGGTAGTGGGGTATCTCAATTGATTGTTCACAGTCAGTTACAGATTGATCTCCTCGTTCTCTCTTTCCCCCCTTCCCACTACTGCACTTGACTGGTCTTTTGCAGCCCATCCCCATGCAAGGTCTCAACCTTGCCTTTTGCAGGTGGAACATTGCTTGCCGTGCGGCTCCCAGCCTCTCGGCGTGTCTTAGTGCAATGACAAGTACCCAAATACTTTAAATAGCTCCCGGCCTTTGCACCCCTTCCCCAGGGCTGGGTGTGGGGAAAAAAGAGTGCCAAGTAAGCTCTAGCATAAATAAGGGGGTTAATGAATCAAAAAAACATGGGATTTTAGAGCTTCAAGGGAATCCCAAGAGCATATTGGGTTTGCAGGTGTCAGGAGAAGCCGTGAGTTTTTGTGGGAAGGCAGGGGCTGGGGGATGAGGCAAAATCTCTGGGTACGGGGAAGGTGGTCAAAATATTTTTGTCAGTCCTTATTCTGAAAGGTTAACACTGGGTTCAACAAAACAAAACAAACAAAAAGAGAAAAAAGAAACGACCTAGGTGAAAGGAAATATCTTAGCAGAGAACCACATAATAGCTGCTTCTTTTTGGATGACAAACATGTAAGTCCAGCAGTATATTTTTGAATGCATTTGATTGACTCTTTGAAGTTGGTTTCTTTGTCTATTATAGAAGCACTTCTTGAGTCAAGCAATGCACATTCTTTCTTTTACTAAGATTAAAAATGAGTGGTCTAAATCTATTATTGATTTCAGCCAGTGATAAGCTAAAATTGGTGTTTTCAGACCAGATTTTTTTTTTGTGTCAAATAACACAATATCTGTAATTCCAAGTAGATCTTTATACTTTTCTAGTTATTCTGTATCTGAATTAATGCATTTTTCAGACTTCACTTTCAAAGTCTTTCAAAGACTTTCAAAAGTCTTCACTTTTTTTTTTTCCTTCACTCACATAGTTATTGATCTGTATTTGCTTATGGTATGATGAGTGATGAGCAGTACTGCCTTCTATTTGTGGTTACATATTCATAGTGATCTTTACACATTATTTGAATTTTCTCTTTCTTTTCCAAGCAGTATGCTTTCCATCAATCATCTAGGTCCGGTCTTTCAAACTGCAATGTTCCACAGCCATGAGGATGAGTTGTTACTTACACATCCATCGTTCAGCTGCATCTCCTCAGGTTGAGGTGTTTAAATAGTGTCTCTGATTAAGGTTGACCATTCCTACATTATCTGACAACCTAATTCTCAGCAAAACAAGGATGCATTGTTAGAAATAAAGCGCACATTGAATTGCTTGCACCACTGAAGCTGTTGTCACATCACTGAGATCAAAGAAGTTTTGATCCTTAGCAGTCCTGTTGGATAGCTGTCAGCATGAGGAAGCGCTGCCTGTACTGCTGCTGTGCCACTACAGAAAACAGCAAGCATCAAGGATCTTGTTAATGGTGGTGTATTGTGGAAGCATGAAAATGAAAAACAAAGCCCACTGTGACCTTTTTTCCATTTATTCAGTGATTTTTCTATTTAAAGATTTAACAGCTTTGTCTGAATTGAACTCTAAGGATGAGCTCTCAGAAAAATATATGGAGGTGGATTAGTAAGGCCACTTATATTTCAATGGACCGGTTAGTACATCAATAAATGCCTCTCTAGATTTGCACATACTGCTTGCTTATTTCTCCTTCAGATTTATTAGAAGGATCTTGAATAAAGCTCAATCCACCTGCCACTAGGCCCTCTGTGAAGACCTCTAGGTAAAAGCAGAAGTAATATGAACTATATCGCTCTATAAGTGAATGCAAAATTGCCTTCTGTACTCAAAATAGTACCACTTTCAAGGCACGATCCATTACCTGAATGCATTTTGTGGACATCAGTGTAGCATCAGCACTTAACAAAAGCTCCATGACTTATGTGTAGACTTTTTTTTTTTTAATGGGTACATAGGTTAAATGCAAGTTATTAGGCTCAAACAGCTGGAAACAGACTGGTATGTAAAGAAATCAGAGTAAGTGAGTAAATGGTCATGTCTAGTCTTGATTTCTCAGACTTTATAGAAACATGCGTTATCAGTTGTTTTTCTTCTGAGCCCACCTTCTGCAGTATTTTCTTTTACTCTACTTCTATCACTTTGAGGAGCAGTGTACTAGGCTGTATTACAGAATAATTCTCCTCTATTGTAAGGCAAAGCATACTAAATTTCAGGAAGGTTACTGTAGCTCAGATAAAGTGAGTAGCAGCACATTAATCAAGAGCAGGCTGACAAACATCAGCTTTCACAATGAAGAAACAAATGGCTGTTCAAAACCCCAGCACAATGAAATCCATCAAGGGATTGGGTTACTGATATTGATAAGGGTTTTATTTGCACGGTTGTGTTAAATGTAGCTTTATCTTCTCTGCGTTTTTGTTTACCAATCTGCACACAGCTTGGAATTTGAACAAAGAGCATTTCTGGAAGGGAAACTTCCGCCTTTCTAATGTATAGATTAATGGTAACTCACAGAGGAAATCTTTTCTTCTCTACAAGCAGAGATGAAACTGGAGAGTGGCCACAACCTTCCAGACCAAGTCCTTCCAGTACCGAGCGGTCTCACCCAGCCTCTGCCAAGGACTTGGCCAGACAAGCATTCAGGAGTTCCCCAGAGAGCCATGGTACAAAGACTCAGGTAACCACAGGGTGCAAGACCAGCTGTTCATGGCACAGGAACCTCATTCATGCTGAAGTGACAGCAGTCCATGGCTCCTGGACTCTGGAAGGATGCACAATAGCGTCTAAGGAAGTCAGCTTCAGGGCCAAGGACCTGCCAAAGATGAGCAAGCAACCTTCCACGCTCTGTGGGATTCTGGACAGATTTCAAGTGAGGCTGTGTGCCTAGAAAGCTTTTGCCAGCCCATGGCTTCCTGCAACCTACTACAGGTTCAGGCAGGAAAAGAGGGGAAGCCCTTCTTCCTTGACACCACGGGAACCTGGTCACCGTGGACCATGGTGATTTGTAGTGATTCTTGTGACAATCCACAGTTCAAACCAATGTCCCAGAAACACCTGGTAACAGAGGCAAGGTACTGCATCACTTCAGAGCTTTCAGCTAGTGTTGGTCACAGATCACCACTTTTTTTTTTTTTACCAAAAAGGGAGCTATGCAACTTAAGCAACTTGGCTTTTGCTTGCTTTACTTAACAAATACATGGCTTTGTGTCACTTTTAAGTGGGTTACATACTCGCTTGCTCGGGGCTTGATGTACTTATTACCCCACAGGCTGCAACACTCAGTTCTCTGATCCTTGTGCAGTTCCAATTCAGATCGTAACCAAATGCATTTTGGAGCAGGGGCAGCTTGCAGGGGCTTCTCCTGCCTACCATGAGAGAAAGGACAGAAGTTTGACCACTATAGCAAGTGCTCGTTTCTGAAGTCTTTAACCCCATCATACATTCTTATTCACATTTGAACTTCCGGAAGCCTATTACTTCAACATATGCTGTTACATGAGAACAAATAAACTTTGTGGAATTGTCTGCTCTGTAATGCCTTGCTTGCTACCAAACACATCTTGGACCATCCCCAGACATCACCATAATTAACAGTTTAGAAGAACAAAATTGTTTTGTAGAAGCCAAGCAATAACTTTGATTGCAGAAAGATGGCCTGTTAATCTCTCTCAATCAAAAAAAAAAAAAGCTAGCATCAGGGTCCCAGGACAGCATTTATTTACTATAGCCTTGACTGCCCTAGAAATAGAACAGAAACTCACTCTCAGTGGAGGAGTGGCTGTGCTGGAGGTACTACCACCCCACTCCTCGGCCCTTCAGGGTAAGGGAGTGGCCCTGAAGTCTCAGCTCTGACTACATAAACTATACCACAGTTTACAGATTTTTTTTTTTCCCCTCAAAGCTGTGTGTGAGAACATGATGTGGTAGTAAGTCTTCCCCACTGAGCTACTTGCAATCTATCTGGGAATGGTTACTACTACACAAACCTGTGTTGAAGCCTGAACTGTAAGCTTTCTTCCACTTGGAACTACAACCTGAGATGGTATCATATGCTTGCACAGCTATGGGAAGAGCAAGTGACCTCCTCCCTTGCTTTTCTGCACTGTGTGCATTTTTTCCCCCTTTTGTAAGAGGTGAAACACCGAAACTGAGCAGTAGTACTTAGGTAATACCTTATTAGAGTTTAGGATGAATAGACGCCACTCTTCATGTACCAGAAAGGGAAAAGCATTTAATAGAAAATCCAACAGATGGTATGACTTATCTTCCTTAAAGGCATCAAGCACATTTTTTAAAAAAGTCACCTTTCAGGTAGATAGCTTTATCTAGCTGTGGCCTAATGATGAAACTACCCCAGTGAGACTCCTGGCACAGGGCCAAGTCTCAGAGAAAGTCTGTGGTATGCTGACAGTGCACACAACAGGGGATGGGATACTGAAGCTAAGTTCATTTGCTTTCCAGTATAACTTTGCTCCAAGTTGAGAGACAACAGTATTCTCTTTTCTGCTGGAAAGCAGTCAGGATAAATACAGTTACAGAGCGGAGGTGCCAAGGGGCACAACAGGCAAGGACCGGAGGGAAATACAGCCAAATGACACCAACGTAGAGAGAATGAGGAATTCACCCCTCTTTAATGCTCATAAACCAAACCTATAACCTCATGGTTGTAACTAACTCATGGCAACAGTGCCTGCTCTTGCAGCTCACAGATGCCAAGAAATTAAGTTCGTAATATTACAGCTAGGCTTATTTCTCTCTTACACAGCTCTGACTTGAGCAGTGCCACCCCAAAATAAAACCCAGGCCCTTGAGCACAGCCCTAAGTATCTGCAACCCAGGCTGCCTCCACCTGCAGAGGCAGGGAAGGGAAAGCATGCAGGAGTTCCATGCAAGCACAGCTCTGCCACTCCCAGGGCCTTGCATTGCTGCAAGGCCCCCTGCAAGCTGGAGAGCTTGCTTTCAACCCAGAGTGGCTTCTGCCCACACAGCCTCCTGTGGAAGGCAGATCTCCAGAAGCAGTACAGTACTGGCAGTGATATGAAGTTAGCAGCTGCAAGAAGAGAGGTGGAAAATTCTTACCAACTTTTGACATTTACTGTCCCAAGAATGGAGCCTCAGCCCCAGCTTTAGTCCTCAGCACCAGCAAGGGATTCCCTCCCCCACTACATGTTCTATATTTATCTGTGTCCTCCTGTTGGGTAGGCAACATCTGTTTTGGAATAAATACCTACAAGCCTGCAACTAATCTATCATAAGAGCAAGTGATAAGCAGAAGCAATTTAGTTTCCTGCAGTGTTAAGTGAGGTATCTCAGGGATAGAAACTGAACTGTGTTTGAGAACAGGTTTAAGAAATCTGTGCTTACTTCTTTGAAAAACTGAGCTGATAGCAACTGGCAGAGACAGAACAGAACATTCTACTTGGGTTACATATATAAAGCTGAAAAATCATCTCTAACACATTGATGCTCAGCTAAGTTTGATCTCATGTCCTATTACCTACACAGACATTTATCACAGATTGTGGCCTCCAAAGGCTCTACAGAAAAGCTGTAACCAGCAAATGAAGATAATGCACTTTCTAAGAGTCTTGTAGATGAAGCATTGCCTAAACTTAACATGCATCTGTATATTTAGGGATAGTAGAGGAAAGCCTTTTCTACCGTGGAAAGAGGAGACTGACAATGCCAGGGCATGAAGTAAATGACTACAACTGCTTTAACACAAAGCAGCAATTGAGACATGATCCTGAGTAAATAAATACTCAGCACTTCTCAGCTTCCTCTGATAAACAACAGGAGCTAAATGCAATCTCACACACCCCAGCACTCCATGGAGATTTAACACCATCCCCTTCATTCATAATCTGCTGGTGAGCTTTGTTCAATAGCTTCAGTTTAATTTTTAATGAAGGGAAAGCCTTCATACAGTCTCATACACCTCTGCAAGAATTTAATAGTCACGCTTTGCTCGGAAAGTTGTTAACTGTTGGGGGAAACAGTCCCTTACTGAGGCAGAAGCACACCTCCTTCAACAGGGATGCAAAGTACACTAAGATAAGAGAAGCATTACTTATCCCTTTGAAGGCTTTGGGCATTACCTTAACAACCAAATCCTACACATGGGTTTATTCTTGCTACACAGAAGATGCCATCTCATCAGGAGAAAAAAAGACTGGGTGGTGGTTTTAGATTTCACACCCTCCAAAAGGCTGAAAGCTAATGCAGCATGGAAACACTGAGGGAAGACTGATTATGTTGGTCTCTTGTAAGACTGAAAACAATGCTGCCAGGTCAGGAGCATTACCTGCGAAGTTAAGTTTGCTGCAAAATTGCTCCAGTGACACTCAAGTGGCACATGCTACAGCATCAGAGCTCTGGAAAGAGGCAGGCTGTTCCTGTACTGCTAAGTCCAGTCTTCTCCACAGAAGAATCAGTACCAAACACTATCTTCTCTGAGACAGCAACACACAGATCTGATACCTGAATCCTAGCATTAGCCCCACTAGATGTTACTTCCATCATGCTCCAGTTGCTCCAAAACATACTTGGGAAGACTAAGATATAAACTGGTCAATACGAACGCATATCAAATTTGTCTAAGTCACTTCTCATTATTATAGCATCACCTGCTCTACAGAGGTCCGCAAGTCAAAAGCAGACAGGTCTAGTGCGTATTTGGTTAGCAAGTTACTGGTGTCTTATCTCAATAGCACTGACTAATTCATCCACACTTTAGAAAACACCCTTTCTTACTCTCAGTCAATACAGTAATACAGTCACCTGAGTAAGTACACAGAAATAAAACAAGAGAGCTTGGCTTCCCGCCCCCAAAGTAACCATACCAACAAAGAAGACAAGTATATTTGGTAGAGGAATTTGGTTCTCTCTTTTTGGTAGTATCTTTTAACTTCTAAAAAAACAGTTGCATTGGAATCAAAGAATCAAGCTCAAGATAGTCACAAAAAATAAAGGATGTATTTTTCCTCCAAAGATCAAAACCACAGCTAACGTAAGACATTCATATCATAGAAGTTCAGTGTCCAGAGAAAACTTTCCTGCAATGCAAAAAAAAGATACTGCAATTGCTTTACTGCTCAAGAATTTCCTTGTTCCAACTGCTGAATTCTTCTCTCAGGAAGTTTTGTCGGTAACTTTCTTTAAACTACAAGGTACAAAAAATTCTCTCTTTACCATCCCTCATCTCATCTAAAGCTCTTCTTTTGTTCTGGAGAGTTTTGTCGCATGCTCCTCTATAAATTTGCTCAAATGCTCTAAATCTCTGTCCCCGCCTTCAAATTTAATAGGATTGTTCTTCTTGTCCCTCGGAGCGAAGTAGATAGTAGGGAATCCTTCTACTTTGTAGTGGTCATTTGTCACATCATTGGCAGTAGCATCCATCTTGGCTATGACTAGATTTTTCTCATTCTTGTATTTTTTGCCTAGCTCATTATACACTGGTTCTAGTTTCTTGCAGTGTCCACACCACGGGGCGTAGAACTCTATGAGAACATCATTCTTCGGATCCATTACTATGGTATCAAAAGTTTTACCCACTACCACTTTCACAGGCCCTTTGTTATTTTTTGGCACTGGCTGGGACTTCACAATAGGCTTCAGTTTTCCTAGGAGAAAGGAAAACACACACCATTATTAGCACAGAGTAAAAACAATCCTTATGATCTCCCCTAAGAAAGGGCAGAAGTACATCCTCACACCAAGGAAAAGTGTTGCACCAGTAAATGAGCTTACCTCTACAGGAAACACTGGCTAGGTTGCTGACCATTTTTTTTTTAGTTATGGCAAGCTTGTGAAATATTGGCAACAATGTCTCAATTCTCTAGAAGCTTCCTCCCTCTTTTTCTGGGTATCCGTCCATAATGTATTAGACAGTGATTTATTACACTAGCCATGAATATGAATGATCAACTGGCACTTCAAAGCTACAAGCAGCTTTTAGGCTTACCAAACACTTTCAGTGTTAGAATACAGCTAGATGCCACAGCATAACCTAAACAACAAAGTTAATGAACCAAGGTTAAAAGAAAAGAAAAAGGGCAAGAATCATCCAAAAGTTTTAAGCCACAGAGCACTACAAGGTTGCACGTATGATTTTATTGTAGCCATAATACCAGGGAAAAAGTGACGGAAGTAAAAAAAGCAAATGGCTTTTTTCTTTTTAGGAACTATACCTTTTTTGAATGCCAGCACAAATTGCCTGAGTACATCAGAATCAAACTCCTCTGGCTCCATGGCATATTTCTTGCCACCTTCATCCAGAATGGCAACGTTGACATCCTCTCCACTCTCAAGAAGTCCTAGATCTTTTATTTCGGAAGAATAATCTTCCTCATCAGAAACAGCAAACACATATTCAGGGAAGTCTTTGGCCACTTCCAGAACTTTGCCTCTCCAGTACTGAGTAGCTGAAGAACCAGAATACAGCAGGATTAGTGATTTCTGGTTACATACTGCTTGCTTCCTTCCAAAGCAGAGGGATGGTGAACTTACCAACACGATAGTCAAAACTAAAGTCTACAGTATAATAGACAACCACTAGAGGACGCTTAGTGTATCTTTTAACATCATTGGAAGGCTTGCGATGACCAACTAGAGGCAAAGCATGTTTTAGCACGTGCTCTTTGATCTCTGATCCATCTGTAGAATCCTGCCAAAAAAAAGAAAAACAGGGAAAAGACGTGCAAATAAGTGGCATTTCTGTTACACAGTACTGGAAACTAGTATTTGTGCATGCACAACTAAGGAAGTGGCATGTTATAAACAATGCCCTCACCGTATTCTTCAAATCCTTAAGCACTAACGATAATTTAGTGTTCTACGCCTAACCTGAAAATTGCAGTAGTAAATTATTTGAATGCATAATCTCTGTGTTAATTTCATAAAGCTTTGAAGAACAAACCAGAATAATTTTGGGAGACGAACAGGTTACCTCAAATACCTAATGAACTATTTCCATCAGAAAGATGCCAACTGCTCATACATACAAATAAAGCCATCAATCTCTGAACAAACTTTGTAGCTTTGGACTAACTACTCACTTTAAGATCCAAAACATGCATCTTGGGCTCATGCTTTGACTGAAATTTTTCTGGCTGCATTACAACCAGTTTTCCAGGAGATGCTTTCAATAGTTTTGCAATCTCGTTGCTGAAGGTGTGGTGAAACTTGTAGTCTTCTCTTAAGCCATTAGCTGAAAAAAGGTTGGGGAAAATGAAAAGTCGTCAAGAACTGAACTGACAGCCTTCAACCAAAATCTTAGTACTGTACTGCACAGAAATTCTCTCAGACATGGAGTGGCCCAGAGTCTTAGAGAACAGCACAGGTGGGGAAACATGTGGGTAGCACTATTTGGATGCTGTTCAACCATGCATCTAGAGTATTTACTCTAAATCACAAAGTAAAGTCTTGAACAGCTTCCTGAACATACACAGTGAAGCTGAAGCAGCTATTTGTTTATCAGTCTCCTATTCCTTGGCTTTCCACAAAATAAGAGAAAAGTAGAGCTTTAAAAGAACTCACAAGGTCAACTAGTCAAACCATTTCCTTTGCGGGCAACCTGGGAGACAGTTCTGTATCTTGCCACGCCGTAACAGACAGATCAGCTCTTAATCCAGATATAAACAATGGCAGCCCCAGAAGCAGGCATAGCCACATCATGAGGAATAGCCCTGACTTCTCTCATTGCTTACAGCCACTCTGTTTCTGTTTGAGCCTTTCAGTCCTGTGACACACACGGATTGATTAGAGGGACTGAGCACTTAGAGTGCTTTGCCTCTTACACATGGTAGCAAAAATTGTTAACAGGACTATCAGCGTGTCATGTCAGAGTGGTGGTAAAAATAAGCATTGCCAGGAATGGTCTAGCTAAACTGACCCAGAGATGGATGATGATCCTTCCTCCAAGTCTCTCCACCCCAAATAAACTCTGTAGAGTCCAGCCTCTGGAACTGTCAGATATGAAGCCAGCAAAAGCATATGGCAAAGCTAGCAAGAAGCTGTGATTTGTACCTCAGCTAGGAATTTTCCTTCTTCTCTAGTGCATAGATTTTTAGGGATGCAACATCAATAGATTACCCCCTGCAACTGGCTGATACTTCAGTTACATGATCAAGACCTGGTATGAGCTTTTTTCCTTGAGTAAAAGTGGAAGATCACCCTTTAGTCTCCTTTTCCCCTCTTTAGGTCCCTTACTGAATTCAGAGCAAAAATAAAGGAACTTCTCATGCGTAAAGTCTTGGGCAGAATATCAACAACCTGGTCTTCTAATATTTAAAAACATTCCTTACCTGCTTCCTGATAGAGCTGATAGGCTTTGTCAGTCTCTCCACTAAAGATACCAATAATGATGACATCATCCCCATCCTTCAGAAATTCCTGTACCTGCTTGGTAGCCTGGATCTGTTTAGATGGAGGACCAGCCTGTTCAATCATGTAGTCAACAATACCTGTGAGACAAACCCACCACAAGAAATTGCTTAGAACATTTACTAAACTGAAAGGTTCAGGCATTTTCTCTACAGCATCATTTAATACCACATTTCCCATTGACACCCTTCTTTCTGTGCAGCCCTTCCACAATAACCAAAAGACCACATCAACAGGACTGCAGTCATGGTCTTCAAAGGCTTCAGTTGTGGATAGTCTCTTTTAGGCTGGTTTCAGGACTTCCATGGATATCAGATGACCTTACCTGTAATTCATCTTTTTGAAATTTTAGATCCTTCATAGTCTTGTGACCCTGCTATGAGACATGATTCCACTTGGATATTCCTAATTCTTCCCTCAATATTACAACCCAGTACCGAGCACTTCACCAGCCCTTACAGAGCAGTGCAACTAATGGCTGCTCATTTACTCATACTGCCAGCTTGTACATTTAAGTTACTTTATATTAAAAGGAGCTTACAGTACCACCATAAGATGATACAAAGATAAGACTACTTTATACTGCTGGCTTATGTAGATATGACTGCATCTTTTTTCAGGTTCCTCTAACTACTGTTGCTAGGATGTGAACAAGTTTGCAAGCTCTGTGCTTGACTATAAATGTATTGATGTAGCAGTAAAGAAAATAAAAGAAATCACAATACCATATTTTTCTCGTGGACCATTGTAGTCATAAGGTTTGCCTTTGCGGAATATTTTCAGAGTTGGGTAGCCACTAACATCAAACTTCTTTGCAAGGTCAGTTTCAGCGGTGGCATCGACTTTAGCTAGGGGAATTGGAGGTGTGCGCTTGCTGAGCTCCTGAGCAGCCTTCTCATATTCTGGAGCAAGCCTTTTGCAATGTCCGCACCTAAGGACGGAGAAGGGTAAAGGGCAATTTTTACAATGCACAGTTCTGCTAGGTACCTTCAACCCTGCAGGGAAAGAGCTGCAAGCCTCTTTAGAAGAGGCATAATGACTGAAAACATCTTCACCAAGCACGTTCAGGCCAGCTGTGCTAGTAAAGCAGAGGTGACTACCTTCTTGCTTACCATGGAGCATAGAATTCCACCAGAATTATGTCAGCACCATTCACAACATCATCAAAATTATCTTGGGTCAATACCAGTGTAGCTTCTGGTGGAGGGGTCCAATTAGGGTCAGAAACCTCCTTGACTTTGGCTACAATTTCTGAAAGATAGTTCAATAGCCCAGTTAAAGTTTGCACTATCATATCTGTAGTATATCAAATGCAAGAGTCAATATCAAGATATCAGAGCGGCAAGCATGGTCTTGGAACAAACAGTCAAGTTTTTATACTGGTTTACACTACATCACTTTTTTTTTTTTTTAAATCAAGCTCCTTTATAGTCTACTTTACTGCTGGTATTGCCAAGGTCTTTAATATTCTCTTCACCTACTGAGCATCTTAATTATGCAGAACACAGTCTATACTTTACAGCAAGTTATTACGTGAATTCCATTCAAAGCAGACAGAAAAGGTAGTTTTTCCTTCTGACTGGAGTGAAGATAGACACATTCATTAAGTGAGAACCATAGGGTTTTATACACAATGTCAATTTACAAACCTGATGTTTCTTACTGGCTGATCTCTCATCAAGCACAACAATACCTCCTATTCTAATCAAGCCATAATTTTAAAAACCTTTCCTCACTAAGAGCACTACACACTACCTGCAGAATTACCTTCTAGTACACAGAATTTAGAAGACTGGATAAAATTTCAGCCTTCATAATACTGTTCCTCTTAACACAATGGAACTTGAGATCAAAGTCCTTGATAATACACGGTCTGAGTAGCAAAGCCATATAATTCCTTGCTTTGTCATGAAGAACTGCAAAGGACTGGTGCTTACCATCTTCTGTTCGAGAACCATCATAGTCAACAGGCTGGCCTTTTTTCAGGATTTTAATGGTTGGGTAGCCACTGACATCAAAACGACTTGCTAGTGAAGTCGCTGCAGTAGCATCAATTTTGGCAACTGGAATAGGAGGGTCATTTTCTTTCAGAGTTTTGGCTATCTTCTCATATTCAGGAGCAAACTGCTTGCAGTGCCCACACCTGTAAAAGACACAAGTAGACAGATAAATGCAGGACAGACATGGAGACGTATTTTACTACCCCACATTTCCAGGAGGCCTTCTACCAGATGTTCACAGCATCAACTTAAAAAGTATTTGTCATGCTGTATTTTCAGACTCATGGGGGGTGGTAGTGGTGGTGAGAGGGCAAGAGATGCTATAGCTAGTTCGCTCAAATCACAACCTTTCTTCTTTTTCCACCCCCACCCCTATTCAAAAGATACCGTATTTCCATATATGCTTCTTAAAGCCTCTGCAAGAAAATTTGATGACTGCTTCTACAAAGTTGCAAACCTTGTACTGTGCTTCTCCTCCCTGCCCCCAGATAACATCTCACTCAGACTTCAGCTTCTCCCTAATTTGGGTTCATCTTCTCTATATGGTACCCTAAAAATCAAACTGAAGAGAAAAATGAACCAGAAGTTATCCACTCACATATCACAGCACCTGTTCTCTCTGATCATGCCAAAACTCTGGGAAGAGCACAACTTACTGCTGCAAAAAATGGCACAGCAGAGGATACCAGCATATGAAAAGCTGAATACAGCTTGACAAACTGAAGACAGAACAGGAAAAAAAAAAAAAAGTAGCATGTAACAGACAGCCTGTATTCCTTAGCCTCTCAACTGGCAGGAAAGGGTGCAGGAAAAAAAGTGTCTAGTCTGTGGTGACTACACATCCTTCTACTTGGTTATATTAAGCTTCACGTTCACTTTTCAAGCTGGCAAACTACAGTTGCCAAAAAGGAATAGGCTTCTGTGTGATGAGACTGGTATTAGATAAAACACAACTTTACCTCAAGCAAGATCATACTCTCCCCCCCTCCCATTCAAAGACTAGAAAAAGTCCTGGACATCAGGAAGAGGTTCTTCACCAAGTAGGGTTGTTATGCACTGGAACAGGCTCCCCAGGGATGCAGTCACTGCACCAAGCCTGTTGTAGTTTAAGAAGCATTTGGACTTAGTCATATGGTTTGAATTTTAGGGTAGACCTTTGTGGTGCCAAGAGTTGGACTTGATGATCCTTATGGGTCCCTTCCAACTCAGGATATTCTATGATTCTATGAAAAAGGACAAATGGGTAAGTCAAATGACTTATCCATTATATCACTAAGCCACAAAGGAAGAGAGTTTCTGGCTGCAGCACTAACGCATCAGCTTGACTGCAAATATTCTACTCTTATTTTTCCCATTAATGATCCTCATTATTTTTGTCCATAAGAATGCAAAAAAAGATACATTCTGGTTTAAGTTCTCTGTCTCAGTTGTACACAGGTAAATCCATGGTAGCTCCTGAGTGTACTGATGTAACTCAGTGTACACCAGCAGAATTTTTATCATGTATGTGGCACTGTTTAAACTAGAAGTATGAAGGAACTATATCCTTACTCAACACCACATCCTTCTGGCAAGGACAGAGACTGGAACTTCAAAAGGAAAACCTTCTAGCTAGGGAAGCCTCCTCCACATCTAGAAGTACACTGGTTCTAGATAGGCCAACATGCCAAGACAGCGTGCTGCCAGGTCATACTGCACAACTTTTCTGGGGCTCACTGGGACCATCTCTGCTCCCTGACAAGCACAGAGCAGAGACAGACCCAGGGCAGTGCTTCCCTTGGCACAGGAACCCTCAGTATGACCTAAATATGTGGTGACAGAAAACAGCATGCTCTTTCCTATGTTACAGGAGCAGGGAAAGGGACACCTCCAGAACCATCTCCAGCCCTGGACAACTGCACAGTCCAGCACTACTGCTCCATAGCCTTTGAAACCACCTATGTTTTTAAACCAGTCATGATACAGACATCTGCTTTTAGAATCACAGCTTACTAACATGAGGAAACAGTATCAACAACTCCTCACTCCCTAAAACTGTTCAGATAGATACCTGGTAAAGAGTAGCCCAAAAACAACAGCCCAAGCTCACCTTTTAGGATTGCATACTGCCAAAAAAGCCCCCAGCACCCATCCCATCCTGCTGCCTAAGGAGGTGCTGCAGACTGTGAACCCACCATGGTGCGTAGAACTCCAGCAGCACAGTGTCCTTGTCTGCAGTAAAGGTGTCAAAGTTTGCATCATTCAAGATCAACACACCGTTCTCTTCTTTAACTTCAGAATCATCATCGTCATCATCTTCCTCTTCGTCGTCGTCATCATCATCATCATCATCAACTTCTTTTGTAAGTGATTCTGGAAAAGTAGAATTAAAAAAAATGCAATATAGACTAGATTGTGTCAAGCTTAATGTTTAAATAACTCTACCAGGTTAAAGATGGATTAGATGTATCCTGTAGTTAAAGAAGTACCAGGTTAGTTCCTGTTCCACATCCAGTGACAGCTGCCCAAGCTTGGGAATTTTTGTTTCCATCCCCAACTGCTCAAGCCCAGCCCTGCCACCCCAACCTATCTTCCTTTCAGTTACAGAGATGTTTCAATTTATTAAAGAGGCTTTCTACATGCAAAAGCATCACTCTGCTTGTAGGCTCAGAATCAGCACCAGGCTGTGGAGCAAGTGTAAAAACAAACTGACTGTCACAGAATACACCCCTGCAAACCCATCCCCAGGCATGTGATAGAGACAAGACGTCCTTCTGGAACAAATGGAGTGAGGCCCCCCACCCAGGGGGCCCTTTGGTTTAAGGAGTCCAAAACCACTGGTCTAGAACAGGCCTTTGGAGAAGACAGATTTGCTCAATTTGAGAAGTGGGACTTGAACATGAAATCTGATGCCAAGACACTTCAACCGGTTCAGTCTGCCTTAGAATTTGAGATGGTGTCTTTAACATTTGATCATTCACAAAGACATGAATGATCGTTTTAAAGACGTTGTTAAAACTGCTATAATTCTAGGCAAACAAACCTTACTGAATGTTTTTATAAGAATTTCAGTCACAGAACAAACGATGACAATACCTCATCCCTAATGTAAAACATACATCAATGTAACTAAGGTCCTTTTAGCCACGTGGAGTTCCATGGTTAAAAAAGCAGGAAGAAAATTAAAGTTTTCAAAATTATATATTCTCTATCTAAGTTTAGCTAGCTTTCGACTAAGTTGACATGCAGGACTGCAGTAGGCAGCAGATAACGCACACATAGTCTATGTGTCCAGGACAAGAATTCTGAAAATACTCTTGATTTTGCCTGGAATTTGAAGTCAAGAATTATAAATGTAATATTCAGCGGCCAGGTACAAACAGGAAAGAGTGGAAGAAAACCCAACTTATTTTCAGGCCAACAGCAAACCACAGCAACGTTCTCATCATGGACATTATACCACTAAACACCAATAAGCATTTTTCTATCAAAAGATACTAAAAAATAAGTGCATATGCTATCTGCACAAACATATTTTCTAGGGGAGTGTATATTTTAGTTAGAACCCAATTTTATACAATGCCAAAATACTGAAGTCTCTGACGCGGTCAGAGATCACAGGAGATCATTTATCACACAATGGAAGTCACCTGAATTAAGTTTCTTAACAACTACTACTGTTTCCCTCTCATCTAAGCATCAGCTAAAAGCACTATTTACAACTGGACAATGCCTTCGGTGTTGCTGCCTCGGAACACTTGCAGTGGAAGGGCTGAGCTTCCAAACACACTGCAAGAGAATTCCAAGGGCATTCATTTATTTACATTTGGGAATGCCACTGTGAGAAAGCTAGCTTTCAGGGGTGTTCAGCAGCCAAAACTTCTGCTGACATCAGTGCTCAGTAGATTCGAGGGCTGTATTTTACTGCAGGGTGTTTCAGGTTGGTCTATGCCTGAATTCCCTGGGAGCTGTGCAATATCTGTTGCTTTTCCAAGCAAAGCACATCAGATTTGACTTTTTACCATGGAAGGAACTTGAGCAAAACTCATTAGTCAATTCTGCTCATGCGGCTTTGAAACTGACCAGACTGCAACTCTTGTTTCTGCTCACAAGGTTAGCTTCCATCTGGTACGAAAAAGACCTCTGCAGTAACAGCAGCATAAGGTCAGAGTCTGGAAAGGAGAGAACCAAGCATCACGCGTAGAGATTCTGCTTAAGTTAAAAACACTAAACCACTGGATTTCACGTGTATCACTGAAGTAATTTTGTATCTTCCACTGGAAGCAGTCGCATAGCCTGCCAACACAAAGCTTTGACATTGATGTATGGTCATTACACACATCCACTTCTTCCTCCCCAGAGGTGGAGGCATGATAGAGGCATGTAACAGCAGGACTCTAGCCCTTCCAAAATTGCTTAAGGAGAATATACGTTTCTGTAATGACCACGAACTCATCCTCTGGAGTCTATAGCTTCATTGGCGCTTAGGATTACTTTAGCTACCTCTAACATCTCCACCAGCATTGGGTCCAAAGGACCCGCTTTAAGGATCTGAGCAGGTAAGGGGGCAGTGAGGCTTTTGTCATTAAGGAACTTTATTTTGAATCGATGATTTACATTTTCAAGAGAACAGACACAGGATGAGTGTAACTGTGACATCTGATACAGTAGAAGTAACAAGTTAGTATTTGTATAATACAGCTCAAGAAAATAAAACACCTGCACTTTCTTTCTTAAAGCTACTTGCAAAGAAGGTGAACAAGGCAATGAAGAGACAGCTCTGCTATAACTTGTCCTCAAGCAGAATACAGACCGTTTCATAGCACAAATTTCAACACATTATTACTTAAGTCAACTAATAGAGATGACGCTTACTTTAAAACTCTAGGTACGTGATACTAACTGGCACGCCTTTTTTGGGATGATGGGCTACTCTACCTGAAACTGATTGATGCAGTGGCTTTACTGAACTCTCAACCCTTAGTGGAAACCTGGCCTGGTAAGTTTTCCTTGAGTAAGATGATTTCCGTGTGAAAAAGCTGGACCCAAACACGAACACCTTTTGGATTCTCTCTGAAAGCTTCCTTTGGGAAGGGCACTGTAGAGCCTGTTTCCAGGCTGCATCCAGCCAGATGACCTCCATCTCCAGAAACACAGAGGCCAAGACCTGTAATCCATTCCCAGGTCACTCAAAAGCCTTATTTATGAAAGCAGCTTTCCTCCACCTTTTCCGTATCGGATTCTCTACGTGGACCCTTCCTTGTAGCCATGCAAGGGGCGTAACAGCCACGGCGTGCCCATCACAACAACTTCAGGGCTTTGTCACAGGGCTGCACGGTTACAACCAGCCGATTTAATTAGCAGAGATGGAACAAGCGCACAGAAGAGGCGACGCCCCAGGACAATGGGAGGAAAGGCCGAAAAGCGCCCTCAGAACAAACTGGGGAAACGGGGACGCTCCGAAGGGCTGCAAGCGCGCCCCTTGACGCCACGAGGCGGCACACGACCTGGCAACGTAGCACCGTCCACCGCGGCTAATTACAGGCTTTTAATTACGCGGTTAGGCAACCTGCCCCCCCCCCCCCCCCGGCCCGAAGCGGGGCTCCCCACGGCTCCCGCCCCGCCCCGCGCTCACCTTCGTCCTCCTCGGCCGCCGCGCCGCGCGCCAGCACGGCCAGCGCCAGCGCCACCCCCAGCAGCAGCAGCAGCGCCCGCACCCCGCGACGCCTCATCCCGCCGGTACTGCTACTGCTGCTGCTGCTGCTACTGCTCCTACTGCCGCCGCCGCCCTGCCGCGCTCCCTGATTGGCTGCTGCCGCCGCCCGGCCCGGCTCCGCTGCGGCGGGGCGAGGAGCGCGCGGGGCCGTCGGCGCGCAGCTGCACGCCCTGCTCTGAGCTGCCGCGCGCCCATTGGCTGCCCGCCGGCCGCCAACCGCCGGCCGCCACGAGCATGGGGCGCAGCCGCGGTGCGGGCGCGAGGGTGGTGCCGGGGAGGGAGGGGGACGGGGCTTCCCCTCCCGCCCGCCGGGGGTAGCGTAACGTTGGCGCTCAGGATTGGCGGGTGCTGCCGGGGGGCGGGCGCAAGGGCGGTGGCGGCGGCCTGTCAGGGCGAGCCGCGTGCGCGGGTGGGCGTGGCCCTCCGTGAGGGGGCCGTGCGATGGCGGTGGTGCGGGGCCGACACGGGCGGGGGGCGGGTCCCGGTGGTTGTGTGGTGGACGTCGGAGGTCACAGAACGTCACACAAAAAATCCTGCTTTTTTATTTTTTTCAAATTAAATGCGTATTGCTACAGCCGAGTGGGACCTTCTATGAGACCTGCTCAGAAAAGCTGTCTTGATCCTGCCTGATTTGGGAATAAATATTAAAATAAACAGAGTTTGTTCCGATGATGTGTTTTGTTAACATAGACACACAGTAATGTGGTGGTGGTACATAGCCGGGTTGGATAGTGACCCAAATGTGAAAAATTAAGTGTATAGGAGGTTGATATTCACAGGGTGTTTGGTTAATATGACCATTGATTTGAATGTAGTGCTGGTGTGTGAAATATTTCCTGCCTTCCTCATCTGAGTTCGCAAGAGAGAGATTTACAGGGTGTTTGGTTGACATGACTATTGATTTGTGGCCACAAAATGGATCACAGGAAGTTCCTCACCAACATGCAAAAGAACTTCTTCGCGGTGATGGTGACAGAGCTCTGGAACAGGCTGCCCAGGGAGGTTGTGGAGTCTCCTTCTCTGGAGATATTCAAGGCCTGTCTGGATGCCTACCTGGGCAACCTGCTCTAGAGAACCTGTTTTGGTAGGGGGTTTGGACCCGATGATCTCTTGAGGTCCCTTCCAACCCCTACAATTCTGTGATTCTGTGATTTGAGTGTAGTGCTGGTGTGTGAAATATTTGCTGCCATCCTCATCTGAGTTCTGCCATAAGACAAATGGTTGCTACTGCAATCCATTTTATCCCAGCTTTGTTTGGAGATTAACCAGCAGACAGCTGGATAATATCAATATTATACCAATGTAGGGGTGTGCTGTCAGACCCAGCACTTCAGGGCTGACATTGTTTGGACATTGGAAAACAGGTGAAAAAAACTCATAGAAAAAAAAATAACCAGGTAAGAGGGAGAAGTAGCGTGATTATTGCTTTCATCTGTTAGAATGTGAAATGCAGGATTAAATAGTTTTTCTTCTGTGACGGCTAAGTTTTATACCTATACTCGTTAACCAAGTTGAAAAACGAGGTTAGTAAACTTGCTAGAGAGTCACAGGTGTCAGGCACCAAGATCCAGCTAGAAAGTGAAAAAGGAAGTGCAGACAGTACAAATAACAGTTTTTGGATTTGTTTGAACTGCATCAGGAAAGTCTGCAGGACAGAAACCCTGTAATCCCTGCTCACACAAGGACAGCCTGATTATCTGACTGAAAGACTGCCAAACCGGGGGTTAACTGTGTGGGTAGGTACTGTAGCCTGGATCTTAGGCACATCCCATTAGACAAACAGGGCCTTGGCAAAGGACCACAGTCCTGTCTGTGTTCAAACCAGGGGGGCTGTGTCTGCGGGTCTAGGCTGGGGTAACAGGATCACAGAATCACAGAATGGTCTAGGTTGGAAGAGACCTCCAAGGTCACCTAGTCCAACCTCTGACCTAATGCTAACAAGTCCTCCACTAAACCATATCACTAAGCTCTAAATCTAAACGTCTTTTAAAGACCTCCAGGGATGGTGACTCAACCACTTCCCTGGGCAGCCCATTCCAATGCCTAACAACCCTTTCAGTAAAGAAGTTCTTCCTGGTATCCAACCTAAACCTCCCCTGACGCAACTTTAGCCCGTTCTCCCTCATCCTGTCACCAGGCACGTGGGAGAATAGACCACCCCCACCTCGCTACAGCCTCCTTTAAGGTAACTGTAGAGAGCGATAAGGTCGCCCCTGAGCCTCCTCTTCTCCAGGCAGAACAACCCCAGCTCCCTCAGCCGCTCCTCGTAAGACTTGTTCTCCAGACCCCTCACCAGCTTGGTCGCCCTTCTCTGGACTCTCTCGAGCACCTTCATGTCCTTGTAGCGAGGAGCCCAAAACAGAACACAGTACTCGAGGTGCGGCCTCACCAGAGCCGAGTACAGGGGCACAATCACTTCCCTGGACCTGCTGGCCACGCTGCTTCTTATGCAGGCCAGGATGCTGTTGGCCTTCTTGGCCACCTGAGCACACTGCTAGCTCATGTTCAGCCGACTATCAACCAATACTCCCAGGTCCTTCTCTGCCAGGCAGCTTTCCAGCCACTCGTCTCCCAGCCTGTAGTGCTGCTTGGGGTTGTTACGCCCCAGGTGCAGGACCCGGCACTTGGCCTTGTTGAACTTCATACAGTTGGCCTCAGCCCATCGGTCCAGCCTATCCAGGTCATCCTGCAGAGCCTTCCTACCCTCGAGCAGATCGACACATGCACCTAACTTGGTGTCATCTGCAAACTTACTGAGGGTGCACTCAATCCCCTCATTCAGGTCATCGATAAAGATATTAAAGAGGACTGGCCCCAGTACTGAGCCCTGGGGGACTCCACTAGTGACTGGCCTCCAGCTGGATTTGACTCCATTCACCACAACTCTTTGGGCCCGGCTATCCAGCCAGTTTTTAACCCAGGATAACACAATGGGTCATAAAGAACACACTAAACAGAAATGTAATTCATCAGAGACCAGCTGTGGTGTATCTTAGTGTAACTGTAAGCTTTGTGCGAATGTGAAATACACCAGGCACTGGAAAGAGTGTGCTATCCGTGCACTTTTTCCAAGATTCCTTCCTGTTCCCTCAAGGCTTGCTTGCATGTAGGGATGGCCATATGAAGCTGAAAATCCTCTGGACTAAGTCCTATGAGTAACAGTGCTGTGGCTTTTTGCCAAGTACTTGCTCTTTACCTGAAGGTAATGTTGCGGTTTAGCCCTGGCAGGCAGCTAAGTGCCGCACAGCCACTCACTCACTCACTCTCCCTTGCTGGGATAGGGATGAGAATCAGAAAGGTAAAGTGTGAGAACTCATGGGCTGAGGTAAAGACAGTTTACTAGATAAAGGAAAAAACATGCTTGCAAGCAAAGCAAAGCAGTGAATTCATTCACTGCTTCCCATCAGCAGGCAGGTGTTCAGCCACTTCCAGGAAAGCAGGGCTCATAACGCGTGATGGTTCCTTGGGAAGACAAATGCCATTGCTCTGAATGTGTCGTTTCCTCCCCCACCCCCCCCCCCCCCCCCCCTTCTTTCCCTGCAGCTTTAATTGCTGATCACAACATCATATGATATGGAGTATCCCTTTGGCCAGTCTGCGTCACCTGTCCTGGCTGTGTCCCCTCCCAGCTCCTGGTGCACCCCTAGCCTCCTCTATGGCAGAGCAGCACGAGAAGCTGTGAAAAGTCTTTGGTCGCTATGCAAACGCTGCTCTGCAACAACATCAGTGAGTTATCACCACTATTTTCATCAAAAATCCAAAAACACTGCATTGTTTGAGCCTCTACAAAGAAAAATAACTGTCCCAGCCAAAGCCATGACATTTAGCAACAGAATAATCATTCTCTTTACCAGTAGGCTCTCTAGGTAGAAGGAAGGTGGAACAGAGCTTGGAACAGATGGTTAAGTATAGGGCCATCTGTAGGTTAGATGCATGGAATAGTGAATGGCACAGGTCCCTTGCAACATGTAAGAAGTGAAAAATTGGCCACATTTGCAAGTCACGTCTGCTCCATACATTGCTAGAGAGCAAACAAACACTGAAAGCATAAGAGTTCACAAAGCATCTATGGAACAGTTCCAGGTGAAAGACATTTTTGTCTGATACATCTGCTATGCTGCAGAAAAATCCAGGTGTTAGCACACTTTAGTTATTTGAAAATGGATTAAGTTTTGTGCATACTGTGTTTTCATACCGTTATAACCTGTTGGCCTTACCCTTGGTAACCCAAGGTGATTCAGAATGATACTGCATATTTCTAACCAATAATTTAAATATTGTATTAACTTATTTTCAGCCATTAGAGATCAAAATCTGTTCTCTAATAAACAGCATGCTAGGTAGTATTTACACAAGTGACATCCTATTTTAAAAATACTTTTGTTCTCCATTTCCTTATTTTATATATATATACATATATGTCAACTGTGAAATTATTATGAAAGGAAAATAAATAGTTAAATATATATATATAATAAAAGACATAATACACAGATGTAATACTGGTTCTGGTGACTCAGCTTTGAAAATCTGGCCTTATCCTGTGGTGTTCGTAGCTCAGGGGACTAGATATTGGCAACTTGTCTGTGTGAAGAGTACCCTGTGAGAGATTCAGTTGCCACCAAAGAAACCCAGTTAAATATCTGCTTATTTTCAGCCATTTGAAAGGCCATAAAATACTGCAATGACACAGGACCTTGCTAAGTCAAAAATCCCCTCTTTATATTATATGCACCATGCAAAATTTTCAAGGAATTTTGTTATGGAGGATAGCCTGTGGAGTTGGCAGGCTGACATCAGAGCATCAACAAACATCCAGTTGCTAAAGCTCATCAAACTGGCAGAGGGACGGGGCTTTATTGACAGTGCTGCCTTCTGAATGGAAAGGACACACAGGGCTTTTGTGCATTAGTTTCAGAACTAGTGAATTATTTTTAATGCATTTTTATTTATGACATTGAACTGAACACAAAGGTTTCATTGGCAGCAAGTCAGGAAGGTGATCCAAAAAGCAATGCTTTTAGTGGATGTCCAGCATGAAATGTATATTTCAAGCAGAATGCAACTGTCTAGAAAAAATCATTGTAGGTTCTACTAAGGACAAGGCCACATGCTGGGATGCTGTAGCCTTTAGAGTTACATACGTGAATATATAGTTAACTTTGCCCCCAGGGTTGCAGAAGGTACCCTTGTGCTACACATAAGGACAGTAGCATTGCCTGCGTTGTTGCTACCTGTTCAAAAGATCTTGTATTAGTATAAAAAACTCTGAAAGCTGTAGGAAGCCCATTCCCTTCCATTGCGATATCTCATTAATAGAAGAAGCAAACTCTCAGTGGAAAAATCTTTTACGGTCCCCTTCTTAGAACAGCGTTTTAGAATACAGTGACAGTATACAACACATTCATAAATCTAACAGAAGGGTGTCAGGATGTCAGTCTTAAAACATCACTGATTATATGCATAAGCTGTTCCATTGCATTTTCTGGCAAGTCAAGTCTACTTATGTCACACATTGTACGAGTTCCCATCTAATCTTAAATGTTATGTGTTCTGAAAAGTACACTCTATGTGATGAGGTATTACAATCCTGGTATGCTTTGAGCAAATGATTTTTCCTGTTTTAATCTTAAAAGAATGTCTGTATAAGTGCAAATGTTAGAAAATGTTGCTGGGAAAGAAAAAGAAACAGTAAAGCTAGGAGTTTAGTAAACCTAAAACAGCAAAATATGTATCCTGCAAGATCATTGCAAAGCAATGTTGAAAATTATGTGCAGGATCACTTTTATTTGTGCTGTCATGGTCCACAGAAATATGAGTGAAATTATTTCTGACTGTTTGGACCTTTATCGCTTTTGCTTAATGGAATAAATCAGTCTGCTTAGACCGGCATGCTCAGGAACAAGTAGACAGTCATACTCCTTAAATACATTTTCCTCAGGAATGTTGAGTGTCTTTCATGTTGGTTTAAGTTGTCAGTGGCTACCTTCAAGTCTTCATGGATGGCACCTGTGTTTTCCATCACCGGTAAGTGGTGGACTGGTGAAATATTTCTTTATAATGTACTGAAATATTCCCCTTCAAACAGTGGTCTAGGTGCTAGTCATTGTATGTCAATCATTCTGCAAATCTGTGGGGTACGTTTTTTGATCGTAGAAGAGACGTATTTGGCAGTGAATGAAAAAGAAGAAAATGCTGTTTTTCTTTTACAAAATTCATGAAAATTGCAAGGTATGCCAAACTAATGTACATCAGTCTAACTTCTCGTATTAAATTAGTTTCAAAAGTGGATTTCAACCTACTTGGCCTTTCACAGCCTGATTGATAAAGAGTGGCAATGTGTAAGGATACTGAGCAATTATAATGCTCTAGGCTATGTGGCAACTTCTTTAATTTATTGTATCCTTAATATCACAGAGTGATACTGACTAGATATTGGCTGATACTGGTCTGAATAGAGGTGTGACAAATCAATTTACTGTTTTTAAACACAAATTTTGTACGTGGGGACTATAGGAAGTTGCTGATGGTGCTTAAAGAATTAGAAATTCATTGTAATAGAAGGTGTGCAGCCACAGCACAATGTGAGTGCAGGAATGTATTGGACCGTGATGCACAGTGTTTTCAGTAGGATTGTGTGACAAGCTACTTTCTCTTCTGTAATCATTTTGAATAGCATATTTGTTCCATACAGCATGGGCTAATGGTGCTGTTAATGCCACCCACTGGCAGTCTAAAATATGGCCAAAATGTTACAAATACACACCTGACATTGCGACACGTGTAGTTACGAATTGTTTTGCGGGAATGCTATCAGATTTTTTTATTTTTTTTTTTTAATGAACACAACAGGTTCAGTTGCAAAACCTCTCTTTTATATGACCTGTCAGTTTTAAACTGGGACTGTGTCACACAGGTGTTTTGTATATTTTTTCTGGTAGTTTTCTTGTGAACGTCAGCTGTCTTGCATTATCATTAACTTCAACAGCAAATGATGATGAATTGCTTATCACATAATCTTCAATTAAATCACTTCAGTGATTCCCAGAACAATGCTTAAAATATTCATCCTGTTTTGCATTTCATCTAAATCTAGAAACAGTTTAGAGAGCAAGAGAAAACATTTGTACAACTCTGTTGGTTTTTGATCACTGGTTGATTCATATGTTACAATGATCATTTTAAAATATCACTATTTTTTTCAGTCATCATTGTAGAAAGATGGAAAGAGTTTGAAAGTTTGATGTGAGAATGTTCTGTTTGTGAGATGCAGTCCACTTCAATACTATTAAATTCTTGCAAGTTTATTAAACGTGGTAAGTCACAGTAATACGTATTACTGATTCCTGTGTTGCACTCTTGTTGTTTTGGTGCAATGATTTTGAGTGTTTGTCTGAATGACTTATTTTTTTCAGCTCCTTCTTTCAGGTTTTTTTGTTTGTTTGTTTGTTTTTTCCATTTCATTTTTTTTGGGCTCTTGCTGCTTAGTTCTTGGATCTGTGTACCATTTTAGGTGAGTTCATACTTAGTATCATTTGGTGTGTTCAGCTCAAAGAAACTTTTTACAAATACAACAACCTAAGTTTAGCATCTGTTGTGATAAAATTCTGGGTCATTTCTTTTGGAAGCGGTAACTTTTAAAGAATGGTGTACCATCTCTCTCCTGAATTAGAAGATGAGTATACTGGTAGGTAACATTCAGATATAATTTCAGAAGCAAGTGATAGAAATACTGCAAAAAGTGGCATACATAAACTGTTTACTTTTAGTTATAATACTGATGTCATAAAAAAATTGGATCTAGGGCTTCAAAAATGTTTGGAAATTTCAAATGACATTAGTAAAATTCTTGTAGCTGACTTCACCCAGTATGTATCACAGTGTTTAAAGTGTATTTGGACACTCCCCGATTGTAGGTTTTGGCTACTTTTGTGCTTGTAAGTTAAACAGTGCCTGGGCAATCGAGCGTGATTATCTACTCTATTAAAATGTTAGGCACTTGCTAGCACAATTCTAGCCTGTGCCAAGTACTACACTTATGAGGAATTTTGGACATTTTTCCAGAGCTGTCATGTTTCTGGGAGCAGTTTGTGTGCAGCCAGCCTGTTCAGAGGATGAGAGATTTTATTAGCATAGACATAAGTCCCTCCTTGTTGGTTGGCCTGAGTGCCTAGGAATATTCCCAGACATCTCTTAATTTACTGGTGAAGATGTGGCATTTCAGTGATTTGTTAGTTGGTGCCAAGAATAGCAGAGGGTGTGTGAAAATATGTGCTCATTGAGAGAAATAGCCTGAGTGTTGTCTCTTAGTATCATTTTTCTTCAAAGACTTCTATGTCCTAATCGTAAAACACAATGGCTAATGGATTAGAACAGATTGCTCTGTGAAGTTAGAAGGCTTCTAGATTTGGATGACTACAAATCCAATATAACTCTGTAAGTGTAATTTATATCTAAACTATAGTTTATAACAGTACAAATGCTTCAGCTGATATATATAGAAGTAGATCCCTTTAATGGTATTTACTGGTAAATGAATTTGGAATAAACCTTGGAACCTTTCAGCAAGGTCAGATTTTAGTGTCTTTTGCGTACAAAAGCAGTCACATCAGCATCAGTGCTACAATGTTGACATCTCCATTAAAATAATAGAAGTAACAGAACCTTAATGGTAACTACTGCTAGAATTACTCACTTTTTCACATTTTATTTTTTCACCTCTTGTATGGATGACTGCTTGTCCTGCCTGCTTCCTGTATGGGAAAGTTAAGCTTGCTGAAGTTCAGCGCATTGTTGACTCTAATGCTTTTTAGTTTATAGGGCTCTGACTCTGATCCATCTGGCCTGTAGAGAGATTTACGAAACCCACAGTGGGATTCCCCCAAGAGGAATTTAATTCCCCCCAAAGGAATTAAGCATGAAAGTAAGGCCCCACCCATCTCCATTAGAGCAGGAGCGCTGTCATATCCGCAGTTGGCCACAAGATGTCGGTGTCAGAGAGAAAGTTGGCGTGTAGGACCTGGGAGCTTGCAGGCGGAGCGGAGAGCCGCCTGTTCCCAGCTCTGGGAACGCTGCGGGGAACTGTTGCTGCGTTGGGCCCTAGCGTTGGGAACTGGTGCAGCATTGTTAGAGCCTGAAGCTACAGTGCAGTTCAGGATTTTTTCCAGCTGTTTGCAGGGTGTGTTTTGTTTAGTTTGTACAATCAGACTACTAGAAAAGCTGGGAACTCCCAGACGCAGGTAGGAGCAGGAAGCAGAGGGGATTAGGAACAAGATCTCCTTCTGGCCGGAGGGAGAGGCTGTTGTCCTTTGAGAGGTTTGGGGGACAGTGCCAGTTTCTTCTCTTGTAATTGGTCTTTGGCAACATGAATGATATCTTCACTATCTTGTAATCCATTTTATGGCTTCCATTTTGGCTCTGCCTGAGCTAGCCCCTGTGGGATAGTGGGATAAAGATCAACTCACTTAGCACTTATTCTGCACTTCAGCTACAAACAGTACATAAGACTCCAGTGTTCTGCATTGGCTGGTTTTGGGACAGTTAGAAATGTACATCTATCTTGTCAAGGCGATCTTTTATCAGCCTGAAAACCATGTATGTAGATTTGTAAAATATCAGTTGGCCATCAGTTAGACATAGATACAGTCAATGCTGCTGGGTGCTAATGTGGGGAAGGTCTTGGCAACATGCTGCTTGTAAATTGTGTGGGGCTATTTTCTCTCAAATACCACCCTTTCCCAGGAATTTGGTAACTTGAAAACAGTTTTATAGGACTTAAGTGTCTCTAGGAAGAGAACTCTACGTCTTCAACAGTTACGCACACATAGGATTTCATGGGTGTATAGAAGCTATGCCAAGTTCCCAGCAAGTTTGAAAAGGCACCTTCCTGAGCCTGTGATCTTAAAATTCAGAAAAAGCAGCTGGTACACCATTGCACAAGTGCTCTGCATTCTCCTCAGGAGAAATCATTGAAACAAAGGCAACACCATGTAAACACTTTCATCAACTTCATTATTTCATACTACTTCCTCATCAATCATTTACAGAAGCAGTGGAGATACCACACAAAAATCTGTTAGCGAACTCCGCGTTATCATCTCTTTTTAGCTATTACAGTGGGGAAATTACAGAGGCTAGGTATCTCTTGTAACATCAGCGAACTCCGCCTTATCATCTCTTTTTAGCTATTACAGTGGGGAAATTACAGAGGCTAGGTATCTCTTGTAATATCTTCATGGATCTGTGTCTGTGGTTGCCCTGTGGCTATGCTATTTACTCTTGAAATGCACCACAAATCTCATCCCACCTAATTTATCTGACTGGACTAGATAATTCTTCTCTCTGTGAGGCTCTGATGGAGAAACGCGCTTCTTACATTTCCGGATATCCCCTTACTTCTCAGAAATCACTTGTGGTTGTCCCTGAAGTGTTCTATCTGTCCCTCAGAAAATACCCTGCAAGGCAGCACAGCTCAAAGTACCCTTCCTGGTAAGTAGTTGCTTGACTGTTGCTTTTTTTCTTTCTTTCTTTCCTGACTGGTGACTGGGGAGTCTGCAGTTCGGCCTTTGGCAGCCCTGATGACTTGTGGTAAATAGGACACATCTGTATAACACCTTCCTCTTCTGTCTTTGGGGCTCTTTTCTTCCAGCATCCCCTGTGGTGCAGGGCAGAAGGCTGTTCAGCTGGAGCCCCAGGGATTTATCAGATTTTCAGCCAAAGTTCGTACCTAAAGTCAGGGGCCAGGAAGTGAGACAGTTGAGTGAATGGAATCGCCTCACAGGAAGAAGAAAAAGCAAAAAGCACTCAGGGCAAGAGGTGGATTTCCTTTTCTCCTTCATGTCTTGTAAAGAGGGAGCAGCACTGGCTTTGCACAGTGGCCAGGTAGCAGGTGAGGTGCTCACAGAGAGTGGTGAAGGGGAGGGTGCTAACAAGGCACTTCTTGGGTTTGGTGTCCTGAAAGAAAATGAGGGATACATCAGCCCAGATGCAACAGTGTAAGAAGGGCATAGAGTGGGAAAGGAGGCCACCGCTTCCCCAGTAGCTTGGTTGTGATGAGACTCGTGGTTTGTTTGAGGGGCTCCCTGAGGAGCCAGGACAGGTAGCAATACAAGAGTGCCACTGTTCCATGAAGCTCTGGAGGCAAAGGGACTGATTTTCAGGTGGTTGTATGTATGCAAGTCTTCCTTTCAGTTGCCCAAGTTACAGAGTCCTGTAGACAGGCTTTCCCATACCGCAGGTGAGGGGATGAACAATGCTGGGGGGTTGCTTCGTGATCCATCTGCTGTTAGCATGGGGCGAGGGGAGAAGTTTAAAACTCATTTTGGGTCAACCCAACCCCTACAGCCTGTACTTCAGCCAGCCAATGCTTCTCTTTGTTTTCAGATTTATAACACCAGTGGATATTTCATTTTATGTTAAAACCTAACTTGAAACAAGCTTCATGTGATTGCAATTAAGGAGCTGGCATGATGACCATGAGACTGACAGAGAAAAGTGATGTGCAAGCAACAGCTGAAGACGTTTTCACAGGAAGGAGAAGGACCAGCTGGTGGAAATCATGTGCCATTACAGAAATAACTGAGCAGCAGGATACCTTCCGTTGGCTATAAAACAGGGATGAACAGCAAGAGTGATGTTTCACAGATTCACAGATTCACAGATTTCTCTAGGTTGGAAGAGACCTCAAGATCATCGAGTCCAACCTCCGACCTAACACTAAGCACTCCACTAAACCATATCCCTAAGCTCTACATCTAAACGTCTTTTAAAGACCTCCAGGGATGTTGACTCCACCACCTCCCTGGGCAGCCCGTTCCAATGCTTAATAACCCTTTCGGTAAAGAAGTACTTCCTAACATCCAACCTAAAACTCCCCTGTCGCAACTTTAGCCCATTCCCCCTCGTCCTGTCACCAGGCACGTGGGAGAACAGACCAACCCCCACCTCTCTACAGCCTCCTTTCAGGTAACTGTAGAGAGCGATGAGGTCGCCCCTGAGCCTCCTCTTCTCCAGGCTGAACAAGCCCAGCTCCCTCAGCCGCTCCTCGTAAGACTTGTTCTCCAGACCCCTCACAAGCTTGGTCGCCCTTCTCTGGACTCGCTCGAGCACGTCCATGTCCTTCCTGTAGCGAGGGGCCCAAAACTGAACACAGTACTCGAGGTGCGGCCTCACCAGAGCCGAGTACAGGGGCACAATCACTTCCCTCGACCTGCTGGCCACACTGCTTCTTATACAGGCCAGGATGCCGTTGGCCTTCTTGGCCACCTGAGCACACTGCTGGCTCATATTCAGCCGACTATCCACCAATACTCCCAGGTCCTTCTCGGCCAGGCAGCTTTCCAGCCACTCATCTCCCAGCCTGTAGCTCTGCTTGGGGTTGTTGCAGCCCAGGTGCAGGACCCGGCACTTGGCCTTGTTGAACTTCATGCAGTTGACCCCAGCCCATCGCTCCAGCCTATCCAGATCAGGATAGGCTGAAGCAGTCCTTTGGGATATTCTGTGCAAACTGTAACTAGGAAAAAAAAATATCCCATGGCTATTTTTCTGTTTTAATCTTCTGAATATTTGTCTTTTGTTGCTCTTTGTCTGCCTAGGACACTAAAAATGTTTGATGATCTTTCGTCAGGCAAAACATTCTCAAGGTGATAGTGATGCTTCCACATGTCACCTGGAAGCATTTTTATTTACTATTTGGCAGTGTCAAAATAAAGGGTTACTATTAAGTAGCCTGTCACTGTCTTCATAAATGAACAGTTTCTTGTTTGAATAATGCATTGAGAAGTTTGCCTAGTTTTTGCACCAATAGTTAGCTGCCCTCTAGGGTTTTTCCAGTGTATTATTGCACAACATGTTTCAGAATTTCTGGGGGGATCCAAACAAGATTCCCTTATATTTCAGGATGTGATGCATGACCAAAATCCAGACCTTGTTTATTTTTCTCTGGTGACTAGGTGTTCTTTTCTGTAAAATAGTAATCAGATAAGCCTTTTCTGTAAATCGTGATCAGGAGGTAGGGAAAATGAATTAATGTTTCTTTCACGCTATTTATTTCTTTTGGGAGGCTGATGTGGTTGAACATCTTTTCCCATGGCATTACTATGGCTGTGCCAACTCACCACATCCTTAGAAAATAGACTAACATTTTTTTTTTTTTAATTAATTGTTCAGTAATTCACACAGAATCGGAGAATGTTAGAGATTGGAAGGGGCCTTGAAAGATCATCTAGTCCAATCCCCCAAATTCAGTTCATTATTTAATATTAATAATAATGTCCCTGGTAATACTAGAGATAAGTTTTAAATGGTTGCACTTGTGAAAGGTCAAACAGTTTTAAAGGATTTCCATGAAAGGTTTCCTGCTTAAAGATGTAATGTACTGCTTGGGATTTATTCCAGTTATGCCTTAATAGCCTAAAAAAGCCATATCACAGAACTTCCATTATTGAAAATCAGATACAGTCCCAAAGCCACCAAATTCACCTATGGCGTGATGAGCTACTTCAAAAATACAGGCATTGTTATTGAGGGCACCAAGTAGCAATATGAGACAGCTCTCTTTTTGTATGAAAAATCTTCCCTATCACTTTCGTTGATACTAGCTCTTTAATGTTTGTGATATCTATGCTGTCATCAAGGGCAAGAGAGAAAATAATATTTCATTACTACAGCATCTAAAATTAACTTGAAAGGTGTTTCTTCTTTGCAGTTTTCCTGTACTGTTTGTTTTGAAAAAGAAATGTGAAAATGCATAGCAACTTTGTTTAATTTATGTCATATCATTCTGTGACAGCGAAAAACAAATTACACGTAGTAGTTTTCTTTCTCTTAGAAGACCCAAGAGCTTCTGCAGTCTTACAAAGGCTATAAATGTGAAGCTTTTCCTGTAGCTGTTTTTATGAGGATGTTTTCTGGCTGCTAAGTATGGTTTTTTGTTTGTTTGTTTTTGTTTCTTAGTTTGTTTTTAATGCAGTTGTGTCAGCATTTTCAGATTCACCAGAATACTGTGCAAATTTGAAGAAATGGTAAATGATATGTCTGTTGAAAGTATTCCCAGTATCTGGCAAGGTCTTGTAAACTCACAAGACTGTCAGTCTGTTGAACAAAAGGAATATTCTTTTTTTTTTTTTTTTTTAAATCACTGAGATTTTAAAGCTCTTACTTCAGTATCCACTTACTAATTTTTGTTTACATAATTCCTGGTTTCATTTACTTTCTTCTGGAACAATCACACAGCAGTAAAGATGTTTTGAGTCTAGCTCCAGGCTGGATCAGCTATATGCCACCATTTCTTCCTTTGGAGTGGATTATTAAAGGAAATACACAAAGTGCAAGCTGCAAGAATCTATCCCAGCATTCACAACTGTATCATGTCAGTCATGACTGTGAGCTTGCCCAGTTAGTTTTTATAATTAAGTCAAGCATAGCTTTGTCTTCTCTTCAGGCAAAGCCTGTGTGGTTGCATCAAAGCAGTTTGCATGTCAGTACAAAATTTCTGCTATATCTTAACTGTCAAATGGAGAAAGAAAAAATTTCTGTAAAATCATCTGATTTATTCATCACAAGTTTAAATTGCCTGAATCTCACTTGGCTTTCAAAGTGAGAAAACTCTCCACTTTCTTTATTGTGTGCATCATGTTATTAGTTTGTCATTTTAATATTTAACAAAAATGATCTTCTCGCAGGTTAGGTAGTGAAAGCTGCGAGTGATTCAGTGGTTCAAGAACCTTTGAACTCTTCTGTGTTTATCTGTTCTAACAGCAGTGTCATCAGCTGTTAATATATTAAGAATCTCTTCCTGCCTGAAGAATCTCTTCAAATTGTTACTCATAGCTTCCATTGTATCCTCTCTCTTCAAGGCAACACAAGGGTGGGGTCTTGAAAGAATAGCCATATGTGAGGTATCATTTAAATTTGTGCTTTCATCAAGTATGAAACTGGTAAACCTCTCTGTCTTTTCTCACTATGTGCTAATCTCTAATAATTTCCATTTCTTGTGCATGCTGTTCATCAGTTTTTACAGAAACTGGCATTTTTCTGTTCAGGACAATGTAAAGTCATGATCTGGATGATTATTAAGCAAACATTCAGCACTCACAAGGATTTTTTTTTCTCTTAAACTCTCATCTGTAAATGCAGGGCTATTTTGTTGCCATGCACAGTGAAATCCAGTAGCTTAATTCTATATGTAACCTCTGTTTTTTTAGCATGTTCTTAAAAGTGTCAGAACACTGCCCTTCTGTGTGCTAACTTCTTTTTTCTGTTTGTCCTGGTAGTTACCAAATTAATTTTCATGTTTGATTTGAAAATGATATTGAATGCTCACCAGGTTATACAAAACTCTTTGTTGACATATAAACTGCACAGTCCATCTTAGAAAAAAAAAAAAAAGTATTTTCCCCTCCTTTCTCTCTGTTTCTTCTATTTACCTGAGAAACTGACAAATTGACAGGATGTCTAGCTTTGTCTTTTTATGGCTAGACATTTTTATATTTGCTCACAATCTTTGTGCTGCAAGAGTCTGAACAAAATCTGTCTGATCAACAATTGCAGGGGCCTCCTGTACTCCTTTCTTCCATTTGCAGTCTCTCTTTGCACAACCATTGCTCTGCCTGGTTGTGCGCTGCCTTGCTCTGATGGCTTCCTCAATAATTTCCTTTTTTGTGATTTCTGAAGATGGTTGTGCCTCTTCTTTGCACTACTCAGCCCTCAGTGTTTGCTGCTGTCTTGTGAGGCTGGAGGTGGGAGATGCTGGTTACTCCAGATGTCATGGGGGCAAAAAGTTCATCTTTCATTTCCTCCAGAGGATGTAACCCAAACCAATTGACTTATCAGATGCTAATGACTGTTTGCTTTCATAGAACAGAAGGTGTGGGATGGGGGCCTTGGTGAAGACTTGCATGGTAACAGAGCCCAAAAGAGAGATGGATTGTTAAAATGCGCAAAGCAATGAGACATTTGAGGGTGTGTGTGTGTGTTTTGTTTGTTTGTTTTGTTTTGTTTTGTTTTCTCTACACCTGTGTTCATTCTTAGAGGTATTTTGCCGTCTTACCTCCAGCCTGCAGTGGTTTGAATGAAGTGCAGCTTAACACATGCAATACACAACAGTGCAACTGTTTCTTTTCCACATATTCCTTTGAAGGACTTTTGCATAGTTCCTAAAACTATCTGAAGAAATTAAAATCATAGAATATCCTGAGTTGGAAGGGACCCACAAGGATCATCGAGTCCAACTGCTGGCTCCACACAGGACCGACCACCCAGAAATCGGACTGTATGTCTGAGAGTGTTGTCCAAATGCATCTTGAACTCCATCAAGCTAGACGCCATGACCACTTTCCTGGGGAGCCTGTTCCAGTGCCCAAACACCCATAAATGGTGATACTATAATTTATGACAGTATTTATTATTATACAGTAATACTAGAATTTATTACAGTAGTTTCCTTCTAAAAGGGAAAATAATACAACTTTCAAAAACTACACTTCTTAGAAGCAATTTATTTTAATTTAAAATTCACCAGAAAAATAAACTTTTAACAGACTCTTAAAATTATCTGTCACATGTAGTAATAGTTGTAAAAACAGGAAGCATGTAATGTAAATAATTTATTATTTTAATAAGTCACAAAACAAATGTAATTGCTCATGCAGAACACAACACACCAAAATTGCTGTGACATAGTAGAAAACTGAATTTTCTGTTAAAATGTCACACTGTCCTCCAAAAAAGCTATAAATACAAAGTCAACTTCATAAAACACTCAGTGTTTACAAATTTCTTATCAAAACCATGTGAACTATATGCTTTGCGGCATCTTCCTATGAAAGATCAGGAGGATTCCTCTGCTTGATGTTTTACCTACATTACAGGATACTAATCTACTTGACATTTTTATCAATAGTCTGTTTATCAAAAAAAAAGAAAAGATATTTTACTTTTCCTTTGATACATGTTACAGAATCTTGAATCAGAACTTACACTTGTTGAATATATGAAATTAAAACAAAATAAAACTATTCTCTATAACTCTCTATCAGTTAAAGAAAGCAAGCCTAGAAAACATTATCAGTAAAGACTGATTATTTTTTGGTCAGTAGCTGACAAAACCTTATCGTGGCCTGCAACAAGTAATCTAAATGTCACACTAATAACTCTTACCTTTGTAGAATGCAGTAGCATTTTGGGCTGCACCAGGGCAGTTTATTGTTGGCAGTGTCTCCTGCTTCAATGCAAAACCTCCTTTAGTCTTGTACAGGCCTTTGTAACCAATCTAATAGCCCTCTATGATACGATGACTGGCTGGGGAGAGCAGTGGATGTTTTCTGCCTTGACTTCAGCAAAGCTTTTGACACTGTCTCCCACAACATTCTCATAGGCAAGCTCAGGAAGGGTGGGATAGTTAAGGTGAATTGAGACCTGTCTGGATGGCAGAGCGCAGAGGGTTGTGCTAAGCAGTGGAGTCTAGTTGGTGGCCACTACATGTAGCTAGCGGTGTCACCCAGGGGTCAGGACTGGGTGTCTTGCATTTACATGGCAAGGGCTTGGTAGCAGGGGGGCTGCAGGGGTGGCCTCTGTGAGAAGAGCCCAGCAGCTGCCCCACGTTAGATAAGAGCTGGCTCCAGCCAGCTCCAAAAGTGATCCGCCACTGGCCAGAGCCAAGCCAGTGAGCGATATCAGCTGGGCCTTTGGGAAAGCAGATTTAAGAAAGGGGAAAAACTGCTGTGTAACAGCATCTGGGAGAGTAACTAGTGAAACCAGCCCTGTAGACCCCCAGGTATGTGAAGAAGGAGGGCAGGAGATGCTCCAGGTGCCAGAGCAGAAGTTCCCCTGCACCATGGCACAGCAGGCTGTCCCCCTGCAGCCCATGGTGTACCATCATGCTACCACCTGTGGAGGAGCCCCTGGTGGAGCAGGTGGATGTGGCCTGGAGGAGAATGCGGCCCATGGAGAGCCCCCGCAGGAGCAGGCCCCGGGCCGGAGCTGCAGCCCGTGGAGAGGAGCCCACGCAGGAGCAGGGGGTCTGGGGGGAGCTGCCGCCCGTGGGGGACCCGTGCTGGAGCAGTTTGCTCCTGGGGGATGGACCCCGAGGTATGGAGCCATGTGGGAGCAGTTCTTGAAGAGTTGCTGCCTGTGGGCAGCCCACGCAAGATCAGTTTGGGAAGGACGGCATCCCGTGGGAGGGACGCCATGTGGAGCAGGGGCAGAGAGTGACCGTGAAAGAGCAGCAGAGATGAAGCCTCATGGGCTGACCACAGCCCCCATTTCCCTGCGCTGCTTGAGGAGAAGATACAGAAGAGGGTGGATTGGGGGGAGGTGTTTTTAGTTTGCTTTTAGTTTCTCGCTGTTCTAGTTCACTAGTGATAGCCAATAAATTAATCTCCCTATGCTGAGTCTGTTTTGCCCATGGTAATAATTGTTGAGCAATCTCCCTGTCCTCTCAACCCTTGAGCTCTTTCCTTCATATTTTCCTCCCCTTTTTTCTTTAAGAAGGGGGAGTGAGAGAGTGTTTGTGATGGAATTCAGCTGCATCAGGGTAAAATCACCACAGTGTCCAGGTTTGTTCAATTTATTCATCAGTGACCTGGATGATGAAACAGACTGCACCCAAAGCAAGTTTGCTGATGACATAAAACTAGGAGGAATGGCCGATACACCCAAGGGCTGTGTTGCCATTCAGAGGGACCACGACAGCTGGAGAGTTGGGTGGTGAGGAATGTTATGAAGTTCAACAAAGGCAAGTGCAGGGTCCTGCACCTCGGGAGGATTAACCCCAAGCACCAGTACAGGCTGGGGGCTGACGTGCTGGAGAGCAGCTCTGCAGAGAGATACCTGGAAGTCCTGGTGGACAGCAGGCTGACCACGAGTCAGCAGTGTCCCCTTGTGGCCAAGAAGGCCAACGGTATCCTGGGTTACATTCGGAAGAGTGTTGCCAGCAGGTCAAGGGAGGTGATCCTTCCCCCTACTCGGCGCTGGTGAGGCCATACCTGGAGTCTTGTGTCCAGTTCTGGGCTCCCCAGTACAAGAGGGACATAGAACTACTGGAGTGAGTTCGGAGGAGGGTTATGACCATGCCCTAACTGGAAAAAAGGCTGATAGAAAAAGTCTTCTGAAACTGGGACAGAAGAAAGTGTCTGCCGGCCTGAGAAGCCTGGGAGCCGTACCACAGGGTGCAGCCCTTCAGGAACGGACTGCTCCAGCATGGGCTCCTTTCCACAGAGCAGCACAGGAAGCTTCTCAGATGAAAGGAGCTCCATTTGGGGTAAAAATAAGGCCCATTCTATACCATTTATACCTCTTACCGGTAAGAAGGCATAGGTCAAGGGGGAATGGTCTTAAACTAAAAGAGCATAGACTAGGCATGAGGAGGAGATTCTTCACGGTAGAATGGTGGTGAGGCACTGGAACAGCTTGCCAAGAGAAGTTGTGGATGCCCCAGGCTGAGAGAGGTGAGCCTGTTTAGCTTGGGGAAGAGCAGACTGAGAGGGGATCTTATCAATGTGTATGAATATCTGAAGGATGGGTATCAAGAGGATGGGGCCAAATACCTTGCAGTGGTCCCCAGCGACAGGACAAGAGGCAGCAGGCACAAACTGAAACATGGGAAGTTAGAGCTAAATATGAGAACTGTGAGGATGACAGAGCACTGGAACAGGTTGTCCAGAGAGGCTGTGGAGTCTCCTTCACTGAAAATACTCAAAATTCACCTGGATGACATCCTATGCAATGTGCTGTAGGTGATCCTGCTTGGCAGGGGGGTTGGACTAGATGATCTCCAGAGGGCCATTCCAACCTCAACCAGTCCGTGATTCTGTGATTCTGTGACTATGCTTATGGGTTCAGCAAATATATATTTTTGCTGTTATTTATATTTCCAAGACGTTGCAGCTTGTTTTATGTTATATACTTGAAATCTCATGCACAGACACACGTAGCTGATTCGTTCTCTCATGCTTCTATCTTTTGTGGGAATTAAAGAACCAAGATACGCTTTCTTTTAGTTTTCTGCTTTCAGACAAAATCAAGGAATACGTTGTACTGAAATCTGAAATTCTTAAATAATTACATTAGCTAGCTGATTCTCATTTTGCTCATATATACACAGTTTGCCAAACTAAGACTCACATTCTTGACATGAGAATATCCTCCCTGAAGTTCAGAGCTGCTGTTCCAGCCCATTTGTACATACTCAAGCGTACTGGTTTGGGTACCGGCAGTACCAAAGCCACTGAGGCACTGAAGTCAGCTTTCAGCATGAAGCCCTTGGCTAGCCCTCTACAATTTGTGCTGACCCAGCTATACTACCATGCAGCTTAAAGCTGGTGGAAGTGGAAGTACAGGCAAGTCTTAATTTTCCTCCAAAACCCTATGTAATCACACACTGCATTTAAGTGATTTCCACTGGAGAGGAGTGACCTTCTGTAATTCTGTAGATTTCATCTGTAGTTTGCCTTTACGTGAGTCTGGGTGGTGAAACAATTTTTATGCTTAGAAATTTTCCCATAAGAAAACATGTCACTGACACCTAATTCAGTGGGTGCCAGCTACTGCCAATGTGCGGTTATAATCTTAAGTAGATTGTGGTAGGTGAGCTAGAATTAGTAATATAGTGTCTAAATTGCAGGCACACGTAGGCTTGGAAGTTTTAGGGGTTTATACTTTGAAAAACAAGACGGGTTCCTGAGATGCATCCTCTGTTTTCTTTCTTTTTGCCTTCTAACCCTCTGACTATAATTAAAAAGATATTCAAAAACTTTCCTGCCTGCTTGCTTCTGTCAGAGAACACCAGCCTCCTCTCACCCTGTTTCTCATTGTTTTGGTGGATGAGCCAGGAAGAGAAACAATGGTCTGTGGTAGTATTGTTATTAAAAACCTCCAGGCCATGCCATGCCCCCATCTGAATAGGACCCTGTGTGAACCTGACTGACACTCTTAGGCTTTGCTGCTTTTAAATTCCAGGACACCCACTCAGTTCAAACAGTGTTAACATCTCAAGCAGTAACATCTTTCCCAAATGTGGGGTGCAGAGCAATATCAGCGCAGAGTAGACAAACAGCATATATATGAAGGCTGTAGCAAAATAAACAATTTTCCACTTACAGATATTGTGAATTTTATTGCCTTATGGTTTGGAAAAGTGCAGTATTACTTTACATACTAACAATGCAGAGCTGTAACAGAGGAAAGTGTCATAAGAAATTTAGGCTAGAAATACTAAGGCTAGAAAATACAGATATACTGCATATCATACCAAGGCAAGGAAGACAGCTTATTTGTGATTGTCCTATTGAAATTAATCATAATAATTAAATTCATATGTATTTACCTTTGTAAAGTCAGTCTCACTTTTGGCTATTTTTATCATTCATATATCTGCCTTTCATTCTTCTACTTTATCCATCTGAAATAGTCAAAAGGACACATATGTTTTAAGGAAAAAGTTTATTTTTCTATGTTGTTTCTAAATAGTTTTTCTGTGTTATTTATTTTTAACAGTTAAAAGGGTTGAATATATATCCTTTTAAAATATTCAGCACAATTCTAGATCATGCAAACAACAACAAGTTATCAAGTAAAACAACAATTTGACACCATATGATTATAACTTGGCCTCCAGAGAACTTTCTGAAAAAATATATGTTATTTAGGTTTCAAGAATATATACACAACATACAGCAGAAGTAATTGTATTCAACCCGTTCAAAAGAATTCAAAATTCTGTTGTGTTCACTGTATTGAAAAGCACTGACAAGTTCTCTTTCAACAGAATCAGTCAACCAGTTTGGAATAATCAAGATTTTCTGCTAGAACTGTTTTCAAGAGCTAAATAGTTAAACCAGTTAAATGAAACATTGACATGGCAGAGTAAGGATAAACTGAACTTGATGTACTATATTCTGATGGTTCAATCTTAATAGAAACTAATGGAAGAGCTTGAAGAATTAATTGGATATTTAAGGGGAGAATGAGCAGGCAGATATAAAAAAGAATTATTATTATTATGTTTTTCCTAGGAAGAGAATGTGGAATTAGATCATCTGTATGAGTTGGGCCTAAGTAACATGCAACACACAATTGCATGAGGTAGCATGTCTTTTGGTCTGGCAGCTAGATTTTTACATTTCGTGATTAAACTATTTCAAAGTCAAAACCACTTTGAAAGATTGTGTGTGCACATAAAGGAAATTCTTGACATAGTATTTACATGCTTACATGGGTGGAATTCAGAACAACAAAATGAATATTGAAAGAGACTCCTCTGGGAGGAGTTTTTAGGAAAAAAGTTATTGTAAGATGATATTTGCATTCGCAAGCCAAAGAATGTAAAGAATTAGGCTAGGAAAACCAAGGCTAATGTAACCATTCATTACCTGAATGGCAAAAGAAAATTACAAGGATAGGCAAAGGCAAATTATTTTAAAAGTTCCATATGCTTTCATTCCTACTTCTCTCAAATCACCCTCCAAAAGTCAGTCAACTGTTACGGTACAAACTGTTGCTGTTTTCAATCTGCTTGAGAATCCTTTGCCTGATATTTCTAACCTTAATATTGGGATCTTAAGTGCAAGTTTAAATAATTTTCTTTAAGAGTGACTGTTACCTCTGTTTGATCTGGCTTTTATTTTCTTTCCTTAAGTTGATAAAGGTCTTCATGTTCGTACAAGGAATATGTAATAACATTAGCCAGGGCCACACGACATACGAGACTCTGAGCATCTCAGTTGAATCCTTGGGCTGTGTAGATGAATACAATGCCAGATATTCTGTCCTTTTGCAGGGTGTACAGGCTTGGAGTAACCAAGTGCTACAACAAACACACCTGCCTTTGGTTTTCACCTGCTGCTTTGCTAGCCTAATTCTTAAAGTCCTTCAAAAATTATAATAGCACTGTGAATGGCCATTAATTCTTCTTTTATTTTTTGCTCTTTGTTATTTCCTGCTGCTTTCAGGAGAGCATGGGGCTTATTAATGTGGCCTGCAGTCATATTTATGATCAACCAGTTGTTGAACAGCTTAGTGTATGATTTAATATAAGAGTTGATGTGGATTAGACTTCCCAAGACAGGTAGAAGGATTCTGAATTCTAGAAAACAGATAATCAATAGAAAAAAAATCAGAACAAAACAACAACAACAAAACCAACACAGTAAAACATTTTTCTCTTTTTATTTACAATAAAGAAGTCCTTGCTCACACTAAGAAATTGGTAACATGAAATGGTCAAGGTGCTGCTTTTTTCCTGGGCTGCTCTGTTTTTTAACTTGATAGAAAGTACCATCTGAGGCTTCTAGTAAGCAAAAAACACTTTTGGTAATTATTACACTGTCCTTTCCACAAGTCTTTACTACTCCAATCCTGAAAACGAGCTAAAGTCAGCAGCGAGGTTGCAGACCTTTCATTTCTCTTCAGGAGTGTTCCTTTCCAGTGACTCACCAACTGGTATGTGAACAAAGGTAATAGCAAAGGGTAACATACTTCTCATTTTTGAATGAAAACATTATATATGTTATCATAATGCTAAATTCAGTTTTAGTGAATCTGTGCTCTGACATTAACAGGCAAAAATGTTTCAGTATGTAGAATTCAGAGTGTTTGTGTGATATGAAGTCACCACTAGATGGTACCTTTCAACAAAATACAGTTCCTTCTGTAACTACCTTCAAACACTGGGAAATTTTGAAAGGGTTGCTATGCTTGTTTATATATGTGTTTTCTTCATCATTTTATCGATAATGTACAGGTTTGAGTCTTGGGAAAGTGGACAGAATGCTATTTAATCCATAATGTACAAATGCTCTGCATGGTGTATTTTAAATCCATAATACTTTGAATGGAAATACTGTCTTTTATCATTTCTTTCATGGTGGGAATAATGCTTTAGATGCCCTCCTCCTTCCTTAGTGTTCCTGAGGAGGTTGTCAAGGTATGGTCTTCTGAACCATCCTTCATCAGGACGGGTCTCTCTGGATGCCATTATGCAATAGTGCAAACACTAATCATTTTTCATCAGCTGAGTTTCTTGTATACAAGAGATATTGTTAGTAAAGCATTGAAAACAGCAGTTCTCAGCTATGTATGAGATACTTATATCATAGAATCACAGAATCACAGAGTATGCCGGTTTGGAAGGGACCAAGAAGCATCATCGAGTCCAACCCCTGGCTCCAGACAGTGCTACATAAAAATTAAACCATATCTCTAAGACCACTGTCCAAATGCTTCTTGAACACCAGCAGGCTCAGTGCCATAACCACTTCCCTGGGGAGCCTGTTCCAGTATCTGATCACCCTCTCAGTGAAGAACCTTTCCTAATATCCAATCTGAACATCCAATGACGCATTTTCATGCCATTCCCTTGGGTCCTATCCATGAGATTGACTTTTAAAACTAGTTTAAATTAAAAATACCCATTTCATATACATATATATATATATTTTAATCTTGCTCTTTAAAAGACGGCAATAAGCCTTCATATTTATTTCTATTTCATTTGTAAAGTTCAGTATCTAATTATAGGAGAGAATACAATTCAAATTCTACTTTAGAAGAAGCTTTCTATGATTCGTAACATAGCTTCTTTACAAGAGCAACTTGTTACTCTTGCATGTAAACATTGCATTAAGTTTACAAACACTCAGATGGGGAGACCTATTAAGCAAGAATGCAACTCTGTGCTGAAATACGTTATTTAATAGTATCATAGAACCACAGAATTATAGAATCATTAACGTTGGAAAAGACCTCCAAGATCATCTGGTCCAACTGTCCCCCTACCACCAACATCACCCACCAACCCATGATCCTAAACACCACATCCAACCTTTCCTTAAACACCCCCAGGGATGGTGACACCACCACATCCTTGGGCAACCCGTTCCACTGCCTGACTGTTCTTTCTGAGAAGAAATTTCTTCTAATTTCTAACCTGAACCTCCCCTGGTGCAACTTGAGGCTATTCCCCCTAGTCCTATCACTAGTTTTCTGCGAGAAGAGGCCGATACCCAGATCCCCACAACTTCCTTTCAGTAGCTGTAGAAAGCAATAAGGTCTCCCCTGAGCTTCCTCTTCTCCAGACTAAACAACCCCAGTTCCCTCAGTCACTCCTTATAGGACCTGTGTTCCAGGCTCTTCACCAGCTTCGTAGCCCTTCCCTGGACACACGTCAGGGCCTCGATGTCTTTCTTGTAGTGAGGGGCCCAAAACTGAACACAGTACTCGAGGTGCAGCCTCACCAGAGCAGAGTACAGTGAGACAATCACCTCCCTGGTCCTGCTGGTTACACTATTCCTGACACAAGCCAGGATGCCATTGGCCTTCTTGGCCATCTGGGCACACTTATTACCTTCCACAGAACTTTATAAAAGTCAGAATGGTTTCTTTATTTACATAAGGCAAAAGTGCAGAAAGGTTAAGGATCTTTATTCTTTAATAGGTTTTTCAATTTGATATGACTAAGACCATAATTAAAATTGTAATTTGTACTTGTAAACAGTGGACATTGCTGGCATGGATTTACTCTTGAAAGGAGTGGAAGGAATTAGACTGTAGCCAAAAGGCTTACCTCTTTTCTCTCCAAACACTTCTTAAGCAACAGAAACTCCATGGCATGAGCAAGAATTTATCTTCCCTCCTACAGGTAGGACTTGCAACAGGTTCATTTCTGATACCAAGTGGGCCTTAGAAGGAAAAAAGTTGCTTCTTAGATCTGAAAGAAAGAAAACAGGACATCTTCAATTAATGCTGCCAGAAGATATTGCACTCTGCAAGGTATTTAAATGACTAAATTTTATTCTGGGAAATAAAAAATTTACTGAAAACAATATGGATGTTTTTACCATTGTATCTTGATAAATTAACTCCAGTTCTCTCTTCAGTCCAAGAAGCTCCTGTTCTTTGCTCTTGAGTTTTCAGACACTTAACTTTAAAAAAAGTAAATATTGACACCAGCACTTTTTATTTCTTTGCTTCAAGTGCTTTGTTCTGTTTTGCTGTTCTGCTACACTTCATTCATGTGTCTTCAGTGTTTGATCATTTACAGAACATTCTCCTACAATTTTGAACAATTCAGATTTACTTCCAAGAACCATTAGACTGTTATAACTATTATCATAGTGATTTAAATTTGCCTTTCTCCTCCACTGAAATGATGTAAGTATCTTAGTGAGAGAATAATTTCAATACATTAGGCTTGTAAAATAATATCTGTGGAAATGCAGTGTTCAACAGTTCTGTTTCTCCCCTCCGAAATTGTTATGAAAATGTTTTATCAAACCTCCATGATACTTGTTCTATTCTTGAGCCTATGAATCTCACATGTGAGTGCTTTTTTGTGCCAAGTTCTCTGAACATTAATGTTTTTAGTTCCTGTGAACATAGTGGAGCTATTCTTTTCTATTTTTGAATTTTTGGTTTACATTCTATTTTTATACTCCTTCTGCAAAGATCTTGTGGAAGTTGGAGGACAAGCAGTTTTATCTGAACATAATTATATGCTGATACATAACATTAGGACAAGGAGTAATGGCTTTAAAGTGAAAGAGGGTAGATTTAGATTAGATGTTAGAAGGAAATTCTTCACTCAGAGGTTGATGAGGCACTGGAACAGGTTGCCAAGGAATTTGTATATGCCCCATCCCTGGAAGTGTTTAAGGCCAGTCTGAATGGGGCTTTGAGGAACCTGGACTAGTGGAAGGTGTCCCTGCCCATGGCAGGGAGGTTGGAATTAAAAGATTACTTTAAGGCCCCTTCCAACCCAAACCATTCTATTATTCTATGATTCTATGACTCTATGATTCTATGATTCCATGATTCTGTAATTAGAAGGAAAGAAATCGCTGTACTTATATTGAAATTTTAATGTGTGAATATTTTGAGCATACCACTACATTCAGTAAATAGATATTCAGTTATCATTTCTGCTAGAATGGCTACTGTAGGCTACACAGTTTCCCATCATTTAGTGTTTTAAATGTAGAACAGAACAGAACAGAACAGAATAGAATAGAATAGTTCAGTTGGAAGGGACCTACAAAGGACAAGTCCAACTGCCTGACCACTTTAGGGCTAAACAAAAGTTAAAATGTATTCATGAGGACATTATTCAAATACCCCTTGAACAGGCATGGGGCATCAACCACCTCTCTAGGAAGCCTGTTCCACTGTCTGACCTCCCTCATTGTAAAGAGTTTTTTCCTAATGTCTAGTCTGAACCTCCCCTGGTGCAGATTTGTGCTGTTCCCTCAGATTCTGTCATTGGTTACCAGAGAGAAAAGATCAGCACCTCCTTCTACATTTCCCCTCTTCAGGAATTTGTAGAGGGCAATGAGGTTGCCTCTCAGCATGCTATTTCCATCCCCTACCCTGCCGTGGGAAGGGACACCTTCCATTAGATCAGCCTCTTTTTCTCCAAACTAGACAACACAAGTGTCCTCAGCTTTTCCTCACAGGACATGCCTTCCAGCCCTTTTACCAGCTTTGTTCCCCTCCTCTGGACATATACAAGTATCTTAACATCTTTTTTATATTGTGGAGCCCAGAACTGCACACAATATTCAAGCTGAGGCTGCGTCAGTGCTAAGTACAGCTGGAAAATCACCAATTTTGACTGGCTGGCTATGCTGTATTTAATGCATCCCAAAATGCAGTTTTCTTGCATGGCTGCTAGCGCACTCTGCTGATTCATGTCGAACCTTCAGCACTCCCAGATCCCTTTCATCAGGGCTGCTTTCCAGGCATTTGTCTCCCAGTCTGTACCTGTGCCCAGCATTACTCCACCCCAGATGCAGAATCCAGCATTTCCTTAGTTGAATTTCGTGCCATTGCTGATTGCCTAGTGCTCCAGTGTATCTAGATCCTTCAAGGCTTCTTGTCCCTTCAGAATCAACACATCCCAGTTTAGTGTCATCAGCAATATTGCTAAGGATGCATTCAACTCCTGCATCCAGTTCATTGATAAAAATGTTGAACAGGACTGGCTCTAGAGTTGATCCCTGTGGAACATCATTAGTGACCATCCACCACCCAAATGTAGTCCCGTTCACTATGACCCTTTGAGCTCTACCACTCAGCCAGTTCATTGCCCAGCACAGCATGAACCTGTTTATTTCACAGTTGGACAAGTTGTCTAGAAGGATGCTGTGAGGGACAGTATCAAAAGGCCTTACTAAAATCCAGAAAGATTACATTCACAATCTTCCTTTCACCCATGAAATGGGTGATCTTATCATGGAAGGAGATCAAATTACTAAGGCAAGACTTTACCTTTATGAATCCTGTTTCATGATCATTACGGCCAAGACAGCCATCTACCATCTCATCTCCCACAAGAAATCACTATTCAAGAAGTGTAATTTCTATGTCTGTCATGCAGCTCATCTTTGACAGGAGAACTGGAAAGCTCCTCTGATAACTGGGTCAGGAAGAGTGTTTTATACACTGCTCTGCATTCATGGCCACCCAAGGATAACCAACAAATGTTGGTGATCTTGAGGTCTCTTGTTGGGCTTCCTGAGTTCAGAAGCAACCACTGCATTGTAGTACATTCCAGCGTCAACTAATTTAACTCACAGCAGGGTTACAAAAAATTACACTAAAAAGAGAAAGCCTAATGTACTTTTAAGTACAGCAGTCCAGCTATGTGTTTCTATTGAGTTAAGCTTCCCTGTTTTTGCTTAAAATGTAATTATTTTTAGGATTGTTAAAAACAAACAAACAAAAAAAACCTGAATGAATAAAATATATATAATCTGTAATTCCTGTTTGCATTTGTACTTGTTGGAGAATCCACCAGAATATTTACATTTATGAAAGAGCAGGAAATTATATGTAAGTCCTCACTGTGCTGTATGTTACAAAAGCAAATAGAATTTGTTGCAATGTCTAAATGTTATTTGTTTTTTCAAATAATGTGAACCATATTTTTCATTATTTTCATGTCTCTGGAACTGTCTTTAAAAAATAAAGAGTTTTATGAAATTCCTTTTGCTTATAAGGTATACTGGATTTTTATGAAAAAGATATAACATCATATAATAAACCAATATTGTGTTATTACATTTTTAGAATACATATTTATGAAAAGATTAATTCCCCAACGCACACAATTTATTACTTACTGCCTGTGGGAAAAAAAAAAAAAGAATCTTAAGTATGGACGCAATTAAGAAATTTCTTTCAACTTGAAAAAAATTTATCATAGAAGATATATTTTGCACTTTAAAGAAAAACTAAGAGATGTTTGATTAATAATCTAATGCAGCAAAATGTAAATGGCAGTTCTAGATTAATAGATATCTAACTAATACTCTTTCAAGAACACAGTCAATTAAAAAGAATGTGCAAGATAATATGTGACTGCATATTTTGTATCCTTAAAACTAGTTATTTTGAGTGCTTTGTGTATTTAGTCGTTTGCTGGTATACTTCTGCAAAAGCACCTTTTACCCTTTCTGCTTGAAATGTATTCCATATTAACCTTTTCCTCTTGTGAACAGTATTTACTGTGTCATTCCAATGCAAGTTACTTATGAACATTGGTCCTGAAGAACTGGATTTTTCAATATGTTGATCAACACTAAAACATCCCACCTTAGTAATAAAATTTAATAAAATATGTAATTTCTTCAATAACATAATATATAAGATTTATTTTCTATTTATTTAAAAATAATGCAATCAGAATAAGGAATAGAAAATAGTTAAATTAGAATTATAATAGGAGATGTGTAATCTCTTGAGTGCTTTCCCTGTCAGAGGAGAGGCCGAATGCAAGGAAGACTGGCCAACACCATGGACAACTTTCAGGTGTCACTTTGAATGGTTGACCAGAAGGCCTTTCATTGGTTGAGGCTGAATGTTAGAGGCTTATTTTTCTTAGCATGGCAGGTGTCTAATCTTTTCCCAAACTTGATATGCTTTGGCCTTCTCTTGCAGCTCGTACTGTTTTGAACCACTTTTTTCCATGGATACATTTATTCTATTGAAATTCACAATGTCTTTTACTTTGGAAGCTTGGATTGATGACTGTGTTTAGACTTGAAAGCTGAAGGGCATGCAAGAAGTGCTCAGTTCGTCTGCAAATAGTGTCAGTTCCTGCTTTGGTTTGGCATGAAGGTATTCCTTTACTGAACGGGCAGATGGACTAAGATACAGGTCCTCAGAGATACCAAAGCCTGTGGAAGAATTTGTGAGTAAAATCAAAAAAAATAATAATAAAAAAATGCAGGCATGCAGGGTTTTGATAGGCATTTTGTTTTGGCTGAGCCTATGCCGGCTAAAGAAGTAATAGTCTCAGACTGGGTTACCTTAAACAACTGAAACAGTAAGTATTTGCTATCCCAGCTGCGTTTGGTTGTATCTATAACAGTTTTAGTTTGAATGTAGAAATGCATTTTTTAAGTGAATCTCCTGACTGCACCTTTCTACTGCATGTCAATTCACATCATAGAGCAGTCTCAATACATAAGAGTTGGATTGCACTGGGAGGAAACAAAACTGGAAGATGAGTTCCAGATGCATATCTCATGAATTCAGAACACCAACTGTCAGTCCGTAAAATAGCCTGGAACCCAGAATACCACTACGTGAAACTCTTGAAAGATGTGTAGTGCGAAACATGAGACCTTATCACCAACTGTTTCGTCCATTGGGCTGCACTGCCTGGTAACACAGTCTTCAGTTTGGAAGTATGTATATTTGGGAGTGCATACGCCTGCTCAGCCTACAGAGGTAATTTGAGGAATTGCTACCATCTACTGGGAGAAGAAGAAGAAAAGGAAGTGGGTCTACATGAGAGTTTTGGGGTAAAGATTTTGCTTTTAATGTTGAACATTAGGGTTTTTAAGCAAAAGAATAAGCTGCTTCATGTGTTTGGGGAAGCAGTACTATGTGTACATAACAAAAGTAGCATTTCAAATTCACTCATTTTCACGTGAGTGGCTGTGGGTTTTGGCTAACTGCTCCATGTTACACAACAATGTAATAAAGAATATACTTAATACTTTTTCTGTTTATGCTCTTTCTTTCTTTTGGCCTGTATATGTTTATCTGTCTTCTAGTTTGGCTTTCCATTTTTTTAAATAGTGATTTTATTGCATTTTTAAGTATGTTTTTATTATTTTTGCCAAGGCTTGGAGTTAGAAAAGGCTCTTCATAAATGTGCTTTGGTATTCCAAAAGCCCCCAAATAAAAATAAGAGAAGAAACATATGAAAGAATACAAAATTAGCCTTAGAGCACTATTAGGTGTTGGAAGCTTTGTTTGCTCCCTTTCCTGGGAATTGCTATTGTTATTATATTCACTTTTTCCATCATTTTGATCAGCGTGGGCCAACATTTTTAGTGGTGAGAACTAAACACAAATTTCAGTGGCTGATTTCACCTGATGGTATCTCAGATAACTGGTAAGGTTTTATTCTCCAGAGTGTTTTGCTCTTATGTGGCAGAAAACCTTTCCTTCCCAGAGTCAGCAGCACAACTCCTCTACTTGAGAAACTTAAATGCCAGTGAAGATAAAAAACTTCACAGGAGCCTGCTTCTTAGGTATACTGAATCCTACCCCATATGTGCTGATTGTGTAGTAGTAGTAGTAGTAGTAGTAGTAGTAGTGGTGATTGGTGGTAGTTTTTGAACCAGATCATCTGATCTGCTTTAAAATAGAAGAAAACAAGTATTTGTTATTTGTTATAAAATTTAAGGTAACATTGCAGCTGATCAAGATTTGAGGCCAAACCTGTTTTTTGAAAATGGTTCACAAGGATATGTTGTTGTAATTACCTGTGTGCTTGCTTAGGAGCCTTTGCCACCTGCATTCCCTTTATCTCTGGTCTTGGTGAAATGACAGAAGACGTTTCCATTATGCCAGTCCTCCACTGGTGTCATGTTTTCAATGAAGCCAGAAGATCACCAGCATGGTTAGGCTGAGGCTGCGTTGTTCACTCACAGGCAGCACCAGGGGACCATAGCACAGGAGGACTCCCCATTCTGCTTGCTGTTGCACACAGGGTTCCCTGCCTCCAGGAGAAACCCCACTAGATGTCTGTCTCAGTAGCTTGCTTTTCAGAAGCACCATTTTACTCAGATGTGGACAGAGGAAAAAAATAAGATCTGTATGCCCTAGATAACAATTTTCTAGCTCCTTTTAAGGGTAATATTAGATAATAAAATAAATAAAGATAAATAAATAAATGAAATTTTAGACTTAACTTTTGATTGTTTCTTGCTTTCAGTTACAATGATTTGCTGCATTTAGACTACACTATCCCTAAGAAACAATTACTTTTAAAAGGGCAGAAATTAATGAAAATTTGAACTTAGAGATGCTTATTTCTGTTTACTGAGTTTAGTTATCCTTGCATTTAAGTCTGTTCATATTTCAATACAAATAATTTGTTTTTCTTTTGTGAGTTTCTGGGTGGGGTGAGGAGAGAGAAGACCATTGTTTATTAAGTGTGGTCCACAGTCTGTTTATTTTCATCCCATGTTAACTTCCTCTGGCCATGTCTAAGGCAAAAGTCGTGAGAGAGGTCATGTATATGCCTCCTTGGCCTCAAAAAGTCTGCCCGTGAGTGCCAAAGAGGACTATGTGTCAACGAGAGTGCTTTTTGCAGCCAGCACTATGACTGAAATCTGAATGCTTGTACTCTTTCTGACTTTTGGTGAGCTGCTGCTGTAGCTCTGTTCTTCATTAAAGGAGAATAACTCCAGACATATCATCTGAGCTAAAAATATTACTGAATCACTTACTGATTTTTTTTTTCTAGTGTGCTCTTTACTGTCACTACATAAATGTGTAAGACTATGCTACCTGAAATAGACGTGTGTAGACCTAATGCCAGTCAGAGTCATAAATGAATATACTAAAGGTTCAGGTACAGTTTTAATTAGGAGCATATGAGGCTAATCTTTAAAAATCATGTAACTGAATACATTATATCAGTTTGGCAGCTTATTCCGAGTTCACTCTGCACATCCAATTAAAGCTAAACCTGAAGTAGAAACTACTAATCACTTCTATGGGCTAAAATTAGAGTGTGTGTGTGGAAATTTTTAAACATTTTTCCTGCTGAGTTATAATGCATTTCTCTGAGCATTTCAATGCTGTATATAAATAAGCAAAGTAGCTCCCTGCACTCTTTGGCTTAAATGACACCTTTTATCCATCTGAAGCTGAAAACATCTGGGAGTATCAGAATGTTTGAGGATGAGGCTCATAGCCTGTTTTGTTGCTCTAAAATAAAATATTAAGCCTAGCTAGATTATTTATTATCCTTTTGACTTGGGGAGTTAGACAAAATTGTAGGGTCTTGCAGGTAAACAATGAATTAATGATAAAATCTTGTTGTTAGAGTTTGGAAATTTAAAATACAATCATGGCCTTTTAAAAATAGTGTGTCAAGTCCTGAACCCCAGGCAGTGTAAAAGTAAAGTTCTTTGGTCCCTTGTTCCACCAGGTACTCAGTTAGATCCAGTTAGGGACTGGAGCATGCCTCCTGCGAGAGAGATTGAGAGCTGGGACTGTTCAGCCTGGAGAAGAGAAGGCTCAGGGGGGATCCTATCAATGTCTACTAAAACCTGAAGGGAGGGTGCAAAGAATCATAGAATCACAGAATATCCTGAGTAGGAAGAGACCCACAAGGATCATCAAGTCCAAATCCTGGCTCCACACAGGACCACCCAAAAATCAGGCCATATGTTGGAGAGCTTTGTCCAAATGTTTCTTGAACCCAGGCAGGCTTGGTGCTTTGACCACTTCCTCTGTGAGCCTGTTCTAGTGCCCAACCACCCTCTCAGTGAAGAACCTTTTCCTAACATCCAGTCTGAACCTCAGCTTCATGCTTTTCCCTTGGGTCCAGTTTCTGCCATCAGAGAGAAGAGATCTATGCCTGCCCTTCTGCACCCGTCAGAGACCACCATGAGTCTTCCCCTCAGTCTCCTCTTCTCTAGGCCGAACAAACCAAGTTACCTCAGCCAGTCTTCATACATCTTGCCCTCCAGACCCTTCACCATCTCAGTGGTTCCCGTTGATAGGACAAGAAGCAATGGACTCAAACTGGAACACAAGAGGATCTGTCTAAACATCAGGAAACACTTCTTTACTGTGGGGGTGACTGAGCACCGGTACAGGTTGCCCATTGAATTTTTGGAGGCTCCCGTCTTGGAGATCTTTGAAAACCATCTGGCATGGTTCTGGCAACCTGCTCTAAGTGTCCCTGCTTGATCAGGGGAGTTGGAACAGATGACCTCCAGAGGTTCCTTCTAACCTTAACCATTCTGTGATACTGTGGTAAAAGAAAAAAAACCACCACCAGCAAAAAAACCCACCTCTCTCAAGGCTTCTTTTCAGAACCAAGTGTCCTTTATTAAGGTTACATCTCTTTTTTCCTACTGTCTCCTTTTCATTGCTATTTTCTTCCTCTGATCCCTTGACCCAACCCTACACAAAGTAATAACCAAATAACCATGACAGGACATGACAAAACACTTGCATGTGTTTGGCACGTGATTTCATTCTCAGTGATGACATAAGCTGAGTTGGGGCTGCCAGCCTCTCCTGTTTTATAGAATATGTTTCTTTTAGCTCTGCAAAATGCAGGAAGTGGTTATCATCATAGATCTATGTCTCTGGGCTGTAAGTAAACACTGAAGGACCTGGATTATAAGCCTTTGTTTTCTACTGTTCAGTTTTATAGCACTATTTTTAAAACAAGAAAGTCCAGTGTCCAGACAAAGAGATTTCACCATTCCTTAAGAAACCTAAAAACCTTTTTTTTGATTTCAAGAGTTCTTTCAAGGAAGGAACAACTTTTTATATGCATCAGCTGAAAAATAATTGAAAGCTCTATTACTATTCTAATGCAGTTTCCACTCGTCTGTGGCGGTAACAGATTATGGCAAATTGTCTTGCACTCAGTTTTCCCACAGGAAATTTTTGTGCAGTGTTTGAATCCAAAAACATTTTATGAGTGTTTTTAATCTGCAGTGTGCCAAGAGGTAGGAATGGTGATGTATTCCATGGAAAATGTCTATAGTCTCAGCTAGTGTGGCTTTGTCTTCCTCTATACACCTGTTTCTTATCCCTAATATTTTCACTGACTTTTTTTTTTTTCCCAGTTACATTTCAGTTTATCATGCTGGTGCTGGTCTCTCTAAAGATTTAATAATCTTAATTTTATCTGTCTTGACAGTGAACATGTACACATTACTTACTCTTGTACATATAAAATTATGTCAGGTATAATCACATTTGACTGAGTCCAGGAATTAGAGGTGCTCTGAAAATAGTACTGCTGTGTGTTTGCCTGTAAATGCAGGCAAATACAGGAGCTATATTCTTTATGGCACTGATAGACCAAGTCTGAGGAAATATGGTTTCGCTCAACAATATCAAAGCAACAGTAAAACAAAAAACTGCCTTGAGCACCACCTTCTGACACTGAAGAAGAGTGGTACCAAAAAGCTGAATGGCTTTAGAAATATCTCCTACAGGTAATATCATAAGCTTGCTCCTTTTCTTTCATGCAGAAAATAAATGCTTTCTAGTGAAAATAAGGAAAAATCCAGGATATTGAAAGAGAATGATGACCAGAAAAAGGGAAGAGAAATAACCAAGAGGGTAAAACCCGGGGACAGGTCTTAGGAGATGCCAGTAGAGATGGGAAACCTGAACACAAGGGAAAAACATGAGGTGCACAAGGGTCTACAGGCGGGTTGAGCAATTTACAGGGACTGTGAAAGCGGAGTCTTACAACCAAATTTAGTGGGCTTTCCTATGGGATAATTGCCTGAAGAGCATCTTTCAGTACTTAAAGGCAGCTTATAAAAAAGATGGAGAATGATTTTTTACTCGAACAGATAATGATAGGACAAGGGGAGGGGGAATGGTTTTAAATTAAAAGACAGGAGATTTAGGTTAAAAGTTAGGAGGAAATTCTTCATGCAGAGAGTGGTGAGGCACTGGAACAGGCTGCCCAGGGAAGTTGTGGATGCCCCATCCCTGGAGGTGTTTAAGACCAGGTTGGATGGGGCCCTGGTCTAATAGGTGGCATCCCTGCCCATAGCAGAGGAGTTGTAACTAGATAATCTTTAAGATCCCTTCCAAACCAAACTGTTCTATGATTCTCTGATTCTATGTTTCTATGATTCCATGATTCTGTGAAGAGTGTGCAGTGTTTAATGCATTACTCTACTCATTCCGAAATAAACGATTCCTTTGCCAGATATATGGTGATTTTAGTTTAGTTTAGTTTAGTTTTTTAAACACACATCTGTAGTCTTTCCATCCTTCTATGTTAGCAAAAATCTGCTTTATATAACCTCTAGATATATACGTATATATATACTCATGCCTATGAGTGTATACTTTGGCTATACTATTCATATATACTTTGGTAGTTTTTTGTTTTTAAAAATACCTTATCATCTTGCATAGGTATAATATTACACTGCATTTAACAGTCCAATTCATAGATCAGTGCCATCCATTGTTAAGACTGCCTGACTGGCACCTAATAACTTGTGGTGCACTCTAACGGTCTCATGGCTAGAATACTTTTTTCTTGTTTAAAGTATTTTTATTACTTATCTTGTTGTAATAAACCAATCTTCTACCAGAGTTAATGGTGTGCAGATGGATGTAATCACGCTATTAAAACCATAAAGTATAGAGAAAACAATGAGTATACTAGTAGCTGAGCAACTGCATCTCAGTTTTCCATTATACTTCCCTGGATTCTTAGTGTGTGTTTATTTTTGTCTTAAGGCAAACTTACTCTTTACTGCAAATTTTCCAGGCTGTGTTATTTCTGCATTCTCATCACAATTTTTTCCGGTTACTTCAGTACTTTCTCAACCAACACTTCTGTAATGCTTAACCCCATATGTTTTGTGTTCTGTGGCTGTTTAGAAAAGGAAGCCAATGGATTGTAGATTCCCTAAGCCAGTTCATTGCCATCGAACTCTGTGATTATATAGGATGGTTTTAAGCAGACAGGGGCTAAATGCCACACTTACTGTAGCCATGCAGCTTCTTGATTGCCTTAGAATATAGGCCGGGTAAACTCATATCTGCCTGCAAGAGGTTGCATAAGCTTTCCCTGCATGCAGATCTCTGTGTTGGATCAAACTTCCAAAAAAACAGAACCTGGAAACAATTTTTGTTTGTTTGTTTGTTTGTTTTGTTATAAGTATTAGTTTCCAACACAGACTTAAGTGTCCAGCTTGATTTTTAAAAACAATACTTTATAAATAATGTATTACAGCTAAGGCTTTGTGCTTCTCTTATTTTTTTATCATCTTCTTCCCAGGCATAAGGTGTTATCTCCTCCGTTTCTTGAAACATTGTTCATGACCAGGGCCCCAAACATCCAACACTGCTGCTGTGTTCACTATATATCAATATATATGGATTAGAAATAGTTTTCAGAGCTGACATATTGACCTACTAGCATATAGCTTCATGTAAATTATCAGTGAGCTCTTTGTACGTCTTCTAACAGAGTATTAGTCATTCAAAAGAGTAGACACAGTTACAGCTTCTGGCTGTTTTCCAGTGTGTTCCCCTTATCAGCAATGGACAGCACAGGAAGTAATGAACTTAAATTGCAATGAAGTAAAATTCAGGTTAGATTTGGGAAAAATACAGCTTTGTAATAAAGATACTGAAGTATTGAAAGAGATTGAGAAGGTTTCTGAAGCCTTCAGTTTTGGACATCTTTTAAGAATGTGCCTCAATTATTGTGATTCCTGTCTTTGGATACCACAGAATGAATTAAATCTCCAGCACGGTGATTTTATTGTATTTTAAGACAAAACAAACAAACAAACAAAAACCTTTCCTTTTCCATTTTCCTTTTTTCCTTTTTTCCTTTTTCCTTTTTTCCTTTTTCATTTTCCCTTTTTCCCTTTTCCTTTTTCCTTTTAGTTAGAAATTAGTTGTTTGCGAAGGGAGGAAAGATGGTGATGAGACAGTGTCTATTAGAAATAGATTGCTACTATGAATGGTGCAGAAGAGTCTGGTAACCTGTCCTGGTCATACTGGAATCCAAACTGGGTTTGAGCAAGTCATTTTCAAGAAATAGCTTAGAAAGAGGTATGAGGTAAGACTCACATAATGGTCATTGTGGGCAGGTTATAGCATTTTTAAAACAATATTTGAAAGGGTCATTGTGACCACTTCTTTGGGATGCAGTAGTATCTGTCAGCTGATTGGAGCTAAGTTCCTCCTTTGTGTTTTTCAGTGGACATATCTGTCATAACAAAACTGTGCAGCAGTTTTTACCTCAAGGGGAAAGTCTGAACTCTTCCCAGGTAACCAAGAAAGGAGGTTCTCCACCTGCTTTTTTTTTTGCCACCACAAGGGAACTGATTAGAACGAATCATTCTGAAGAGTAAAATAATGACTACTTTCTTTCATTTATCTTATGCCAAGACTTACTTTACGTGTTACTGATTGTGAGTTTAGAATATATTATTAAATAATTGATATATAAGATGAGAGGAAAGCAGAGGAAGAAGGGAAGGGTAAGTTCTCTTTGAAAAAATGTGATGGAAAAACAATTTGAATTAGACCCTACAGGTAAGTGTAATAATTATTTATTGTTGTCAGTAAGCACATCACTTTCTAATATAATCTTGTTTTTCTGTTTGGAATCTTGGAAATACCTCAGGGTATTTTCTGATCTGTTCATTCATAATATATGAACAAATCTTGCTCATTTAGAATAAGCAGGTAATGCTGCATTCAGGTGTTTCTATATGCAAACCTCTAGTGAGTTGCTCAAGTGCTACAAATGAATCTTGATTTCTACCCTTTGCTTCCTGTTGGGAAAGCCTAGAAGTCCCACTGTGCTTTTTACCTCCCTGCTGGCTTGTTTGGTTCTCAAGGACATTCAAGGTGTAGGCCCAGGCCCAGCCATTCAACAATGAAGCAGCTTTTCAGCCAGACTCAGTTGTAAGCCATGTTTACAGAGCTGTCATAGAAAGTGATTTTCCAGAACAGAATTTCTAAGATGTTGCCCTAGAGCATATTTTCCAAACAGTGTTTTGGGTGTGAAACATGTTTATTGGGTACATATATTAAGTTTATGTTGCTAACAATCTCTGCTTTAAGTCTTTCTCTAATGTTTAATAGAAAATATTTCTAGCTCCATTTAGACATGTATTTCATTATCCATTTCTCCATCACAGCACTAATGCAAATGTGACACTTCGGTTTTGAGGGGCAGGCCAAAGGAGCTGGATAAAATGGCAAAAGCTACACTTGTAGCTGAGTGCTCCAGGACTGACACTGGCAGCCAACGGGAAGCCCTAGCTTAGACACATTTGTGGTAACTCAAATACCAGACAAGGGAATTTTTTAGAACATCATTTTCCCACAGTGACATAAAATCTCTTGGTTCCCAAGTGAAAAAATGAAAATGCATTGTTTTATTTTTAACTGAGGGAGCCTGGGGAGAGTTTATTGAGGAAGGCTGTAAGGTGGCCATGTTATATTAAAAACTCAGTTGTCATTGTCCCTACATTGATCATGTTTTTGCGCTAAAAGTAGAGATTATTTTGGGAACCACACTCCAGGCTTCAAAATAGGCTTATAAGAAAGGCTTTTTGAATCTTGTAAATGATTTGCTGCATGACTGAAAGCTAGTTATTTGACCTGGTTAGTTAATCTGCTACTAAAATGTACATAATGCTAAACTGCATGCATATAATATTAATTTGAAAATCAGTCACTCTATTTATTTAAAGTCTTTTGAAATAGCTGTAGTCTACATGTAATGATCAATTATAAGACACTTGCAAAATTTCTTCTATATCTTCAGCTTGTGAACCTGATTTCTTTGCTATATTTATTTATTTTTAAGGAAATTGTAGCTCTATTTGTAACATAAGCAGAAAATTTAAACATAATGTATCCTTGCCTTAATTTTATTTTTATTTTTATTTTTATTTTTATTTTTATTTTTATTTTTATTTTTATTTTTATTTTTATTTTTATTTTTATTTTTATTTATTTTTTTCTTCATTCAATATATTATTGTCAGACCTGGAATTCAGTCAAATTTAAGAGTTCTAGGGTTCTGGTCATCTATGAATGTACTATTTCCCAACTTATGGAAGTGAATTCTTGCAACTGTGTTTTCTCATGCTTTACAGAGTGATCACTACATTGCTGTCTAGCATTCTTTCAGAGTTTGAAACACATCTGATATAAATAGAGTACCTTTCTGTTTTAGCCACTGAGTGGTACTAAATGGTTCTGGCATTCATCACCTTGACAGCTATTCGTTTGTTAGTGTAATTAAGTATCAGTTGGACCTGCAGACTCATCACAGGGAACAGTGCTATGTTTACTGTAATATGGATTTTTTTTTAATTTATTTATATTTATTTCCTATCATTTGGTCCAGGCGAATTTCCTGTTCCTTAAATTTCCTTATAATTTTGCTTGATTTTTTTCTTTCTATTAGATTTGCTGGCAGGTTACATTTACTTTTCAATTTTCTGATGTTTTGCTGATCGCTGTGCTTTTTGTGTGATAGTTATTTCATTCTTGTTCCTTCCCTGCCCTAATTCTTATTTTCACTGTCATCTTTTCAGTTCTCTTACTTGTATGCTTTTCACAGACACCTGATCCACTACATAGGCATGAAGCATATACACATCAGTTAAACTGAAAAATGTGCTTTACTGTCTAGCAGATGAATAACACAGACCACACACGGAGTGACTTGTTCATGAACAGAAGAATTACTGCTTCTTTGCACTTTGTGAGCCATGTGATCTTGTTGCTTTGAATTCATGTCATTAGTTAATTATAATTATTTATTCTCTGTTTGCAGCACTCTTTGTGGGAAAACCTGTTTCCACCAAAATCAAAATTCCATTTGAAGATTAAGTCTAAAAATATATATTTTTCCAAAAGTGCACATTCACTAATAAACACAGGAGTGAAAAAATAAAAATGAAAGATAAACATTGGCTATTTTTTTCCCTATCATTTTGCTAACATTGAAATGCTAAAACTTAACTTCGGCTTAGTAAATAAATTATTGATAGTTCAGTTTGAGACAGTGACTAAAACCCCACAACTCCTGAAGATGCTTAATAAACAATTAATCTGTTTTTCTTGTTTTTGTTGATTTCCATATTTTGTTATTTAGTTTGTAGTCATTGGACTAACCTTGGTTTAGTCAATTTTGAAAACTAATCTGTTTTACACTCTGAATCTCTTTCTCTCTTATGTCAATTTATAAGTCACATATAACGGCTTCCCCCCTACCCCACATAGTAACTTTTATTTCTTCTACAGTTTGCTTTTTTATTTTTAAATTTAAGCAGAGCCTTCCTTCAAGCTCCGAACATCTTGGCCTTTATCTTTAGTATTTTTATATTTTTCTGTCAAACTCTTTGTTCAGAGAGTCATCTTGCGTTTTGTTAAATTGCATGTCATAAAAGAAAACTGGAAGTCACCTAGTCCAGTCCCTTCAAACTGTTGTGAAATTATTTCCTACTTAGTATTTTTCAATACTTTTTTAAAAATTCCATTTTTAAATATCAAAAGATACAAAGGTAGTAATTCTTTGTATTAGAAAATTATACCATAGTTTCATAGACCCCTAGCTTATCTTCTTCACACTCAACCATTTTTTTTCTCATTCTATTTGCATACTATACTTCTAAACTTGTAAGAATTACAAAAATCCTCTTTTTTTTTCCAGTGAGTTTAATTTTTTTTCAGTGTTTAAACTATAGCCATGCCCCTTGCTACTCATTTTTTTTAGTTCTCTGTGGTCTGTTTTTGTTACCAGTATTAGTCTTTTCTTAGCCTCTCTTCAAGGCTTTGTTGTAGTTGATTGTAATTGATTTGAACAATTCTCTTCCTCTGCAAATGTAATTGCTGTCTCTAATACATCTGTATAATAATCTGTATGGTGCTGAAGATGAACACTTTTTACCTAGCAGACCTGCCAATCTCTCATGCTTATTAGAAACTCATTTTTCATTCCAGCTAGAGTCTCTTACCCTCTTAGTTTTCTGTCTCCCACCAACTAGACTGGACAGGACATGATAAGAATGGTCCAGGACAGGAAAGGCATGTTAATCCACAAGTTGACACTTTCTTCCCAGTATTAAAGCTAGTCACTGGATTGAAGTGGAATTCTACTGCAATTGAATATATATCTGTTAACATATATTGAGGGCTTCTGTTTTTAAAGATGAATGATTTGTGATCACCTTAGCCAGATTCCAGCATAGGACATACAACAAATGATATCCTTGCAGCTTTGTCTGTATTTATTATTATTCTTCAGTTTCTAGTCTAAACAAGCTGTGTTTAGTGTAGTTAAATGTCTGTTCTATTCCACTATGGAAGAGATTGGATTTCAGGTTATAGTAAATGATTATCAAATTAAATTGACATAATGGCAACAAAAAATAGTACATATACTGTGTTTTGAGATCCTCGACAATCTGCAAGGAAATGTGAAAGTGCAAAGGTAATTATCCATTTCTGTGGGGGACTGAAACCAGAAAAGGGAGAAGAACCTCCACTCATGTGCAATCTCTTCTCTGTTCTTTGCTGTAAGATCAGGAATCCAATCTCCAGAATTTATGAAACTGGCATGACCCAGCACCCTCTTGAAAAATACCTTGCCCACACAGCTGCCTTGGGGCTTACCTTGCAGAGCAGCATGTCACAGTGTAGGATGTGGTCCTATCTGGGGTTTTGTGCACCTTTCAATTTGATAAAGAAATTGAGGTATCTGCAGCCAATTTGGGGAATGAAACAATTGGGGGAAAAGAAAGAAAGAAAGTTTTTTTTTCATTTTTCTTCTGTGAACTTAAAAAAATAAATTGAAATTACTGATTTATCAGCCACTTAGCTGGTGGGGCTGTGGAAAAAGACAGCACTTCAGTGCAGGTGGAACACATAAGCCATCAGCCCCCTTCCATTGACAAATTCTGATGAAATGGATGAAGACAGTGAATTTTGTGCTAGTTGTTTCCTCAAAGGACAGGCTTTGAAACCTGTATCTTTTTCAGAACAGCACACGAGAAAGTGAGGCTTAAATCAGACATCCTGAGAGTGCTGTGACGTTATTGCAAACACTGGGAATGTTCCCTCCTTTTCTCTGAGGCATAGTGGATATCTATCCAAGTCTTTGGACAGATGGATCTGATAGCATTAGAGTCTAGTGAACTTTTCTGGAGTTCAGGGGAAAATACCAAATGCAGAGAGAGAGAGCAAGAGACAAGCAGGTTATCCACCGGGAGAGGTGGGAGTGCTACAGCACTGGTGGTGTAGACATGTTGAAGGGATGAGGAAGCGAGCCTAAGTCAGGTGAGGTTACTGTTGATTTTTCTTCTCTAAACTTTTGTACTCAGCTCAATTTAAAAAGAATATGTGAGGGACCCTAGCTGAGCTGGAGCAGAAATGAGGGGAAAAAGAGACCTCAAAAGTTATGGGAGTGCATCTGGATATTTAAAGATCTTTCATCATCAGTGTTGTCCCTGTCATTTATAGTGACTTGCAGTGTCTTTAACAGCTTTAAATCCGCCTATTTCTTCCCATTTCTTGTTATTTACAGATAGTAATTTTCAGCTGTTTTCTGCTTTGGTATTTCTGTTACCCTATTTCTTGAAATGATTTCTTCACAGATATGAACACCTTCACCTCTAAAATAATAGAGGCAATGGATTTTCATCAAACTCTTGGTGTCTTTACTAGGTAAATGATTACCTTTCCCAGCCTTTAAATGCTTTCTGCATGGTGCTTGCATTTTAATCAGTCAACCGCTTGAACACAGATGTTTCAGCTGTTCACTTATAAAGCAATGATATTCAATAGCAAACAGAGATCCCGAAATGCTTGTAGGGCTGTCTCTATTCGAAAAGCTAATTTGCTACAGTAGGCAGTTAATTCTGTCTTTCTCTCTTCTACCTTATATTAATTGTTTAGCACTATAATAACACTTCTAAAAGAAAAGTACATTAAAGATAATTTGTTGTCTGAGATACAGCTGCATTGATGCTACTTAATTATATCCAAGGAAAAGTACCCTTTGAAATTTTTACAAAGCAATCTTAAAATATCTCAAGACAAGTTGTTGAGGCTTCATGTAGTAATATCACAAGCTTATAAGTGGAGCACTGTTGCTCATTCAGAGCAAAAACTAATTATGTCTTTTTGGATGAAAGATGCGTAAATCTCCACCTTGTTTTCAACTTTAAGATATATTCTGAAACCAAAAATATTTGTTTGCACATCTAAAAATGCACATCTGCACTGGATAATAATGAAAAGTAGGTGATAGTAATTTGTTGGTTTTGTTTCTAAATCATTTGTAGATTAAATGCTTTCAATCAGAATTTTTGTCTTTCTACTTGTCATGGTTTTGGCTGGGACAGGGTTAATTTTCTTCATAGAGGCTCACACAATGCTGTGTTTTGGATTTTTGATGAAAACAGTTGTGATAACACTCTGATGATTTTGATTGTTGCAGAGCAGTGCTTACACAGAGCCAAGGACTTTTCAGCTTCTCATGCTTCCAAGCCAGTGAGGAGACTGGGGTTGCAACAAAAGCTGAGAGGGGACACAGCCAGGACTGCTGACCCAAACTGGCCAAAGAGATATTTCATATCATATGATGATGTGCTCTGCAATAAAAGCTGGAGTAAAGAAGGAGGAAGGGTGTGGGTTGGGGGTGCAGGGGACACGATGACATTTGGAGTGATGGCAGAGTCCAGTGCTTGTTAGTGGTTGCCTTTGCTTCTGCTGTTTGTTCTACTCCTTATCTTGCTTTGCTGTGCCTGTGGACATTTTGATAACAGCTACTGTCATGAGCCTGGGCTGGCAGACAGCCAGGGCATTGCTGATGTCCCTTTGCTGCTGTACTGGACAGGCTAGAACTCCGGACTGATCTCGAGTCAGAAGGACTGTGACCTGTGGATGTGCCCACATGGAAGCATGTACATCCCAAAGAAACTCTGGCCATGGATAAGTCCACTCTAGAGCAATTACACCTTGAAGCATCTGTGGCTGCAGAGAAATCCGTGCTGCAGGAGGTACACCTTTCCGTGTCCATGTCTGTCAATATAAGGCTATGCAGAATACCTTGAAACATCTGTGACCCTGAATAGGACCGTGACACAGCAGGTGTCTGAAGGGACCTCTGAAGGGACTGTGGCCAATGGAAAAGGCCATGCCAGAGCAGGTACACCTAGAAGGTATGCACTTCTATGAAGAAAATTAACTCTATCCCAGCCAAAACCATGACACTCCTAGTGCCTCTGCTGTGGACTGTGGCAAATCACTCACTTAGATACTGCCTGCTACTACCTTTTTCTGTTGTCTTCTTGGACTAAAAACTCCTTTGGGGCCTGAGACTGAGATTCAGAATTATTTCAACCCTTCAGAGCTCTTTATTTGTAGGAGTTTTTTAGAGACTGATAGACAACTTAGTTTATGCTTCTTGTGATTTTTTAAAAATTTAATTTAATTAATTTCTTTTTTAACATCAGCTAACCTACTCCTGCTGAAGCAGATCAATGTGTTTCACTGATGTTTAGTAAATGATATATTCAATTTTTTTTCTGCAGTGGTTTGGTATTTTATGATAATGTATATAGATGTAGCTGTTCACAGACATGGCATGTATATTGAAGCAAACTGATAAAAATGATTTGCATGAATGTTTTTCATATTATAATACTGCTTTTCAGGCTTAAATTCTGAAATTCTTTCTCACAGTATTTCTACCTAAAGGCAGAAGAATAAGGAAGAGAAGTCTCATGGGAATACACTTCTTGTACAAGTCGCAACTCAGCTTTTAACACTCAGAAGATTTAAAACGAGTTTATTCTCTCTGCATGCTTAGTCAAGTTGAAACTCCAAACATTTCATGGCTTGTTTTCCTTCACAGAATCATAGAATGGCTCAAGTTGGAAGGGACCCTGATGATCACCCAGTTCCACCCCCCCTGCCATGGGCAGGGATGCCACCCACTAGTTCAGGTTGACCAGGGCCTCATCTAACCTGATCTTGAACACCTCCAGAGATGGGGCATCCACAACCTCTCTGGGCAACCTGTTCTAGTGCCTCACCACCCTCTGAGTGAAGAATTTCCTCCTAACCTCTAATCTAAATCTCCCCTCTTTCAGTTTAAAACCCTTGTCCTGTCATTATCTGATTGAGCAAAAAGTTACTCTCTATCTTTTTATAAGCCCCCTTTAAGTACTGAAAAGCTGCAATAAGGTCACCTCTGAGCCTTCTCTTCTCCAGGATGAACAGCCTCAGGTCTCTCAGCCTTTCTTCATGGGAGAGGTGCTCCAGCCCCTTGATCATCTTTGTGGTCCTTCTTTGGACCCATTCTAACAGCCCCACAACCTTCTTGTGGTGGGGGTCCCAGACCTGGATGTAGCACTCCAAGTGGGGCCTCACAAGGGCAGAGTAGAAGGGGGCAATCACCTCCCTCAACCTGCTGGCCATGCCTCTGGTGATTCAGCCCAGGATGCAGTTGGCCTTCTGGGCTGCAAGCGCACACTGTCGGCTCATGTCAAGCTTTTCATCCATCAAAACCCCCAAGTTCTTCTCTGCAGGGCTGGTCTCAATGAGTTCTTCTCCCAGTCCATACTCATATCCAGGACTGCCCCAACCCAGGTGCAGCACCCTGCACTTGGACTTGTTGAGCCTCATTTGGTTCACATAGGCCCACTTCTTAAGCTTGTCCAGGTTCCTTTGGATGGCGTCCCTTCCTTCTGGTGTATTGACTGTACCACTCAGCTTGGTGTCATCTGCAGACTTGCTGAGGGTGCACTTGATCCCACTGTCTATGTCGTTGGTAAAGATATTAAATAGTACTGGTCCTAAGACAGACCCCTGAGGGACACCACTCATCACCGGCCTCCACTTGGACAGAGAGCCACTAACTGCACCTCTCTGGGCACGACCTTCAAATCAACCCCTTATCCACTGAATGGTCCACCCATCAAATCCATCTCTCTCCAATTTGAAGACCAGGATTTCATGTGGGACTGTGTCAAAGGCCTTAGAGAAGTCCAGACAGATGCCATTGGTTGGTCTTCCCTTGTCAACTGGTGCAGTCACTCCATCACAGAAGGCCACCAGATTGGTCAGGCATGATTTGCCCTTGGTGAATCCATGATGGCTGTCTCGGATCACCTCCTTGTCTTGCATGTACCTTGACATTGCTTCCAGGAGGATCTTTTCCATGATCTTGCCAGGCACAGAGGTGAGCGTCACCAGCCTGCAGTTCCCTGGGTCCTCCTTTCCACCCTTTTTAAAAATGGGAGTGATGTTTACTTTTTTTCAGTCACCAGGAACTTCACCTGACTGCCAGGACTTTTCAAATATGATGGAGAGAGGCTTGGCAACTACATCAGCCAATACCTTCAGGACACATGTCATCAGGCTTCATAGACTTGTACTTTTTTAGTTTCGTCAGGTGGCCTCAAACCTGCTTGTCACTTACAGTGGGTGGGACTTTGCTCCCCCAGCCTCCATCTACAGGTTCAGGGAAACAAAAGACTTGGGAAGCCTGACTGGCAGTGAAGATTGAGGTAAAGAAGTTGTTGAGTACCTCAGCCTTCTCCATGTCTGTTGTTACATGTTCACCCTTCTCATCCATCAGAAGGGGCATTGATACCATACACTCTCCTCGGCCTTTCTTTTCTGAGCAATATACCTATAAAATCGCCTCCTGTTATTCTTTGGATCCCTTGCCAAGCTCAGTTCCATCTGTGCCTTGGATTTACTGATTCCATCCCTGCACATCCAGACAGCATCCCTGTACTCTTCCCAGACCACATGTTGCTGCTTCCACTGCCTGTGCATTTAATAGAATCATAGAGTCATAGAATATCTGAGTTGGAAGGGACACAAAAGGATCAAGTCCAAATCCTGGGTCCCCATAGGACCACCAAAAAAATCAGACCATGTGTCTGAGAGCATTGTCCAAACGCTTCTTGAACTCTGTGGGGATCGATGCTGTGACCACTTCCCTGGGGAGCCTGTTCCAGTGCCCAACCACCCTCTCTGTGAAGAACCTTTACCTGATATCCAGCCTGAGCCTTCCCTGTTGCAGCTTCAAGCTGTTCCCTTGGGTCCCATCACTGGTCACCAGGGAGAAGAGATCAGCACCAGCCTCTTTGCTCCCCCTTGTGAGGAAACTGTAGACCATGATGAGGTCTCCCCTCAGTCTCCTCTTCTCCAGGCTGAACAATCCAAGTGACTTCAGCAGCTCCTCATACACCTTCCCCTCTAGACCCTTCACCATCTTTGTTGCCTTCCTTTGGACGCTCTCTAACAGCTTTATGTCTTTCTTATACTGTGGCGCCCAAGGCCTCACACAGTACTTGAGGTGAAGCCACACCAGCGCAGAGTAGAACAGGACAATCACTTCGCTTGATCGACTAACAATGCCATGCCTGATGCACCGCAGGATATGGTTGGCCCTCCTGGCTACCAAGGCACGCTGCTGGTTCATGTTCAGCTTGCTGTTGTTCAAAACCCCCATATTCCTTACTGTGGGGCTGCTCTCCAACATCTTGTCACCCAGTCTGTACATGTAACCAGGGTTGACCCTTCCCAGGTGCAGAATCCAGCACTTGCTCTTGTTAAACTTCATACGTATTGCTGATGATTGCCCAGCTTTCTAATTTGTCCAGATCTCTCTGCAAGGCCTTACCACCTTCAATGGAGTATACAGCTCCACCTAATTTGGTATCATCTGTGAACTTGCTCAAAAAACCTTCAAGTCCTTTGTCCAAATCATTTATGAAAACATTGAAGAGGACTGCTCCTAAAATGGAGCCCTGGGGAATCCCACTAGTAACAGGTTGCCAGTTTGATGTAACCCCATTTACAAGAACCCTTTGGGCCCGACCCATCAGCCAGTTTTTCACTCATCTTATTATTCTTTTATCTAACTGTATTTTGTTCATTTTGTCCAGAGGGATACTGTGAGAGACGGTTTTGAAAGCTTTACTGAAATCCAGGAAGATTACATTGCCTGGCTTTCTTTGGTCAGCTAGCTGGGTGATCTTTTCTAGAAGGAAATTAAGTTTGTTAGACATGACCTTCCCCTAGTGTACCCATGTTGGCTCTGACCAATGACTGTGTTGTCTTTTAGGTGTTTTTCAATAACTCCCAGAATAACCTTCTCCATAATTTTACCGGGCACTGAAGTGAGACTGACAGGCCTGTAGTTGCCAGGATCTTCCTTCTTGACCTTCTTGAATATTGGGACCACATTTGCCAGCTTCCAGTCAGCTGGGACCTCTCCAGATTCCCAAGACCATTAAAAAATAATTGAGAGAGGTCCCATGATGGCATCAGCCAGCTCTCTGAGTATTCTAGAATGAATCCCATCAGGCCCCATGGGCTTGGATGCATCCAGGTGGAGCAGCAAATCCTGCACAAGTTCAGTTCCTTAATTTGCTTCTTGCACCTCAGTTTGACCATCAGGCCCTTGCTCAGCCATCCAGGTTGTCTCCCCTCACTGCCCACCTTCTAACACAGAGGGATGGAGAGTTCTTGTGCTCTAAGGAAAACATCCTTAAAGAGTCGCCAGCTCTGTTCAGCTTCCTTGGTTTGATCCATTTTAGGTAGTTCAAAGGCACATCCTTTTTTTTAGAGGAATTGTTTTTTCTCTTATCAATATAAAATTTAGCCACTGTACACAAAATTTATCCAAGCAGAGAAGTATTATAAAGAGAATTTAAAGAGATTGGTAGCAATATATTTAAATGCTGAGGAGCTTGTATTTTTTCTTTATTGACATAATATTTCAAAATCTACATGTCTAAAGCATATGTTTTAGTTCTTGCTGTTTATTGGTTTGGCAGAAGAATATAGACAAAATATTGTATCCCAACATCTCACCAGCTTGATAGGCAAAAGCAGTGAATTATAACAATAAAGATGTGATGATTTGTAGCTATTTAATACATTATCTTCATATATCAGTGTATGGTATCAATGTAACAATGTTGGCAGGAATGGTAAGAAGAGAGGTGTTTTGAGAGGTCAGGAAAAGAAATGATACTTGAAAAAAACTCCCTGAAATGTAGCCTGTGCTGAAGAAAGACCTTTGGATCCTTGATTTTGATATTTGGAGCCTGAGTTCATGTGTAAATATTACAGGGACAGGTACTCTAGAAGCTCATGGAGTATTAAAAGGTTTCATGACTGCTCTTTAAAGAGATTGTTGATAATAGCACTGAAATTAGAGCCCATTAATGGATATTTTAGCCAGTGACAAAGGATGTCAGTCCTTAGCCTGGCAGACCAAAACTTATCAGTAATGTCCTTTACTGAAGTTGCAATGTATTTCTCTAGCACAAAAAACAAAGTGAATTCCATCATCTCCTTTGTCCTATGGCCCAGCTCTTCTCCCAGCTAGACAGGTCACTGTTTCTTGATACTTTACTTCCGGAGTCCACCCTTCCTTTTTGGTAACAACACAGGACATTGCATTAGTCAGCTACAAGCTGTTCCTTCATAGCTTCTTAAATTTCTAATCTTTGCTTGTTAACATCTCTTACAACAATATTGTTTTTGCTGTTCCCTCGAGCTTGTCTCCTTTTGTCCTGGCTGCAGGTATGCTGTTTCTAGTTGTTATCTTCAGCTCATGTTGAAGACTTATGAATACATTAGACTTACAAGAACTGCTGTTATGTGAGGGTTTATTTACACTAATCTGGGATATATATATATAAATATATAAACCCACAGACATACTTGCATACATTGAAATCTATATATATATTCACTGATACAATATGTGTGTGTATATATGTATATATGTATTAAGTGTGTGTGTATGTTACTTTTTCCCGGTTGTTTCTAAGAGGTGATTATGATCATTTTGTACTATGAGTGGGCAGAAGTAAAAGCTGTTTTTAATGCAAACAACAATGTTTTCAATGTAAAAGAACAGCTTGTTCTGACAAACTCTAAAAAATTCTCATTTCAGATAGGAAGCCAGCTGGGGCTTTCTTCTGCAGCCTGCTGTAACATCCACAATAACAAAATCAGTAACTTTCCCTTTTCTCATTCTACACCACTCAACAAATAAGGCTTATGGGAGACAGACCAGCAGTCTTTCTTCATTTAAAGGATGTGAAAAAACTTGCTGGGGTGATTTGTCATGAAGTGTATATTCTGCCTCTGTCAGTTAACTAAATCTTTACTCTCTATACGATACCCTTTGCTTAAGTGATATCTAGCTGAGGTTTTAAAAACTGTTCTACCCTGCTGAGTCAGTTACTTTTTTTTTTTTTTCAATTGTCATGGGGAAAACCTTCTCATTCCATGTGGTTTAAACCAAATCAGGATCAAAGTGCTACACTGATCTGTCAACAACATGAAATTAAGCAGCAGTCAGTGAACTATTGCTCTCAGGATCAATATTAGTAATGCAATAGGTAACCCTCCAAACTGGACATATTAATGTTAGTAAACGTCAACAAATTTCTAAACATCCTTTATAACAAATGCAAAATGGATTTCTTAAATGCTAGTCCCATGCTAGGGGATCTAATGACTGTTGCCCTTCACTGCGCTATGCTGAGACCTAAAAGGTGTCCATTGCATCTTCAGTGTACTTTGGTACATGAGATAGACTGATAGCTGCATCTAGATTTTTATGTACTGATGTCCACCACATATAACTGCTTTTTAAGGAGTTTTCAGAGGCTATAGTGAGGTTTGACCAATTCCTGTATTGGGATGTCATGCTCTAGGGTAGTTCAGAAATAGGTGTTTGATCCCTGGTTCCTGCGTATTAGCACAGAACAAACTCTGAATTTACTTGCTGAACTCAAGGGAGAAGGAGAAAATACTCTGGCTTTAAAATCACTCCATTGTTTTAAACAACTGATCACTAAACTTTTATTTTTATTTTTATTTTTTTATTTTTATTTTTTATTTTTTATTTTTTTTAATGTTTGCACAGTAGAGGGAGCTGGAAGTTTTAAAAATATATTCAGTGTGTTGTTGCCTGTAAAGATAAGACATGTGGGTGGAATAATGCATGAGGTTTTAACAGTGCAGCTCAGGAAGGTGATGGACATTTATTCCGAGCCATTAAGTGAAGCGAGTCAGAGGATTGTGAGTTAGTGGCGTTAATGGCCTTAAATGGCAGCACTACTACGAGTAGAGGCAACATGCTGCTCAACCATATGATTTGCAGCTTATTTTATTAAACTACAGCTTGCCTTGCTGCTGTTGATGTTCACAAATATTTATTTAATGGAACAATTTAAATGAAAGACATGTACATATATGAGAAAATTTTCAGTTACTTTTTTATGATTTGAAATCCAGATTTTTTTTTTTTTTTTCTCTGTCATCTTGTATTTTAGTTTCTGTCAGGCTGGTTTCAGTACAGCCTCAGATTTGGTCTGTCAGAGCTGCCATTATAAAGCCACATGTACTTACTTGCTCCTGAGTCTGTTTCCTTGAAAATGATCCAGGTTAACCTCTCATTTTCCTGCCTCTGTAGGATTAAACTATCTATGCTAAACCCATTTTGATAAAACTGGGCAAGGGGAGAAGCTGTATGTTTAGCTGTGCTGCTAGATCTGGAAGAAAGTATAAACCAGTCTTATCTCCTGCCTTCCCAGATCTACAGGCACCTCATATGCTCTAATAAAAAGTACCTTGATCAGTGTTTATTTCCAACACATTCAGGAATGATCAGGAATGATCAAAGAACAAGTAGTCAAGTTTCCTTCATTGTAATTTCTTAGGAGTCTCTAAACAGATGCAGAGGAGTATGGGGAGACTTCCCTGCTCTGCTAAGGACAGAATTTCTTTCAAGTAATTTGGCTATATCCCAGCTTCTTTACTAATTACAGAGAGGGCCAGCTCAATCTGCGTCTTCTCAGGGTGCATCTGCTGTGTGGCACTACACCTGTACTGGGTGAGTAGGCAGAGCAGGTGGAGGATAGAGACCTCATAATACAGCTTAGGCACATCACACTGCATCTGGCCAAAGCCATTGTGATCTTTGTGGGTGTGAGTGCTTGTGGCACTATGAGTTGGAGGAGCCTTGTTTTCCTTCATGACTTCTGTCTGTTTAAGGATTAGAGAAGCATAGGGGAAATGTAAGTGTATAAAGGTGTTGGCAAAAGGTAGAGAGGGGAGTGTTTTGAAGGAGTTTTCAAATAAGGACGAGTTTGAAAAATGAATTTAAGCAGCAGGATTTTCTTAATGTGATGAGCAGGTGAACTCGTGGCTTAAATTACTTTGAATTCAATTAGCAGGGGATACAATAGAACAAGAACTCTAACAGCATGGACAGACAGACCTTAAGTAATAGGAGAGGGCAGCATGAAAATAATCAAACCTTTGATATGTGAACTTAAATGGGACCACAAAGTTAACTATATCAACAGCTGGGGTGTGTGAAAGACAGTGATGATGACAGTGCTCGCCCAAGTGGCAGAATGAGGCTTGGGGGATGAACAGTGTGCTGGAACAGCTCTGAAGAGCTGCCTCTTGACCAAGTCACCTCACAACTAGCAGTGGGATGTCTCAAAGGAGACATTAGGATGATGGTGTGAGAGGCAGCATTAGGCAGAGAGGAAGAGGTCAAGATCGAAGCAGCAGATTGGAGACTAAGTTATCTAGAGACTGTGGGAAACAATAGGGAGCCAAGGAGACTGAGGAGAGAAAAAAAGCTGACTGGAAGACGATAGAGTGATGTTTGAGAAACAGACAGAAAACTAGACAACAGTTATGAACAGATAGAGCTGTCAGGATCCTGAGTTCATTAACAGGCCTTAATGAACCTCACCCAGGACCCCCCCACACCCCCTCCTCCACCCTTGGGGCTGGGGGCACACCTCTCTGGCTCAGGCTGAAGTGCCCCATCCTGCCCTGAGCCCCACGGCTGGTGGGCCTGGCCCAGGCCTGCCTCTGGCCCCATCTCTTGGCTGGCTTCCTTGGCCAAGTGCTGGACACAGCTGGGGCTGTGCCAGGAGTGTGGACTGGGAGGGTGACACACTTGGTGGTGTAGGGGATGGTAGGGTGCAACAGGGACAGAGCAGTAAGAAGTGGCGTTGGAAAAATAGCGGGAGCAGCGTTTTGGAAACAGAAATTATCGTTTTTCTGTTGGATTTCTGTATTTTGTTAGCTGTGTTATTAGAATAGATTGCTCTATAGTCTATTATTTAATCATCGTAAGTCACTCATTCGTCTGTTTCTTTGCAGGTGAGTACAAGAGTGACAGTTTATGCTGTTACCACAGGGTGTCTCTCCCTGGTAAAGTTTGATATCCTATCTCTTATGACCCATATAATCTCTGGTCCGATAATTACTTTCTCTTTTTTTAGTTGAGATAACTCACTTCAAAGGATTTCTTTGATTAAATGTATCCATTAATATTATTTCTAGAATAAAAACGGAAATGTGCTTCTTTGCATAAATCTTCTCAGTTACTGCTTGGACAGCATATTTTTCTATAGCCCTCTAAGGAAGATAAGAGTCTTCTGAAGTTTAGTTTGAATAGAAGCCCTTCTATCAATTAATGAATATTTGATAGGTTCCAGAATTAATTAATTGAAGAAAGTAAACATCTATGTTATTACTGCAGGAAACATATATGTCCATCTCTTACACAGACTGATTTAATGTAAATCCACGGAACCATTCACCTGAGGAACAGTATCATTCTTGGGCTTTCTGAACCCATCTCACAAACTATCACACTGCTACCCAAAATGCTGATTTTGTATTTAGTAAAGTAGACAAACTAAAGAAATGTTGTTCAGGAAATTTTGATCCTTTTGTTCATTTTAGTCATTTCTTCTAGGAAAGAAAGAAATGTTAAATGAATGTTAAAGGAAATCCTTTAAGAGATGGAATTGCTATCTCAACCCATGAAAACAGCTTTCTTTATGAGATCAATTGTAGACATTTATTCAGAGTTACACTACCAATGTTGTGAAGAGTAGATGATAAATAAAGATGATCCAGATAGAGGAACAGCTGGAACATGGGCAGAAGACAAGGCAAGTTAAAAATATTTGGGAGTAATACTGCCTTTAAAAGTAGTTGCCTGATTTATGGTGTGCACTAATAGATACTTTTGGTTAAATATTTATGCTTTTTTTTTCCCCCCACAGGCACTTTAAGGACTTTTGGGAAAGTATAATTATACTTTTGTTCTGGGGTATTCTGTCTGGGTTTTCTTTGATATATGCATTTGTTTTAACCTTAGGGATGACTGAGGCAAATGACAGACTTGCAACAGCAGTGCAAAAAAACACCTTGCGTGTGTTCAACATTGCTTGACATCACTGTGAACTTTAAATCTTGGCTTTTGGTCTGGGAAGATTTCATGTTTTCTGATACCTCTTACTTCCCCTAGCACAAGGCTGTACTTTCCCCTTGTGGCTCTTTTACACTGGGATTTACTTCAATTGTTCCAGTGACCCTAGCCAACATCAAGCCGTAAATTCCACCTCACATCATTGAGCTGCAACTGATTAATCAGCCAGCTGATATACTAGATGGAGATGCTTTGTGTGCATGTGTTCTGTTGGTACAACACCTGCTCTGCCTATCATCCACTTACTCACATCCTTCCTCTGATTTAAAAATCTCAGGAGATAATGGCAAGGATAGCTTGCCTTTGGAATATTTTACTTCCAAATTTTTTTTTGTTTTTGTTTTGTTATTGCATGAAGACAGTTAACATGCTAGAAACCTAATAAAATAGTTGTGTGTTCTGATTTCTTAGAAATAAGGTTCAAATTTTCAAGGTTCAAGGCTGTCATGTAATAGCTGGGTTTGTAAAATAAAATGGTCGTAGAGATGCTAGATAGTCACAGCTCAGCACCTCTGAAATTGAGTGCATTTTGAAATACGTATTGATTGGTTAGGTACTTAACTATGAACTATGCTCAAATGACAGAACACGTTCACATGTGTCTTAAAAAATGTGACTTTTTAGAATACTGTCAAAGTAAGTTTGCTTTTCTAATCCACATCTGCTTTTTTGAAAAAAAAATGAAGATCCTTACATCCAAAAATGTCCTTTTCTTCCCCTTCAGATCAGGTCATATAAGCATAAAGAGTTTCTGCTCATCAAATTTGACTGACTTAAAATCAATTTACCTTTTCTATGCACTGTGGTTTTCCATTCATAGGGAGGGGACTTTTTAACAATGTCTGTTGGCATATTCGTACATTTCCTATATTGGTGGTAAAAATACAGAAGAAAACATAGGTGTGAAATTGTGCAAACAGAATACAGAGGAGGAAATTATTTTAATGACCTGCTGGTGCCAGTTGTTTTTTTAAACTGCTGGAGTAGGAAAGTCACATTCCTAGGAACATTGAATGGGAGAGCAAAATGACCTACTTTAGTTGAGGAACACAGATGAAGTGAACCTGCTCTTTCAGTCCTCATGCCAGTGAGCAATTCTAATAAAATATGGCTTTAAAATCTTAATGCAAAAATGTTGTGTTAGAAGAGTACAAAAAAACTTGCCAGTCTGTAACCCAACAAGGTATTTCTTCACACAGGCAAGTGAGACTTGAGGCTACGGAGAAAGGTGATGCTTTTCATAGTGTAACACCTCCAGCTTTTTATGTTTTATTTTCTAAGCATTTTTTTTTTTTTCTGTTGGATCAGTTCGGGCTCTGGAGTATGAGAGTTTACTGCTGTATGTAACGCTGTCCTGAATACCCTTGTGCTTACAATAACAATGGTCATATATGGCTTGGCTCCTTCTATCTTTTATTGTCTTGGACTCCTTGGCAACCTTCAGTGCTGAAAAAACTACCTACCTGTCTATTGCTATTTTTTTTTTTTTTAACTGCAGGGTACATGAAAAAGGGTGATCTGCAGAGGTGGTGTTTTGGGACACTAGGACAAACTACGTTTTTGAGGTTATTGCAACTGCATATTGTTGGGGTGGGGTTCAGAGCTAAGCACAGCAGAGGGAATTTGTAGTGTTTCTTATTTGAATTGGATTTCGACTGGCACAGACACATGATGTTAGTAAGGTAGATTTGCAGAATAAAAGAGTTCACAACCTTTCTGAAGTAAACTTGTTGGCATTACTGCAGCTGAGGGGGAGAGACAGTCTAAATGAAAACCTTTAAATGTCTTAAGTTGCCTCTTACCAATGGTTCTAACCCATTGACACTTTTGTTCACGGGTACACCTGTGTATCACACATACTTTCTTTAGTTCATGTTGCTGAAGATATCACCTAGGATACTTGGCCTGGTATATACTACAACCTGACTGTCTCTAAATTAGTGCATTTTCCTATATATTTTAGCTATTTTTCTACCTTGAATAATTGCACCTTCATTCTGTCTGCTGCAAGCATAAAATGAGAAGTGCATGCTGAACCTTGCTAGCTGAAAGCAGTAACTTCCACTTGTAAAATTTGTAGATTTCTCATCTGAAGCATGTGAGGTTGATGAATACAGATTAGAAGAAAAATTAGCGGTGTTATTTCCATATCCTATGTGACAGAAATATTGGCTGTATGCTGTATATTGTAAAATATATTGTTGAATACACAATGCTGCAAATTAAGCACGTCATAACGCTCCTGAAGATCAGTCCAAATTCCTGAAAATACTGATTGTAACTTCAGATATTGCCTGTAACTGACTTTATAAGGGGAACCAAGATCATAGTAATAGGAAGGATACTATACTAGGTCTGTGGTGTGAGAAGCTTCGTGCTTGTCACTGCGCTGTGCTTTGTACTTCCCTTTGCCCTCGCAGCTTGCAAGTGCTCCTGGCAAAGCACAAGTCGCAGCCCTTGTGCAGAAGGATGATCTCCTTGAGCTATGGGTAATTTATTGCTTATGGCATTTTACAAGATTTCATTTCAGTTAAGAGGAAAAAGTGACACACAAATAGAAGGTTTATTATAACTGACGCACTTAAATGTCTGCAGAGCTATTTCAGCACCTTGGAATCACAGCCTTCTCTGTGGCTTCCCAGGTTTTCTATTTTCTTCAGCCTAGATAAACTCATCAATAAGAGTAACTCTCAGTTTGTATATTCAGTAGCTTGCACTTGGATGCACGTGCAATGTGTAGTTCTGCCGTTTTTGGGGTCGCACTCTCCAAAAGCAGTTGAAAGCACTGTTCTAGGCAAGTGCTTGAAGTTTTCGGGAGTGAAATGACTGACATAGAAAAGCACCTATGTTCTTGTGCACAGCATGAAAATCTTTCTGAAATTTAAAGTTTTTCCGTGCATTTGACCTTTAACTATGACCGTGATTTAATGTTCCACTGAAAGGCAGTTACTGAGGTGAACCGTTCCTTGTGCCTAGAAACACACTGACTTTTTTTATTTGTACCTAGCAGTACAAATATTTTTAGCTAAGAAAAGGTTTCTTTAGCAGCTTCTCAATCTGTTGTTTCTTGCTGGAGATGGTAAATTACTAGAGAGAGGAGAGAACTCAAAGAATAAAGCCTTTAAGTATTGATGAAAAGGAGGAGCCTTACCATCCTCCCTCTGTATAGTGCCACGCAGAGATGAAATAGAAAAATAAGCGTTTTTGTAGAGCTCCTGGCCACTCTGGCTCTGTGTGGGGTTAGGCTAGCTCTCTGCCCATGTTCAACTGTAAATATTAAGCAAGTTAACGTGTTGGTGCTGCGTAGGCCAAACTGCAAGGGCTGCGTGCGGGCGGACTAATGCAGGTGGCCTCCAGCCCCTTGTGCTTTCAGCCAGGCTGTGGTGGCAGGAGGGGAAAGGCTGTTCCAGCTCCCTGGGGCAGTGGAGTAGGGGTCCCCGACCTCCCCCCCCGACACTGAGGAGCTCTGTGTGTGGGGGGAGACACATTCCCCACGGGCGGGAGGGTCTCTCCTCCACCTTTGGCTCAGTGGGGTGGGAATGGTATTCCTCTGCTTGTCGTGGCTTTGGGAGGTCCTGGAGGCACAGGCACGTACCCGCGCACACATGCACGCGTGTGCACGCAGAGGCACACGCGCACACTCACGCACATGCACCCACGCCCGCTCTTACACACATACAGGGACACCCTCTCCCTGCCTCCAACCGGAGCACCCCACCGGTGCAGCCCAGCCCGGCCTCGGAGCCGCCCCCCCCCGCTGCCGGCAGCCCCCCGGGGGTGGGGAAGCTGCTCCGCGCCCCCCCCCCCCCGCCCCGCGCCCGCCCCCGCCGCCGCCCGGGGCTGGCCGCCGCGGCATGACAAGGAGCCGCCCGCCGGGGGGCTGCGGCTGCCGAGCGGTCGCCCCATGCGGCTTCTGTCCCCCCGCCGCCCAGCCGAGCCGGGATGGAGGCGCCCGGCTGCTGCCGCCGGCATCTTCCCGTCCTGCTGCTGTGGGGTGAGTCGTGGGGGCCGGGCCGGGGCGTCCCGGGGCTGGGCGCTGGATGCTCCGGGACGCAGCAGCCCCGGGGGTCGGCGGGGACCGGCCGAGCATCCGCACGGCGCGGGGGTGAAGCCCGGAAAAGGGGCTGGAGCATCTCCTGGGGAGGGAGAGAGGGAAGGGTCGCCTGCCGCCGGGCTCTGCGGGGGCCGAGGGTGCTGAGTGCGGTGCGGTGCGGGAGAGCGCTCCCCGCCGCGGAGCGGGGTGGGCTGGGGTAGAGCGCAGCATCTGCTCCGCTGGTCTCGCAAACAGCACCCCTCTGAGAGACGGACCCGACTTGGTCAGCCTCGCGGAGCCCGAATCCGACCCTGGGGGAGGCAGGTTTGGTCGCGGGAGAAGGGGAAAGTTTGCAGCTGCCGATGAAGGGGGTGCTGTTATTAGAGCACTGAGTTACAAATGGGCATTGGTTAGAAGTGTAGATAGCCTTCAGCTCTTTTGCTTAATGTAAGATTAACTTTATTGCTAGAAACACTTGTGTAGTGTTTTTTTTTTTTTTTTTTTTTTTTTCCCCAATCAGGTATCTAGTGTTAGGACTCCCAGATATATAGTGTGTTGCAGTCAAGTCAAAAGCTGCTGGGAGAAGGCATTTCTGACCTTCCCTCTACAATAAACCCAGAGATGAGGTTAATTCCCCACAAGTCACAGATAGCGGAGAAGAAAATCAGACCTTGTAGATTTAGAAGGGTTATCTGAGGACTTTATAACTTCACTCACTAACTTCATACTCCTACCAAAGTACAAAGCTAGTAAACACTGGACAGCTTTCTATAAAAAGACCCACAAATAAATGAGTAGTTGTGTTGATAGCGTTCAGTAGCATTGTCTTACATGTTCTGTCAAAAGAATTACAGGTCAAATACATAAATTTTCTGATCTCTGTGGCTTGAGAATTGCTAAAATCTTATATTGATCACTCATTTTATTTTTCTTTACTTCTCATCTGAAAAGGAATTAAAAAAATGGCTAACACCTGCCTTGACAGATGAGGATTTATGCAGTCTTGAAGTCAGGGAACCAAGTAGTAATTTTATTTATTTATTTTTTGACTGTGGAGACATCCTGATGTTTCTGTGACTTTTACAAAACAAAATTACTTACTGAAGATTCATTTTCAGAGAATGAGTGGAGTGAGGGACAATATCCCTGTAGCTCAGAAAGCTAGCAGACATTTTTTACCAGAGACACAGGTAAATCAATTGTGCTAGACATTTTTGACTGTGCTAGTTGCTTTCTTAAAAGCATAACAGCAAAGAAATGAGTTTAAGTATATCAGTTAACTGATAATACATCACTTTTACTTTAAGTTGGAAAGGATAGATATAATCAAAAACTAAATTAAATCAGAGTCATTTCCTGGTAGAAAAGCCTTTTGGGAGCCTTGAAAGTTTTATGACATAAAATAAGGAAAGTTTTTAATAAGGAAAGCCTTAACAGCTTGAAAACTAAACTTCTTCAAGCAATGCAAACATGCTTTTAATATCAGTTATTTCAAAAGGTTTTTGTTTTGCTTTCCTCCTCATTTTCTAATGGCTTCTTTTGATTAACCAGAGACCCATGAACTCTCTGGAAGGTGAAGAGTCTCCAGTGTTAGCTCTCACTGAATTCTGTAGGGAGCTTCTCTTGGTAGGGACTGGGACCTTCTCCCAACTCAGTACACTGCTTTCTGAGTGTCTTTCAGTCTGTGGCTCTGAAAACATTATCACTACATAGAATCATCGGCTGTGTTGTCTTTCCTTGCAAAGATGGCAAAAAAAGGCAGTGAGTTTGCTTCTCGGAAGCTCAGAAAATACAGGAGAAGTTGGGTTTGCAGTGGTGTGTGTATGTGTCTGCTGGTGGGAAGGAATCTGTGAACTGAGGTGGCTGGCACAGGAGCACGTAATTGATAGTTTCCCATGAGAGTGTAGATGCTTAGAAGGTATCTGTGGATTGCAGGATCTAGGGACCTGGGAAATAATCATATATTTAAAAGAATCCAGTAGGATATTATGATATTCCACTTCTATGTATGGAAGCTAAGGCAAGGAGAAACTTAAGGGCTTGACCAAGACATTTAACAGACTAAGTAGGCTTTTTATACAAGTAGTTGTTGTTTTGACATCCCTGTCCAAAACTTTGCTCCTTCATCGTTTGCATAATGTCCATATTTCAGTGATGTTATTTGTATATGAGTTGAAAGATGCTATCAGAATAAAGCTGGAAATTTTTCTAAATTCTAGAGGAATCTTTCTCAGTATGTGTATATATACAGCATGTGTATGTATACACATACAGAGAGATTACAATACTTATCAGGAATAGTTTCCTATGCAGATTTCCAAGATTGTATATAGTTGTTCACATTTCATAATCCTGTTTCTCAGCAGAAGCTTAACATTTTGGCAAGAGGGGAACAACTGGACGGTTAGAAAGCTGGGAACAGAGACTGACTTCAGATGCCTGTTCTTACTATCTTTTTTTTAAAGACCATATCTCATCCTGTAAACAATCCTGGAAAAAAAATAATGTATCAAAATCTGAATTTTGTAAGGTCCTGAGTTCCCCTTGCCTGGAACACAGTGTCCATAACTCCTAGGAAGTTTGAACTCTGATGGTGGGGAACACAAATGGGAAACAATTTTGCTAGGTTAAAGATTGAAAACCAAATCAACGTGTGTGTGTATTACTTCTTTATAAATCTATCATGCTGTTCTGCAGCTGCAAAGGGGGGGATGAAGAAAGGGAAAACCAGTGTGGGAGTGCTGAATTTAGTAGATCCAGGCGGGTGTGCGTGTAAAACAAATAAACCTTTGCAAGGCAGAACATCTGCTTTTGAAACAGAACAGAAGGTTATAACAAAAATACTTCTCTACCAAAATAAATATGCTTCATTTTCTAAATATATGATTTTCAAACCAGATGAGCAGGAAGATCAGCAGACCCCATCAACATCATCTGAAAGCAAAGCATTAAGTGTATAAGCAACCTGTATTCCAACTTGTTGTTGGATCCATATGTTCTTTCCACTGTCCTTCACCCTTTCTGTTTCTCCTGATCCCTTTTCTTGGGAAAGTGTTGTCCTTTCACTGAGGTCTGCATGGGCAACGGGAGACAGGTTCATGCTACGTGCACTTGACAGCGGTATTTACCGTTTGAGTTCAGTTATCTAAAGTTTCTGGGGGTGGACTGTAGGTGGTAGCACAGAGCATCAAATGCCATTTCCAACTCTCTTGCTCCCAGAAGCCAGTTGGGATGATACCAAAGGGTTTGAAGGTAACTCCAGATTGAATTTGGGTTGGAAGGAAGTGGGCTTTCTGAACCCAGTTTACACCAATCTAAGTGAGATCCAATCCTGAAAACCATTAAGGTAGTAAACACTTCCTCTTGACTTCGTAAGATTTCCCTGCCTAAATACTAGTTCAGTTTGTAAATAGCTTTGAGGTGTGAGGCCCTAGATTTTAGGTTTGTTTTAGCCATATCTGCAAGACAATCTATGAGAGGCTGCAAACTGAAGCTAGAATTCTTTACTGAGATAGGCAGGTAGCACTGTAGGTGAAGATAGACAAGCACCATGAGATTTCAAGAAAAGGGTCATGAGCAAGAACAGGTCACCTCAAGGAGAACTGTGGGAGGTTTTGCCCATTAAGTTGTATTCAAACATTGCAGCAGCACCTGTTTTTTTTTTTTTTTTTCCAGTTTCTCCTACGTCTCCATTGATAAGAGATGATTCATGGCTTGGGTTAGAGTCAAATGAATCAAATTTCAGTTTTTCCAACTCAGGAAAGAAACAAAGTGAGGGTGTCCTTTAGAAAACTCTGTTTGCTACCATCTGTGTCTTTGCTGTTGAAATTAGTGCTTGAGAGAGAGGTACGAAGAAAGCAAAGCGTGTTTTCATTTAAGGCTCATAAAGAGATTAATTTTCACAAACATAATGAAGCCTGTTTTAATTCACACCTTTTTATTTTAGCAAAAGCTGTTGCATGAAACATCCTATTTCAGAATAGAGGTATATTATTTTGTGTTTTATGAAAACAGCCTGTACTTTTTTTCTAAAATAAGAGTCTGAAAATATAGTCTTGTATTGAGATAAACTGGAAAATATAAATGACAGAAAAAAAAGACTATTTTCGAGTGGCTGTATGTGTAGAACAACCTAAAAATCTGCCTGAAGCTTTTGGGTCATTTGGGAGGAAGATATGTGGGTATGAATATGAGGAAAGAAGTGAGTAGAAAGCAAAAAAGGAAGTCTTCATTTCCAGAAATTTTTAGGTTTGATCTGTGTTCATATTTATGCTTCCCTGAGACCAGACTGAAGAGAGGAAGCAGTTTGGTTCCTCTCAAAGGGCTTTAAAAGAAAGTGTGATGGTGCTGTTTAAAATGATCTGAAGGCTAGAGAGGGTCCCTGCCTTTATCTTGAGAGCAGCTTGACATGACCTACTATATTGGCTTGAACGAGGGGCATGTCTGCATAACAGCTGGTGGCCTATATTTAGCCCTGGAATAGAGAATTTTATCAGTGTGAAGCAGACGGCCAGATTTATGGCCTTTTGCAGAAGGGATTTTGTTTGCTCCACCTATGCTCCAAGTGAGACTCTGATCTGAAGATGATAATGTGATAGGCCCTGCTGAGGCCATAGCACAGCACTGGACTGACAAAGGCACATCTTGTTCGCATCTAACCAGATTAAGCTGAGTAAGCAAAGGACTATGCAGAAGCACCGCACCCTACAATAAAGCATCTGTTTTATTACTTTCACACCCTAATAAATGTGACTAATTTGCCCTTATTTTGGAGAGCATGATATGGGGAAAAATTCTTCAGGCAGTGTGAGAGGAAATACTGTAATTTACATCAGCCAATAATGACTGTCACTTTTCGTAGTAACTCAGAGTTTTGTTTCCAAATGTTGTAAGTGACCAATTTCTTTTGTGTTCCTCTGTGTGCAGAGAGATTAATGCTAAAGACTGTAATTTTTAGAAAATATTCTTGCACTTCTGATTTTTCAAAAATGCTTAGTTCGAGATGTGACAGGATATGCTACGCTTGGTCTGTGTGGCCCTCCTGCCTTCAACATCAAGGAAAAGAGAGTTCACAGCTGTTGGGTGTTGTGAACAGACTGGGAGATACTTGGACAGAAATAACACTTTGTAGAAGCCATTCAAGTGTTCATTAATAGGACAGAAAATCTGGGTTTCCTCCAAGGCTTAAGCTCTTGAACTTTAGGTTAGAGAGTACTGGGACAGAAGAGGGTTAGAAATTGTTGGATTTGATCTGTAGTCCTCCCTGTTGCTCACCCCCCTGTGCCTCTTTGTGCACTAGAGAACATCATCGTGGCTGTGAGGAAGATGTCCTCACAGATGTGATAATACAGCAGCCATGTGGGTGCCCACAGTCAGTCTTATAGAAGAGACTCCACTGTCTGTGGGGTACCTGGACACATTCTGCAGTTTAGAAGTGAAGGGGACCCTTTGTTTGGAGGGTATCTCAACCTTGCCATCTGGCTTTGCGGCCTGGTAGCTGCTTGGGGCTGTGGAGCTAATTTCTTCATGTTTGTGTTTGGCAAGTCACTGCAGGTGTTGCACAGTCCTTCCGCACCTCATGAGTTCATGAGCTATTCCAGCTTTACTCCCAGCAGATCTCCACATATCAAGAACATAATTTGTCTAATGTAATGTTAGAAGAGATTTAAATGTTTAGCTATGTTTACTATGTACAGAATTAAGTTTACATCTTCAAGTGAAATATGAAAACAAAAAAAAAAGTTTGGTTTTCGATTCAAAGACTCTCAGAGCTGGAATTTCCATGGAGTCATTGGTTGTAATGCAGTACGTATCAAAACTCCTATATTCCTATTTTAGAAAAGTACATCAGTATATAGTTTTGTTATAAGCTAAGTATCACAAAACAAACAAACAAAAACCTCACACCACAAAATAAACTCAAACTTAGTACTTACTGTATCATATTAAAAAGTCATTGAAATACCTCCTTCCTTGTTTTTGATCACTGGACCTAGGCTGGATTTGCATTCCGGCAACTCTGCCTTTGTCATTAGGTTAATGATGCTGCTGAACATACTTCCAGGAGGTTGTTCGGAATAGGAAGTGTTATGCCATAAAATACTTAGTGATGCACAGTGAAATAGAGCTAGTATTGATGCAGTAACTATGGGTCCAGTTTATTTTTTACTAGCTGTAGTGTAAACCAGAAACACCAAACAAAGACAGAGCAATTTGAAGGAAAGGTGAAAGGAAAATTAAGCTCCACAAACTATTTGTGTTTTCTTGTCTTTCTGCATTTCAAGAGGTTGGAAAGAAATCTTAATGCTCTTCATGCATTAAGTTATGTATTTTTAATAAAAGAAAAAAATCTGTGTGGTAGAGTAATATTTTAAATCTGGCATTATTCAGTGGGTTTTAATTAAAGGAGGCTTCAGCTCTATCCTTTTCTTGCTTTTCTGTCAGGGCAGTACGGGACACATAGACTGCCGTAAGGATGTTTGTTATACTGGTCTTCTGGAGATTTGGGCTGTTGTATGCTTAGACATTGTTTGGCTTCCTTTTCCTCTGAGCTACTTCATACTTTATCATGTAATGAATTATAAAAAACCTTGCCAAAGAAATAAATATTGGCAGAAACAATCAAAAATAAACATCTCCCATAGGAAGTGGGAATTCTCCATCACTTGCAATCTTGAAATCTGCAACTGGAAATATTTTTGAAGAATATATTGTCATTTGAGCAGAAGTTATTGGCTTGGTGTAGAGATGATTGGAAGAAGCTCTTCCCTACTTTCTTGTACTGATTTCTTACATGACTCAAAAATCTTGAGAATAATTTTCCTCAGACTTCAGGGAAAAACAGCTTCACCTCAATATGAGATCAAAGGAGGGGAAAATTTCAGACCAAGAATGTTTCTGAGACTGTGAAAGCAGGCAGACTTAGATAAACTGTTTTGCAGCTTCACTGATGGTATTTGTGCTTAAGAAACTCTTATGGTGTATGGTTCAATAGAGAATAACAAATATTGATCAGATTATGTCTACGCTTTCATTTTAGTTCCCCTTTTTTGGGATGAAAGATATGAATACACATTGAAGTGACAGGAACTGTATGAAGCACTCTTTTCTGTAAGTGAGGGTGAATTAAAACACTTCACTTACTCCCTAGTACAGCAGCAAAGAGTTATAGAAACACTCTTATAGTGATGCAGGGAGGCTGGTTTTGTGCAAAACTAAGCAGTCGGCTCAAGTGCCACTAACTAAACTCCCAGTTATGAAACCAAAGTCTTAGCAGTCACACAGTACAGTTAGCTCCAATGCTTTTTGGAATAGCAATATATATATATATATATATATATATATATATATTTGCATCTGAATTTATGCAGATGTTTATTTGTGCAGTCCCCAAAATGAGCTTTTCTTTTATTCTTAAATTACGGAAGAAGTTCTTAATTATTTATGGTGTCAAAGTTTGAGAAAAAGGCTATGCAAATAAGGTTGGGATAATGAAACAATAGGGTTGCTGTGCATCAGGGAACTCTGGATGATGGATCAACCATCACAGAGCTCAGAAATGTGTAAATTTGAGAATCTCAGGAGCCTGCTGTTCAAGGTCGGTTGTGTTCAGTGTTTTAACCTGACTCCATAAATAATTTCTTCACTCCCTAGCAATTCTTTTACCTTAGGGGACCCAGTGGGAGAAATACTTTTTGGCATTTTTTCCTACTGTGTTTACCAGCGATAGGATCTGAGGGAATGGCATGAAGCTGTGTTGGGGAGGTTCATGTTGGATATCAGGAAAAGGTTCTTCACTGAGAGTGATCGGGCACTGGAACATGCTCCGTAGGGAAGTAGCACACAAAGCCTGCTGGAGTTCAAGAAGTATTTCAACAATTCTCTCAGATGTATGGTTTGATTTTTGGATTTGAACTTGATGATCCTTGGGGGTCCCTTCCAACTTTGGTTATGGTATGATTCTAGAATTCTACAAGCTCTGGAGCACTCATAGACTATTTTGTCTACTTAAGAAAACAACCTCACACTTGAATGATCAACCCAACTTACTCTTTCATGATAGGCGTAGAATTCAGTGAAAATGTGACTCTATTGAAGTTATGTTGGTAAAATGACACAACATGGTAAGTAACAGTATGAGGAGAGGAGTGCATGTAGCATCAAGACAAGGTGGATTTGCATGGTGGGGTTTTTAGTTGTCTGGTCAGAATGTGAAAAAACATTTTCCCAGGCCTTCTGTGTTGGAAGTATCTTCATTTAAATGTTCTGTCTGTCAAGGGAAGAAGAAACTTTTAATGTCTTCAAGTATCTCACGGTTTTAAAGACTTCCTCAGGAGGGAGTGTGCTGTGACCCTTGTCTGTGAAACTTTCATGGGTCATTTCCCCTTCACAAGGTTATTTAAAAGAAAATAAAAGAAAAACTCACTTAACCTCTCTTGGGCTATTCTAGAGAAGCAGATTAGAGTCCTTATTTGCCTTGAGGGACTGGTGTTTTACACTCATTCACAGGTGGATAGGCATAAAGTCAGTATGGTGCTGACCTTACGTTTCCTTATTATAGGGAAACTTTATGTTCCATCACATTTTCTTTTGTCTTTTCCTGCCTCTTCAGCTAATGACAGGCAGCCGAGTTGCAATAATGAGTACCCATTACATCAAATACATGCTTCAAGGGTGATCAGATGCTAGTGTCAGACAGGTCTTGGATATGCATACTGCCTTTGGTGGATATCACTGTTCTCAGACTGGGAGAGTGTCTCTCCACTGTAGTTGCAGGTTGGATGGCTTTTTTGGGGGAGTAAATCTGAACTGTGTTGCCTCATTTATTGATGTACCTTTTCTATTAATTACACAGCAGACACATTTCACCGCTAGCTCAGGCAGAGAGGGATTGTCATGTACTTCAGTTGCTCTGGCAACATTATCTGAGAGAAGGGGATGGCTGTGTGACAGGTTCTGGCACAGGACTGCTGTTGGGGTGACACTGTACTCCGTGTGATGTTGATTTCTGTTTCTGGCTTTGGACAAATTTCCAGTTCCATCATTATTTTCATAGTTGATGTGAAATGGAGATTGCAGTAGCAGTTCCTCACAAGGCTATAATGAACTTGAAGTGCAGACATTTAGGGGGGAAAACAAGGTTTTCACCTCCTCTTGCTAAAAGCATATTTATCTTTGATCATAAATTATTAAGAGCTATGATTTGGTTGATGAAGAGATTATAAAACTGTGTGACTAGCACTGTATCCCAAGACCCAAAGACTAGGTCTCACAGAAGTTTAGATGAAAATGAGCACAAGGCTTTTGCAAGGCCTGTAGATACATCCTGAATAGCATTCCTTCCTAACTACCCTGGGAACAGGGGGCAGAAGTGAATACAACCAGAGATGGTTTGGGTTTGTTAGGAAAAGCTGTTCTTATCATTTCTGCAGGCAGTAGGCTATAGCACTTCATGAGGAGCATCGTCCTCTGGAACCTTCTTCTGGCCACCATACATCAGGTCATGGTCCCTGTAATGTTGCTTATTATCATGTTTAAACATTTTAAAAAGTTTCTAATGCCATGAATTTATTTTTACTATGGAAACAAATACACTGTTCTTATTCTTCTTCAGTTTTCCTCTCCAGGAGGATCTTGAGTTAGGATTTCCTTCAAGGAGCACATTCATTTATACCACTCTATTAAAACAGTGTGAAGAGAATTTACTTCAAGCAAACAGTTCTGCTTTTGGAATATTTAGTTCATCTACTGTCTGAAGATCAGTGGTTGTAAAAAATACTATTTTATCAATTACACAGTGCTTCATCAAAAACATCATAATTGGACAGGAAAGAGTTGAAGAAAGCATTTGGCATTTCATGTTGAGCCACATGACTTCCATGTAATGCAGATCTAAATACTTGGATGATTGCAAAAAGTCTCTCTCCTAAGTCTGTTGTTGAACTGATATGCTTTATTTAAATTAAGCTATTTATTTAAACACTGCGCACTGGCTATATATTTATTTAAATAAAGAAAGCACACTGGTTTCAAGCAAAATAGTAGAAAACCCATCGAGCAACTCTGGAAGTAGATGTAGGCTGTTCAGAAAGTGTCAAGTACAATTTATATGCTGGCAGCAGTGCTTTAAGCACTTTACAAAGGAATGTGAAAGACATTTGTATTTCTGCTCTGAAAAATTCACAATTGAAGTATGAGTTCAGAATAATTGGCACGTTTCTTTGTAGTCACTGGAAAGCTGGGGAACTGAACCAACATGAGACTGAACAGTTGATGCCCTCAGTAACGTTCCCTGTTGATTTGCACTGATGAAATGAAAAAGCTTAAATTGCTTCCTTTCATGCTTTTCTTGCTCTGCAGGAAGAAGACTCTAATGTCCAAAATTGTTAACTGTCTGAAATTACTTTACCAATTCAAAGGCAATAACATAATGCCTCAAACCACGATAAAGTGCAGCACTGAACTGCACATTTAGTTTTAAATATTACATTTCTTTGACTAATGTCTTACACGCAGTTGACACAAGAGAAGAAATATAAAGTATTAAAAAGGTTTCAGGTCGTACCCTAGCCAAAACCAGCTGCATCAGTTAATTGTATCTCTTCTGTCTACATTCCTTTAACAGACCTGGTAAACTGTTAACCTGGATTAAAAAAGAAAAAAAAAAAAAAAAAGGCTTTCCTTTTGAGTTCAGCCCAGTAAAAATCTTTTCATATGTGCCACATTGGATGCTCACATCCCCTAGTTAGCCCAGTGTTCCTTCCCAAAACCAGATTGCTTTGTAGTGTGTTAGTGATGTGTAGGAGGAGTCACAGAGAGCTGGGATGATATTATATTTTACTGATGCACCAACAATTTGATCTACCCTGCTGTTTACCTTGCACCTGCATGTCCATGTGCTGATACAGGCATGTTTCTTTTGGGGACAATTTTGAATGCCAGTTTGACACTTTTTTTTTTTTCTTTTTCCAAGTACTATATTTATTGCAAGCTTCTGTTTATTTTCAGCATCCTTCCTTTGTGTTGGATTCCTGTCATTGCTTGGCTCCATGAACTTCAGTTGCCTCATTTCCTCTGCTGCTTTCACACTATATGGTAATGTTCCTGTGTCCTGTCCTTGTCCACCCTCCCTGTCCTGGTCCTTTTATAAGGAGAAGTGTCAAAAGTACAGTTAGTAACTGAGAACAAAAGGTAACCTTCTGAGTCATATATACTGTAGTGAGGATTATTTAAAGATTGGCAGGTGGGACTTCAGTTTTTGTACCAATAGCATTATTTTTCCTTTTGTACTTTTACAACACCTCCTAGACTTGAAACAATGCAGACATACATGTTAGTTTCCTCTTAAAGGGTGGGCCACCTGAGAAGATGTGGTTCATTTTACTGTAAGTATGTGCTTACATTTCACTGTATAGTAGGTAGAGATACCCAGCTGGACCACTTTTTGAATGATGATGGTGAAACAAGTGAACAAGTTCAATTGCAGTTGCCTTGCAGGGTGGTGAGACCTGGCATGCGCTGTCAGGGAGCAGGAGAGCAGGGCTGGCCCTGGGTGGTGGAGCAGGGGGCTGCAGGTGGTGCAGAGCTGTTGGGAAGGCCCTCACTCAGGGTCAAGTGAAGTGAAGGCTCTGGGAATATCTTTGACTTGCTTATGTCCTTGCATAACAGAGCAGAAAAAAAAATACATAGGGAGATGCAAACATTTTGAAATTCTAACATCCTAAAGGGGGAAGTATTCTTCTAATTAGCTTAACCAGGTGGTAAATTAATACATGACATATCTATGTATTTTAAAAGGTTAGGTTTGCTTTTACAGCCTTTTCCTAACACGTGTTCTTACCTGTAACTTCCTGTTGTTTGTTTCTTGTGCTGTAGGGTTTGAATCACATTCATTAAGACTGGGTAGAAGGCTGGACTTTGCTTGCCACTTGCTCATGTGCTTGTCAGGACTGTCAGCGCATTATAAGTCCCCTGAACAGCCTCACCAGGTCCCCCTGAACCTTGTGTATTGGTCTGGGGGGTCGCATTCACTGATGTGCACCATAGGTGGTCTGGCCCTAGCACATGTTCTGGCTTGCTGGCAAGCTTTCCTGTATGCATTGTGAACCTAAGTAGTGACTCACCTTGTCTCCCATTCTGCCTCTGGCACTATTTCCTCATTTATGTCCATGCTCCCTGGTTTGTCCTCTGCCATGCTGGGGCTGTTGGTGCAGCACGTTATCCACTCACAGCTCTGCCCACCTGGTTCAGGCTGGGGCGGCAGCATCCCATTGGCAAGGGTGTGAACTGCACCATGGGTCACCCCAGCTTGTCCCTCTCACACAGCCCTGCTCCTGCTGCTCCCTGATAAATGCCCTGCCAATGCTGTGCATAATCAGCCTGGCAATTGTGAGTGGTCCCTGTGCTTTGCCTGAGAGTTCACATCAGAATGGACAGTCCTCAAGAATTTTTGCTTTCCTGAGTGTGTTTCAGGCTTTTTTTCTTAGAAGAAGTTTATGCTTTGCACATCTATGTATAAATTTAATGCTATAATATCACTGTTACCTCTGTTGAGGGTTTAACATCCTGGTGGGATTAGCTGGAATAAGAACTGGGCTCAGAGAAGTGATTCAACATTTTAAAAAAATAAGCCAGATCTGCAGTATGTGGGAGTATGAAGTAGGCCTAAAAGGACAGTAAGGCTAAAGACTTAGATCCTTAAGGATGGGCTGCAGCATGGAGAGGACCAGTCAGATGCCTAAGGTACTTGAGCAAGGTGTATGGTGTGGTTCCTGGGAGCTATATGACCTTATGCTTTCATAGCCCTTTGTGAAGCTAAAACTGGTAAGACTCTTCTCTTTGAGCTGTAGGCGGTGGCATAGCACGTTTTAAGCCAAATCTGTTTCAGTAACTTGGTTATCATGTTTGCTTTCGCTTTTGGTAGATGGGTATGTCAGCATATGCCAGAGTCAGATCCTTAGCGAACTGAGATGATTGAAACTCAATCAGCGGTCTTACATGCTAACTAAGGATCATCCCGTTTTCTCCCAACAGCTGGTGCAGCAAACCTTAGCTTGTAGCTGGAGGTACAGAAACGATAAATTCTTTCATGTTTCTCTTGCTGTCAGGACATGTTTCTGCTCTGGGAGCTCCATGACCATATTCTAACTAAGTGTACTTCTGCCCTTCCTTCCAGCACTGTGCTTGAGCTGGCATTACAAGCCTGTGTACTCTTAACACAATGCAAAATTGGAATAGAGAGATGTATGTTCATCTGCCTTTAGGAAATGCTTACTGTTGATAGTTGGATGAAGGTAGGTATGGAGGTTATACAGAGAAGGTATATTTGACAAAATATATTTGAAGGTTTGTCTTACAGTCCTCTTATCCAAAGATTGTAATTGGGAAACTATTTTTTTTTTCTCCCAAGACACCCCATCACCACAGAAAGTTGTGGTAAAGTGAGGGGTGAGATAAAAGTGGATCCAAAGTTACTCCAGATATGAACTGGCTCCTTCTGTCAACCAGGAAGTCCCAGGAGGGCTCAGGTGTAGGATCGTCATAAGCTTTCCCATCAAGTTTCAGGACTGCTCAGCCTCTTTATAATCTGAGGTGTCCTGAACACATACATTTGAAAATTCTCCCATTCAGGGCTTGTAGGGAGCTCTTTGGAAGGCAGACACATGACATTTATGTGAGCTTATCTTTTCCTTCTGTATTTATACAGACTCTAGTGCAGTGAAGTTCTTGAGCTCATAAATGCCCATGACAACAGATAAAGGAATCCTACCCAAGCTGTAGGCAGTATTTTTGTGGTGTAATAGGGTACTTGTTGACATTGTGTCAGAGCATAGGTGGAGTTATTTCCACATTAATTTTTTTAGTAGATTAGATACCCTAAAGTGTCTGTGCATTCCTGCAAGAAAACGTGTAACAGCATAACTTCAGGTTTAAATAAAAGATTGTTGAATTTACTGGCTATGCAACAGGTAACTTTATGTAACATTGAAATAAATACCTGGAAGAACTTTGGTACAGTTCTGTAAGGTTGATTTGCTCAGTATTTAAAATTAGATTTATAAAATAAATGTGAGTAATGAGATTTGATCAGTATGAAAAAATTATATTAATAGAATTTTCAAGTCTCTTCTGCATCTCAAACAACTTACGGGTGCGTGATTGAAGAGCAACAGATGTCATTTCAAACTGTTGTTTTATTTGCTGTTATGAATTGTGTGTCAGATCAGTTCTTACACAGTAATGTGCTGCTATCAATAAAACTTCAGATTCTGGAGAAAGGTAGATGGCTGTTCAGTGGGTAACTTCCAATATTGGTCTGATGTCCAGAAATGTAGATATAAATTATATGATGGTGACTGTCAGGATCCTCTTTAAAAAGAGGTATAGAAGTAAGTGGGATATTGACTTGAGGTTCAACTTGAAGTCATTTATTTTTTATTTTTATTTTTTATTTTTTTTCGAAAAACATGATGGGAAGAAATGTGTTTATGGATCAGACCACAGAAATTTCAAAAATTTCAAAACTGATTGTATCTCAGACACCATATGCGTAGGATTACACTGCTGTAATTGCTGGTGAAAAACTGCACAGTGGTCAGATAAAACAAGAATTACTTCATGTCTATTTTGAAGAAGTATTGGAGCCTCTCAAAAATAGTACTATCTATCTTGTCAGTAACTGCAGCATTCACAAGAAATGTTAAGGCAAGGGAAAATAATATTCTGACATTTCCTTCTTATATACTTATACAAGGTCTTCAAAATTATTATTGCAAAGCGATTAGTGGAACATGCAGTAGGATGTACACACAGCAATCCAAAGGTTGTTTCTGATCTATGAAATAGTTGTGATGTAAAGGCTATAAGCCTCTGAAAAAAAATAGCAATGAATAATAACAGTATATTAGAAAAATAAACATAAAGAAGTATTTATCCATCTCACAGCAAATCAAGTTTCTATACCTGAAACATTATAGACCAGTTTCCCTCTTATGTATCCTAATGGTGAATTTACATATTGCTGTGAATCCCATTCTGACTTTCTTTTTTAATGTAAAAATGGAGTCTGTTTACAGAAGGATAGTATAGATAATAAGAGGCTGCAATATAGGTTTAGGACTTTTTTTTTTTAAATGTACAAGAATTTGAAGTAGATTGCTAATAAAAGCTTGTTATATTTTTTGGTTTTCTTATTTTCTACTACTTTATCATAGTTTGCTTTTTTTTTTTTTTCTTATGAAAGGCTCTTCAAACCTATTTTCCTCATCTGTACTTTGCTGGTGCTTTCCTTCACCTCTTTCTCTGGCTTCAAGTTGATGGTCTTGTAGTATGATTCCACTAACACTAGGGGCAATCATACTTTCTATTACAGTATATGGAGAAAATAGAAGGCCATTGCTGTGATCTATTATTGACATGATTTAACATGCAGGCAACTAGTACAGTTAAACTGAACGTCCTTTTTGTTGGTTCAGGTAGGAGTGTATGGGGATGTATTTTGGCAACTGTTTATTTTGGGATTATGGCAACATCTTCTAGCAGCTGTGACCCACTTGTTTTCACATGTGTTATGAGATATGATGACATCAGTTTTCAAGAAATAAACTGAACTTCACTATTCCTAAAAAGGGCTGCCTGAAGGGTCATGTTTTTTGTGAAAATTTTCACAACCAACAAAATGTAGTCTACTGATTAAATCTTTTTTATGAGTTGAATATCTGAGAGCAAAGAAAACAATGAGGCTTGAGCAAAATAGCATGTGCCAGTGTTTATTGTTGTTTTACCCTTATCTGACTCTATGTGGACTCCTTTGGTTTAGTGTAGATGTGAAACATCCTGTGCTACTCTGTTTTGGTCAGATCAGAAAGAGCAAAAAACAAGTTCTTCGGTGACCAGGGGAATCTGTGATGAGACCACAAATCTGTGAGCCTTTATTCTGTACTTGGTTTATCACAGCTTCCCTGCATAACACTGGAGAAGTCACTCAACCTCTTGTTTATAAAACACGGACACATTTTCCCTTACTGGTTTTCTCTCATTGTAAATTGTGTTTCATTTACCTCACCAAGGTCTTGTGAGGATCACTGCAACAATAACTATGAAGGATTTAGATATCAATGGTAGGAAATAATAGAGTAAGAATTGCAGGTGCAGTCTGTGGTCATCAAGGGGACCATGTATGGTAGTGCATCTAGGTTATTTCCTAAAAACAGGTGGGTTTGGCTTCCTTATAGAGTGTGCGCTTTAAATTTGATCTTCAATTTTCTAGACTTGATAAAGCACATTTTCAAGTACAGATTAAAGGAAAAACTATGCAGGGAATCAAGTGTATTTACTAGTATAATAACTAATACCCTTGGGAGAAAAAAAGGCCTTATTTATGAAAGAGATACAGCCATCAGAGTGTATAATAATGTTTCATCTGTGTGTTTAGATGCAAAAAAAAAATCTAATACATGGATTCCTGCTCTTCACGGTTTCAGTACATTCTGGTTCATTGGTAACTAATGCAGAGATTATTGCTTGTCTGGAATAAAAATATATTCCTTGTAAGGACCTAAATTTTTCTCAGATGTATGTATGTAACAATTCAATTTTAACAGTTGAGAGCTTGGCATATTTCAGTGAAGGCAAAGAATCAATATGATTGGGACTGATATTCTGTGACATATATCTTGGTTTATTTTATTGGAGTTACATGGCTGGTTCTGAAAAAGGAGCAGGAGGCAACCATCTGTGTGAAATTACTCATTTCATTTCTGATGTAAGGTTAACACTGTAAATATTTGCCAGCATTTTTTTTTTTCTGTAGGAGATCAAAAATAATTGAAGCCACATCCCTCTTAGCTATGTTTGTGAAATCCAAAGTGTGGCTGGTGCTGTGCTAACACAGTGGGCTTCTGTTAATTTCATCCATCTGGATGTAGTGCAAATTGCTGATCAGAAGACTCCTTTTGTTGGCATAGTCTGTGTTTCCTTTTGGATGCTCTTCTGACATACCTGGGTTAACATGACATCTGCATGAGATGCTTAGGGTTTTTTAACTTTTTTTTTTTTTCCAAAATGCATGGCTCCTTTGTGTAAAAGGTGGAGACCATGAAATACAAGATTACATTTCCAAATGCACAGGGAACACATTTATGATGAGGATTCATGATGAGGGTAGTGAGGCACTGGAACAGATTGCCCAGAGAAGCTGTGGATGCCCCATCCCTGGAAGTTTTCAAGGCCAGGTTGGATGGGGCTTTGGGCAACCTGATCTAGTGGGAGGTGTCTCTGCCCAGGACAGGGGTAGTGAAACTTTGATCTTTAAGGTCCCTTCCAACCCCAAACTATTCTATGATTCTGTGCTTGCTTAATTTTAATAGCAAAGGATTTTTGGGTACTTTACAGTTTAGAATGTGCAGTTGACCTACATTTCAAGTAGATGTGTTAGCTTCTCCAGCTCTTTCATGTCAGCAGTCTCAAGAAACTAAAAAATGTTGCTGTTCCTAATCCTTTACATTGGAAATTACAGGAAAGAATGGTATAGACAGACCCATAACAAGTCTGCGTGATTCTCCCATTTAAAGGATAGATAAAAAGCAATTTAAAACATAATGTTCTCTAAGTGTTCATTTTTCCTTTCAAATTTACTCTTTAATAAAACCAAAACTAATGTTCAAATTAACATTTTGAATATACTGATATTCT